>NW_026136718.1:15942682-16396314 GCF_905237075.1 Dicentrarchus labrax | reverse complement strand
TTTACACATAACAAAATACTATGTTCAAAATGATAAATAACGTGGAATTTGTGGGGGGTTTAATACACAGGAATACCTCTGTATGTGTCAGGTGGGTGATGTGCTGGAGGAATTTGAACTCATCATCTCAGTATTTCTAAAATCCTGGCTGGTTGACAGGTCTTTTAACACAGGACTGAAGACATTACTATAACTGTTCGTTTACATCAAAAATGTGCTATGGACAGATTTGCCAGAAATATCACTTAAGAAACAGAATTGTTTCTTTTTCATGTACATATCACAATATTGAATGCTTATACTCTGTTAATATCCCTGTAGTTTATATGTCCAACAAAAGGGACACACCAAAAAACACCTTTTTTAAATGTATTTATTTCAAGCTCCTTACCATCTTTTTCCTGAGATTTCAACCATATCTCACGGCCTTCCTCAGCGGATAGAGGATGCTCAGTTGTCTCAGAGCTACTGTAAACTCCATCCTCAGAGGAAGACCCCCCAAAAACACAGTAAGTGGACCTTTAATAAAGTTTATATATATATATATATATATTATTAATTTTTCACTCAAACTCATGGTTAACTTTTTACGCTCAACTAGTTTTCATGTTAAATAACTGAAGTCTAAATAATATTAATGTTCATTAAACGGTTATTTCCTGTATGAGAGCCGCGTAGGGGCAAAAATCTATCTGCCTATCAACCTACCAAATATTCATATGAGAGGAAGAGGGGGGTACTTTGTTATGAGTGGTGTTTTTATGAGGCTGTAGGACAGGGGGAGGACCCAGTGCTCAGGAAAAAGGAGAGGGAGAAAAAGTTGTGAGAAGTTTCTGGAGGAGGAAACTCGTTCAGACCGACGGTTCGCGGAGGCAGCTCGGACGGGGAAGATGGCGCGGCGCTGCGGCCGTGCCACGTCTCGGTTTACGGGAGAAATACAAATATATCCCAGACAGGCAGCGACATTTGCGGTTTGGTTGTGTTTGTGTGTCGTTTTTCCTCCTGTCGCGGAGGCTGGACTTTACTCAACTTCTGACCAAGTCATCCTGTTAACTCCGGATAATGTGGAATCGGTTTTGGTGAACTCCACAGCTGCTATAGTGGCGGAGTTTTACGCTTCGTGGTGCGGACACTGCGTCGCCTTTTCTCCGGTTTACAAAAGTCTGGCCAGAGACATTAAAGGTCGGTACGGAGCTGCTGCAAGGTCACGTAGCTGCAGCTGTTTACAATGAAGTTTGAATATTAGTCCTAATTGACTCTGTATTGTTTGTAGTTATTCACATTATCAACCAGTTTAATAGCCTGTAATTAATGTGCTTGTCTAGCTTTAATGTTGCCAAGGTTACATCTTGTATTTTTCTTATCATCTGCATGTTTACTGTGAGAGCACCAAGCTGTTGTTTCTATCTGTTAATTAGAGCATGTGATCTAATTGAATGTCTTTTTTTATACTGTGCTCAGCACTGTGGCATCTCATCCTCCCAACTGTGTCTGTGGCTCATGAGCCAAAAGAAACATAACAGGGCCATGAGAATAAACATAATTAGGATGATAGTCAAGGGCAAAGTCTCTGATGATGGCAGGAGGCCTGACACAGTCATGGGGTATTTCGGTCCTGTGTTTCACTCTCTCTCTCTCTCTCTCTCTCTCTCTCTCTCTCTCTCTCTCACTCACTCACTCACTCACTCACTCACTCACTCCACACACACACACACACACACACACACACAGTCAGTCTCTTGGCATGCTGTCAGGCGCCTCTGCTTCAGAGTTAGGAGGGTCATCCAGCTGATATTTAAGGGAAAGTCAAGACAAATTAGGATTACATGCAGATATCATGGGAATTCTCAATAGATAAAAGTGTGAAGAGTGGACAAAGTAAGGATTTAATGTACAGGATTGTTTTCTTTCCTCACAATACTGGTGCACAGACTGTCTCTTTTATTGATATACTGAAGTGCAAATTAGCAAACATGGCAGAAGGACAACTCGGGACCATATCCAGTGTCAGTAGAAGGTACACTAAATATTTACTGTGCCTCTCTCCCTCTATTTGATGTCTGTTCTGTAGAGTGGAAGCCAGCTGTGGACCTGGCAGCTATTGACTGTGCTGCAGAGGAGAACAGGAAGGTCTGCATGAGGTTCGGCATCACAGGGTATCCCACAATAAAGGTATTATACAGAATATATACTGTTTACACACTATGATAACCATGTTTGATCCACTGCGTCTGCTGTTGCAGACTTTAGAGACTTGGAGTCTTATTTTAACTAATTTTATAGTATTGTTAATTATTCAAATAAGTATTATTATTATTATTATTATTATTATTATTATAACAATAGGATTCACAGGGAAATATTAATATTATTATCAGAGAAAAGACTTGAATAAAATAATACATTAGAACTACACCAGACTGGATTAAGATACATCACATTTCTTGTCCCTTTAGTGACATGCTACATTTTCTGAACTGACCATTAAATGAGTGTTCACAGTTTATCTTGAACATGTCCACGAGCTTCCCCTTTTTCAACACTGATACTGTATGTTTGATTTTAATTAGCACGTAGTGTAGAATGTACGTCAGCATGTGTGGAAACAAAAGACTTCTATTTGCAGCTACTTCACAGAAGTATTTGGTAAACAAGAGTAACATTTAATTCGTAGTGAGCAGGCTTTATATATCCTGTCTATTAGTGTGTTTTAGTTGTTAACTCGTGATCATTTCTTAAATGGATTTGGATGTTTTTTATATTTCCTGAGCCATTTTAAATAAACACTAAAATTCCTGTTTTCTGTATTTTCTAAAATGTAATATGTCAATTCTATGAACAAAAATAACTTCAAACTAGTAACTTGTGTAGGATCCATGTTAAAAAGTTATTATTCCATCAACAAGAGGCTTTCTTCCTTGTCTCAGTGATAGTATTATCATTATTATCATCATTCAGGGTCATTTTGTGCATTGAAATGTGTTTGGATGTCCTTTGCAGGAGGTCTGGATGAGAATGTGACAGATTGTGTAAGATACTGTAGATGCAACCGTCTATTCTCAGTAAACTTTTGCAGCCGCGCTGCAGAAACGCCCGAGCTTGAAACATCTGCATTTGTATTTGTAGCCTATCTGACTAGTCAGCAGTAGTGTGTGTGTGTGTTTAAGACCGCTCTCAGTCCATGTATCTCCTCTCTGTCATCCAGTGAAATCCAATGAAACAAAGAGCTCCTTCTGTTTGAACACACAATGGAGCTTTAACATCTGCGACTCATTTTAACCAGGAAGGATTTAGGGGTCAAGGCGGGCAGAGGGGAAAGTCGCCCCCCTCCCCACCTCCACCCCCACCAAACATTACACAACATCGCTTTGCTTCTCTCATGGTCGTGTGAGGGCCGTCTCATCTGATCGCACTTCTCTATTTCTATCTGCTTCCTGCGCAACCTAAACTCGCTCTCTCTTTTTACTTTACAGTTCTTCCATGCTTATTCCAAAGGTGATTCTAAAGAGCAAACTTTTAAAGGTACGACTGCACACACGGACGCAATTCAGGCCAATAAAAACAAATTGTCTCTCATAAAGAAGTTTCATGTCCGAGTTGGAATATGCATACTGATCATAGTGTCATCAGATCCTAATTAAACTGATTTTCAACCCTTTGTCTGTTATTTTATGCTTTCGTTGGGCTCACCTTAGACACATTTGTAATATTGCAGTTATCTTTGGAGTTGTTTGTATACATGCTCAACTGGTCATTAGTGTTTTTTAGTGAATGATAATTGTTTTTGATGCTCTTCCAGCTTTCCCTCGTGATGTTCGGGGGCTCCGTCACAAGATCATAGACAAACTTGAAGCCCATGAAGATCCCTGGCCCCCTGCCTGCCCCCCACTGGAGCCCACAAGGTAAACACACACACACACACACACACACACACACACACACACACACACACACACACACACACACAGACACACACACACACACATTTTCACTGTAGGAATTAAAACAGAATTACCTCTGTTTATGATCTCTCTGCTCTACTGATGACATGGACTTCATTAAAATATGTATCTTTTACAATGTTAACGCTTTTGCAGTTGTGTTGTATTGTTGTATAGTAGGAAGCTGTGAAATTTATGTCTATTCATCAATTTTTAAACTAAATTAGGGATAGAAATTTTTAGAAAGACTAGAAAGATTTTATCAGTTTGATTCCTTTCGGTTCCTTTATTGATTTCTGATCAATTGGAAAAACTTAGGTCTACACAGGACGTCGTGGTTGTGCAGTACCCAACTGTCAGAAAAAACATGCTTGCATTTATTAAAGGAATTGATAAACTTATTAAAATACGATTCTAACTAGTTCTCAACTGGAGCTGGTTCTCGATTCCCATCCAAAGACTAAATCTAAGTGAATCCATATTTTTTCTCACACTTTGTGCTGAGCTGAGGTTTCCTTTTGTTCATATAAATCTGCAGTTGTGTGAATTATATTTCCATTAGCTGCAGTATTTCTTCTATCCGTTGTTTCAGACTTGTGCTTTTGTTGCTGTAGAAACCCATATTTCCAACAGTTTGCAACATTTTATCTGATCTTATCTGCACTGTTAGAATAGAAATAAAGCAATGATTACTCAGTTTACTCAGTCAGTCTAAGTCTATAAGCTTGAGAAGAAGAAAATGTTAGGCACTGATGGGCCATCTTTCCACCATGAAGAGTCTTCTACAGGCCATCTGGCTCTGCAAACACAACTATATTCAGACATACAGTACGTGCAGCTTATTACATTGGTGATGGAAAGGAAGGATAAGGAAACAGGAAGTCAATACTATTTCTCTTTTTAACTTTAAAGGGGACGTACCATCTTTGACCCATCATTCTTTCTTGCTTCACAACAGAAATTCCTAATTTCAACTCTTCTCTCTCAACCAAAATAACATTTTCAAGTAAAAATAATATACTTAAAATCAGATATCTCACTGAAGTACAGTTTTAATGTGTATGATTGTGGGTTTGGGTGCTATTTTGATATAAAATAGTGTGGTGCGAGGATAAAGTTGATCCAAGACAACTAAACAAAATCAGTAAAATGCCTATCCAAATTAAATAAAGCTTTCTTAATTAAATCTTATAATTTTCCCTTTTTTCCTGTTCAATCTTTATACTTGATTAATAGCTGATCCCTTTTAAAATGTATTGGTGATGTTTGGAGTTTCTTCAAGGCTTGTATGTTGTATGTATGTTAGCGTATGTGAGACTCCAATCTTATGTGTTTTCTTCTGGTCCTCTCTACAGCCAAGCAGAGATTGACAGCTTCTTTGAGACCAACAACGTTCAACACCTGGCTCTGATCTTCGAGGACGCTAAATCCTATGTCGGCCGCGAGGTAACAGCCCAATAACAACACTGTGTATTGAATATATTTATTTTATTTGTGCAGAAGAAGACACATTCTTATTACTGTACTATGGCTGACTAAACAACTTGAACCAGAAAGGGAACATTTGTTGTCAGTATAAAATTGTGTAAAGTTTGGTTAGAAATTACTGGACCTCACAGATATAAATTACATATACTAAGTTAATATGTTGAAATATAACATGACTACATTTAACTCCTATATATGTGTGTGTGGGTGTGTTCTTCAGGTAACTCTGGACCTGTTACAGTTTGAGAATGTTGCAGTGCGAAGAGTCCTGAACACTGAGGAAGATCTGGTTACCAAACTGGGAGTGACTGAATTTCCATCCTGCTACCTTTACTATCCTGGAGGCAACTTCACCAGGCTCAATGTGTGAGTACCTGTGCAGTTTTTAACTGCCACTGCCTAACACAGGGCTGTGCAATTCATAATTACAGTATTATCAGCTTGCACTTAAAGGTAAAATAGACGTAGTGTATTGTGTAGTTTAGAGATTTATAATGATAATGATAGTCATTTTCTACATTTTCATTATATTTGTATATTGTATCCTTAATGGTAATATAAGAAAATAAGGGTTTGTTCCCAAAGTTCATGAAACCTGCTTGTACAAACGCTCCGGTTGGTTCCTGCTAAAGGATGTTGCGTGTTTATATTTCAGGCATTAGCTGTTACAACACTTGATACATGAAACAGTTGTTTTCTTTAGACACATTACAAGGATGGTTAGCATTAACGTTGTTTCTCAAACACATCTCTACTCACTAGCCCTTAACTATAGAGAGTAAAGTAACACAGGTGTGGGCGGGCAGTCTACATTAAGGGGGTGGGGTATAAAGTAGCAGGTAAACTGTGAGACACATTGCATTCTTTTAAACTGATGCTGTGTGTCTCTAATGAATTAACTGATTAAAATAAGTTTAGGACAAAGTGACACTTTCTTTTATTTAAATGCCCTACACACTCAGGATACACCCCAGTGTTTCCTCTATGTTGATTTTAGAGCGGCAGCCCGCCGCTGTTAAATTTCTGCCGCCACGGTATCAGAAATGGGGCAGACGCACAATGTAGTCACGGTTGCCTTTTAAATGATCCTGCCGACACAATGCACCCCCGTTGGCTGCCGCGACGGGTTCGGACGGGCCTGCCGCCACTGCTAAAAAAAAAACCTAGAGGAAACACTGCACCCACACAGGTATTTTCACACATTTGCCTCACAGGGCCTAGATCTGTCTGACCTGATCTTATTTGTTTTGTTGCAGTTTTCAGTTTTTTGAATGAAATGAATGGGGAGTAAATTTTCTATGTGGAGCTCTGTCCATTTTCCACCTGAGGAAAGGTAGAATATACATATATATATTATTGTGCACTTCCTTTACACGCTAGCTGGTTTGGGACGGGCCTTAAAATGACAAACCTACTATGTAAATATAAAAATGGTGGAGGTCAGATTGTGGTTAAGCCAAACTGTTATCGTAACGATGGTTAAACAGTAACAACCTACAGGATGTAACAATGCATTCAACTTCACTGACGCCCAGAATTGACAAAGTGTTCTGTTACTGTTCAGTGGGTGTTTTTCCATCAGCTTGGTCTGCAAACAAACCATAATGTAGCTTTAAAGGTCCAGTGTGTAACATTTAGGAGGATCTATTAGGAGAAATGAAATATAATATTTATAGGTATGTTTTCATTAGTGTACAATCAACTGAATAGTAGAAAGAATTGTTGTGTTTTTGTTACCTGAATGAGCTGTTTTATATCTACAGATGCTACAAGTTGCCTTCCATGGAGTCCGACATATTGAACAGCCATGTTTCTACAGTTGCCTAGAAGGGACAATACAAACGCTGGCTATAGATAGGGCCGTTCACGTTCTCATTTACACTTGGAAGGGGAGGGTGAAACGATGGAGGTGGGAGCTGCAACTTCACTGCTAGATGCCACTAAATCCTACACACTGGATCTTTTTAAGAAATAATATTTCTCCATTGTTATTGGGAACATTCAGAATAGAGATAGAGACATGCAGGAGGCAACAGTGATTGAGTGGGTGGATGTGTTTGGAAGGTGTGAAGCGAACATGAGCTTTTTTTTTGTATTTATCTCAATAGCATCTCAAACTTTTTACAGTAATTTCCATTTAGCCTGACCTGAAATTCACAAACACCAAGTTTATTTCCCTTTGGTTCCTATTGTTCCACACACGACAAGTTTGCTTGCTGCCTTCATCACATGCTCATTATCTGAACCCTATTCATGAGAATACTTTTAAACATCTGGCCTCTTAATGGGATCAGAGCATCAAAATCGCTCCCATTATTCACTATCATAAAGCAGCGCTGATCATTCCTCACCCTGCAAATTCATCTGCTGTTTCTGCCTCTTTGTTTGGCTGTTTCAATAACTTGGCATGCAAAGAGGACTCTTTTTAGTTGACAAATGCAAAAAGGAAATGATTTATTGCTGATTTATTTATTCACCTCCATCTCTCCCCCTTCCAACCCCCTCATCTCCATCACTGTACAGAGGGGAGGTTTTTTAATTTCTTGCATGAAAACAATGCCATTGCTTTTCTGGCTTCACCTGCCAAACAAGCCCCAGCCGCACACGGCGACAGATGGCCTCCCATCATCACTGAATGTCTGATTGATCCTGGGAGAGCAGAGTGTGCCTGTTTGTGTGTGCCTGTTTGTGTGTGTGTGTGTGTGTGTGTGTGTGTGTGTGAGAGAGAGAGAGAGAGAGAGCACGTGCGTGGGCGTCTCACATCCGTCATGCATGTAATGTGTGCTGGTCCCAGGTGAATGCATTCCCTCCCAGCCCACCCTGATGCCTGCCTGCCTGCCCGGCGGCCCTGGGGATCGCTGGATGAATGGCTCTCCCTCCACATCTGTACACTCCCACCAGACACGCAGGTGTAATTGAGTCCCGGGCTGGTGTGAGTGAGCGGGGGCCCAGAGTATCCATCCTCCTTATTACCATCCTGTTCCAGTTTTACGATGCTCTCTCTCTCTTTCTCTTGCTCTCCCTCTCTCTCTGTCCCTGACAAGGGGGGAAAGCAAATGAGAGGAGGATGGGAAGGGTGGAAGGAGAGAGAGAAAGAGAGAGAGAGTACATTAATGGCCGTGGTTCCGGTTGCAGGGTTATCACATATCGGCGATCTCTCTCTCAGTTCCACACTACTCTGGCACCATCTGCTCAGTATTTGAAATGCGTTCCCGTAAGTGTGTAAAATATATGGCCACAAAAAATACAGGTCATAAAACATTTTTTATGGCAATGGACTGCTGAAACAATAAGGCTGAAATTAAAAAAACGAGGTTCCTTGCAGGATTAGAGACTAACAAACTGGGCTAGATGTATTATGTGGCCAAAAGTGTGTGGACAGCCAAACTTTACACCAACGTATGATTGTTGAACATCTCATTTTAAAATGATGCGCTTTAATGTTCTGCTATAACAGCATCCACTCTTCTATGAAGGCTTTATACAAGATTTTGGGGTGTCCACATGCTTCCGTGCATATAGTTTATGTTGAGTGACCCAAGGGTCTGTCTCACCTGTCCTTCTCTCCCTCAGCAACGTTGAGGCTCGTACTTTCTTCTCTTACGCCCTCCAGAGGCTGCCGGGGGTGGTGCGGTCAGGGAAGCCTCCACCGGACTCCATAAACATCCACACCAACAACACAGAGGAGCCCTGGAGACCCTTCAACAAGTATGAACAACACATACTGCACAAGACTGTCCTTCTCTGCTCATTCTGATTATTTGTTGTCACGTGATGTTTGCGTGTGGTTGTGTGCCCGCAGGTCCAGGCTGTACATGGCAGACCTGGAGTCAACGCTGCACTACTCTCTGCGTGTGGAGCTGGCTGCTCATACTGTGATCAAAGGAGATGCGCTGATTTCTTTCAAGAAGTACATCTCTGTCCTGGCGAAGGTACAGATACCCGAGAGAGCACTGCATACATGTGTACAGTACACACAAAACATGTAAACCAAATTATATACATTGATTAGGGCTCATTATTTCCATGTGGAAATTGGATAACAAATTCAGTAACACAAATCCAGGTAAAATATGTGATATAAAAATAACACTTGCCATGCAAGCATGTTGCAGTTAATTCATTGTTTAGAAGGACTAAACATAATAAGCAGCTCTTACTCTTACTCTTACACTGTTTGAATTGATTTGTTTCTATAAGAAAAATCTGTTTGTCTCTCAGTGGAAATCGGTCTGAAAACAAAAATTATGAACCTTAAAGAGCATCCCTCTTCCATATTTTAAGCTCCAAGAGTATAATGAAGTCAACAGAAATGTGTAGTAACAGCAGGTCACCACTAGATGGAGAGTGAGACAGCAGAATGTTTGTTCACACTGTAGATTTGTGCTGTTGTTTTGGAGCATTTAGCTAAATATCTTCATAACATGTTTATTTTTATTCCTTTAGAATCCAATAAATAATTTTTTGCAATTGTACTTAATTTATTGTTTTGTCAAATGCACTTTTGTTTTTCACCACACACACTTACACACATTATTGAAAGCAGAAGTGGATGCCATTGACAAGAAAGAAAGCACAAATGCTCTCTTGGGTATTGTTGACCCTCTTGATGTTGGCTCTCAGGGGGATTGAAGCGTGGCTGCCAACCACTCGCCGCTCACAGGGTTTCCTAGCAAACCTCCCAGGGAGACTCCAACCACTATTCCTCCTCTCCTTTCTCCCCATGCAGCATTCATACTTTTAGTTTCACCCTGGTTTCTCTGCAAATACTTGTAAATGTGCCAGTCCGATGCAGTTAGCCAAAACAACCCAACACCCCTCTCATTTTGTATTTATGTAAAACTGTCCTTCTCTTCCTCTCTTGCTTTTCCATTTATTTTCTACCATCTTCCCTATTTCACTTTAAAGGATTAACATTTCTTTTTATATATTTGGTCACGTTACTTTGACTCATCAGCTTTTATTTACATCTAATACACAATTTAACCGCTTTCTTCCACCCTTATCTGTTACTTTCTCACATGCTCCCTCGTTCCCTCTTTTTCTCCTTCCTCTCTGAAGTGTGCCAGCCAAGCAAACATGTTGTGATGATGAGGCCTGACCTGCTAGCCCCGTCCCTATTGGCTACGCACCAGGCTGTCTCACTGCCCCAGTCTGCCACCAATCTCTCTGATTATATCTCACTCTCTAGGGAGGCGTTGTAGCAGGCAAGTGTGTATCGCGTGTGTGTGTGGGGGGGTATTGAGGCCTCCCATTAGCTCCAGTTTGTTTAGTCAATAGCGGCAGGTCCCAGTGGTATTTTAGCCTGTCCCCCTACCAGAATGGACCAGCCGCTCAGCAGGGCTTTGTGTAGCTGAGGAGGCCGTCATTGTTGCAGCTGACTGCGACTTGTGACAGTCCTTATTGTCGTTTGACTGAGCGATCTCTCTACAAAGAGGCTGAATCCTTTCAGTTAGTCAGCTTGTAAGCAACAGTTAATGTTTGATTTAGATTGTGAAACTAGAATTGAAGGAGACTTGGTATGATGGGAGAGTGGATGACACTTCTTGCTTCTTAGCCAGTTGGAGTACTTTGAGAAGCAAACATATTTAATGAGTACATTTTTTTTAGGTTAGAAGAATCCTTGACTTCTTTTCCACTGATGTTGTATTTCATCTATATTCAAATGACTGTTGATTGATAAAGAAATTGCCTCATTGTTAAACCATTCAGTCTTCCTGATTACTGACGCAATATGTAAAAATCTGACACCTGAACTCCCCGTTGAGTCATGTGATTAGATTAGAGTGAAAGTGACTCACGGTGTCCTGACCACAGTGTCATCACTTCACAGTGGTGACACATTTCCTCAATCATGACGCACTTTTTAATTTTTTTCCAAACAGAATGATTAGTGGAAAGTGTATTTGCATACACAAGGGCGTGTATTTGCATGGATGATAACAGGCTCACTATTATATATGTGTGTTGGGGCTGCAACTAATTACTATTTTCGAACGTTAGCTCAGTCAATTTGTTTGATTAACTGATTAATCATTTCGCCTATGAAATGTGAAAAATGCCCATCACAATTTCCTGGAATCCAACTAGACATCTTAAGATAGCTTTTTTGGCTGATTAACAGTCGAAAAAACCCAAAGATATTCAGTTAACTATGATGGAAGACAAGAGAAAAACTTACTTTTGAGAAGCTGGAACAATCCATGTTTGGTATTTTTGCTTGACCAACACTTAAATATTAAAATTGTTGCCAATAACTATTCTGTCAATCGACTAATCGTTGTGTACATCTTAAGGAGAGGCAAAGTCTCTCTGTGAATGAATATGTATTTGTCTCCTTCATATATTACTTTCATGTAAATCTCTCTTCTGTCCAAGAATTGTAATTCCATGAATTGTTTGTTTCTTTTCTATCCACAATCATCCCATCATTGCATCGCCTCATGCAAACATGTAAACATGGGAGTTGTTTTTTTTTTTTAAATTGATTTATTTATTTTGTGCACCCGGTCATAATGTTACTAGATTTACTGTCTTGTCAGGCTGAAGCCGGATTTATGAATCCTCTACATGTATATGAGGATTAAAAAAGTGGATCTTGGGAAGCATGAGAGCATTACAGCGAGGTTTTTAAGGATTACACCTCTATCCTGCTTTTCTTGAAAGAAGCCCTTCAGCCCAGAGGGGACAGAGGGGGTATAAAACAAAGAATTAAGAGGGGGCTTTTGTCTAAAGGGACACAGGGTTCTCCCTTCTTCCCAGAGCCCAGGACATAATGTTCACATACGCTTATATTGCCAAAGAATTGGTGTGTGTGTGCCTAAAAGGGGTGGTGTGTGTGTGTGTGTGTGTGTGTGTGTGTGTGTGTGTGTGTGTGTGTGTGTGTGTGTGTGTGTGTGTGTGTAAAGATGAGGCTGCTGTTTGCCCGATTTCCACTCTGGCACGTGTGTGCAGCACCCCTCCCACGCTTCCCCCGGGTGGATTGAAGTTAGATTATTATCAAGGGGCTTCACCCCTGTCTTCTAAACCAGGCCTGGTCTGGTCCGCCCTGTTGCAGCCAACAGATGCCTCCCTCTCGGGACCCTCACCACAAGGAGCTTGCGGTTTCTCAAGTGCTGCTGATACTAATCGGATCAGGGATGACATATTGCCGGGGTGAAGGGGATTGTCATGGTCCAACTGGGATGGGGGCAGGAGGGATACAGGGTTAGAGGAGGGGATGTGTGTTTGTGTGTCTTTTCTCAAGACGGAGAGAACAAATGTAAAGGCAGATATCTTGTGGAGATGATTAAAATTTAGAATGTTTATAGTTTGAACAAAATATGAATGAATGCAGTTGTTGATCAATGTACTCACAGTGCTGTTTCAGTCGTAAAATTACTAGTTTCTAATAGGGTTTAATTTGTTGTTCTTGAGCTTGTTGTTGATGCATCTTCTAAAACACGTCATAATCAACTACTAAACTCTTACATTGTTTCCAAGAGTGAGTATTTATGAATGAGATGCTTTAAGTACATGTTAAATTTAGAAAAAGGGTAGTGTTGATTTTGGTACAACCTTTTTAAGCTTATTTACTGTTGCATTTTTGGTTAAATTCTGTTAAATTTATCCCATGAAATTAAAACTGTCCCACTGTTGTCTGAGAAGAATCACTTGGTCCGTCATTCCTTCAGTACCTGTCACTGTTTTGGCACACAATTCATCAACATATCTGTGAAATATAATTGGCATATTGATTGACATTGTGCACCATCAATGATCAAGGCCAGGGAGTCTGAGAAAAAGAGAAATCAATATAAAATAAGACAAATGGTGATGACTCTGACTAATAAATATTCTTTGTACAAAAGTTGAACATGGTGACCATTTGACTTTTTAGGTGATCACCAGACCCATAGTGCTCATGAATAGTGTTGCTTTGGTGATGCTGAGTTAAGCCCATTAGTGGGAAACACCTGCGTTTTCTCTTCTGGTTAAATTCATATGGCTGTTTAATGAGCTTTTCTGACTGGTTGGCATCCCTAAACCTATTATATCACTTTCCCAGCAGTGAGCAGCACACATCAGAGGCCTTTGTCTGCTCTTTACAGCCCTCCTTTAGTGTGTGTGTGTGTGTGTGTGTGTGTGTGTGTGTGTGTGTGTGTGTGTGTGTGTGTGTGTGTGTGTGTGTGTGTGTGTGTGTGTGTGTGTGTGTGTGTGTGTGTGTGTGTGTGTGTGTGTAGGCTCATCACACACAAAAAGTAAAATCATAACAGGCATGCAACAACTTTAATGGCCCAGTACTAACCAATATTTTGAAATTCAGCTTTTTACACACAGCTTCATTCTGTATGCCAAGCTGATGAAAGGTGAAAGGTACTGCATGAGGAGTGCTCTGGTGCAGAGGGAAGGACACGGCATAGAGCAGGACTCTGTTAGCCTTGGACAAGGAGGTTTAAGGAAATCACTGGGGGTCTGGTTAAGTGGTCAGGGTGTAACACACAGATCCTGTTAGAGGGTGATGAATAGACGGCTGAGCCATGTACTGAAAGGCTTGTGTGTGTGCAGGTGTATTTAGTTGAACAAATGGTGGAGGCCAAATTAAAAAGAACCAGCAGTGCAAATCACAGGTCTGCATGTTGGATGACTCTAGCTCGCTCTGTCTTCTGCGTTCTCTGTTTTTCTTCTGTTCGTTCTCTCTCACATTCAATATAACTTTGTAGAGCTATTAAGTCCCTGTGCACATTGACAGTAACTATGATTCAAAAGTTGAAAAAGTGACGTTTTTACCTCATTCTATTATAAATAAAAAAGACTCAAAAATGTGTATAACCACAAAAAGCAACAATTATTATTTGTCATACGTGAAATAAATAATCAACCGATCAATCAATAATGAAAATAATAACAATTACTGTAGTTGCAGCCCTAAACGAAAGTTACCATGGAGGTAGTCTATTTGTCTGTTGTTTAAGTCTTGGAAAAAATTTGATCCTTTGCTGCGTCTCTTTCTGGGAAACAGGACTATTATCACAAACTGTTCCACAGAGAGGCTTACAGTAAGAATAGGAAGCACATTTAGCTGAAATTTATTTAAGCGCTTTCCTCTCTTTTACTGTCTGAACATTCAAGAAATCAGCTGTTTCTATTGTCAGTATTGTATGTGTGAAGACACGTTTGTCTGTGTCTGTCTTCGCTCTGTCATCACTGGTCTCAGACACCCATCAGTCGGATTTCCTCTTTCTCTTCACATATCTACCTGTGCTAGTTACAGTATCATGTTTCCTCTCAGTTTTGGTTGTTACCATGGTAGTTTAAAAAGATGTAAACACACAGCAGGAGAATGCACTGAGTAGACAGTGGCTAAGTGGTTGTTAGTGGCTTAGGAAATGGATCTTAATGAAGGCAGAGGCTTAAGATCGGCTGCTGGCACATTTAGTTTCTTTAAAGGTGCTGAGAAGGAAGGAAAAACACTCAAACTGCAACTTTTGTGCAGCATGTAGATTTTGTGCACAACATTGATGAGGCTATAAGGATGAGTTAGCCACTGATCATCTAGGCATTACATTTCCTCATAGTACATTGTCTGTATTTGTAGAACAAAAATGGTGAAGATGTTGATTTGAACAGTTTGTTTCAGGCAAAAGAGTGTGGAGTGGAAAAACAACATGGTCATAAAGCTTTTATAGATGGAAGATATATAAATAAAGACATTGGCACAATCTATATTTTAAAGCTATTATGTAATGGAAATTGTTCATTTGAATTTCCATGTGACGAATAAAACATACAACTTATGCCAAAGCTGTAAGACTAACTTGTTATATTCTATAAACTATACTTTATCAGTGAAGATTCATTCGTGAATTAATTATTCTGAAGGATTTTTTGGTTCCTTCTCAATAAACTGTACTTGCACTTAGAGCTAAAACAATTAGTTGACTAATCAAATTTATGAGTTGACAGATTTCTTCTCTAATGTAAATACGTGCTGTTTTTTCTAGTCTTCTATGATGGTAAATTGAATGGTCGAATAAAACAAGCAGTCTGTAGACTGACTGAATCACTTTGATTCCTTGGGAAATATGATGGACTTCTCTCCACTCAAAAATGTGTTTTTGTTCCTGCAGTTGGATGTTCAAGCTTCACTGTGCAAAATGATGTATATTTTTGACACTAAAAGGATGTTTTCACATTCATCTGCTGAAAGTGGAAAGTTTCTATGTGCTCATTGAAAATATGATTTTAAGGGGCGGGTGCTGACATAACAAATTATTTGGAGGTCATTCCTGGTCCAGTATGCAACTTAAATGTGATGTACAGTGAAGTAGGAGTGGAAGAGGAACGTGGAACAGTTAAAAACAGCTGCTTAGAGGATCTGAGAGGCCTGGAGCTGCAGAGAAGCTTTGAGATTTACAGGGGTGCCTGCGTGTTTATGGCTTTAAAAACAAATAAAAGAACCTTAAAATCCATCCTGTATTTGACAGGTAGCCATTGCAGGGATGCAAGTACTGGTGCAATGCTGTCTCTTTTTGTTCTAAGCAAAATATGTGTTATATATGTCTGAAGGGGGTCTTTAACACATATTTCTGTTTTGCTTTGCAGTACTTTCCAGGCCGTCCAGTGGTGATGAACCTTTTGAGGTCTGTAAACTCTCATCTTCAGAACCAGACTGGTGATGAGATCTCCTATGAGGAACTCAGAGAGATGCTGGATAACCCGGCACAGGTGAGTCAAGACAAAGCCGCACGGACCAATATCCAATAAGTTCTGACCTTGTGCATCAATTAACTTGGGGCTTCTTTTCGTTCTTCTTGTCGGTCAAGCCAACATTTAAATTATTTTTAGTTAACTTTTTTGCCTGTCTTCTATCTTTGGTATTCATTGGATTCAGAAGTGGTCTGTCCATTACATACTGCACTGATGAAGTACATGAATGCAAATTGAGAAAAAGAACAGACTTTTGTGAGTCTGAGCAGGCAGGCATCTAAAAGCAAAGAAAGGGAAATGAGAGGGAGACCAGACAGATAAGCAGCTGCAGGGAGAACAGAGGGCAGGGCATCACAAAATGCACCCAGACTGATGTGAGGACGTCTGTCTGGGAGTAGCCTCGTCGTTCCACTAAGATACCAAGGTCACTTGTCAGTATGGTCACTTAATCAGTTCAAAACCACCCCAGAGGTGCCAAAGTGATGCCTATTCTGTCAAAGAACTGTCAAAATGTGATCTTGAAAATCTAAATAAAAGCACACGGTATGAGTAGATGAAAAAGATATTTTATATATATATCCGGATATTTCAATATGTACTTTGTTCTTGTCTCAGTGCCAGCACATACAGCTGAGGATCTATGTGCTGTTGTCTTTGGAATGAAGCCTGCATGCCTCCAGTATACCGCCCCTCGCAAATTGAAAGAGTCACTTACTTACATCATTAGCTTTTAGCAGGCAAATCAATGGATCAATGAATCAATAGGAAGGTATGAATAGACTTCGCCTCAGAGGAAATGGACTGTGTACACACACACACACACACACACACAAAATCACTACTATTGACATGTGAGTAACCCTGTCAATCACGCCAGCAATGGCAATGCAGTACCACGAGAGAAACGACTTTATGTCAGAGAAAATATGTTATTGGATTTAACTGTGGCTCGTGGTTAGAGATCTGGATAGCTTCTGTTCATTAGTGGAGGGCTGAGCCATTAACCTGAGATTGACTTCTTATTGATCAAGAAAACTACGTAGAGCAGCTTTCATTGGGTTGAACAGGTTGGAGAAATTGGAGAGACTCTACTTTTTTGAGACTGTTAGTCTCATTTAAAGGATACAGCTTCTGTTGTTCTGTGTACTACTATATATCTTTGTCTACTATCATGCATTGTTTTGTTTGTTATAGTGAATTTCCTTTTCTAAATTGTATTTTACTTGCTGTTTTCATGCTTTAGTGCTTTTTATTAACTGTGAAGCACTTTGGAACTGATGTTTTGAAAAGCACTTGATAGATACATCTTACTTATACTTCTACATTTTTCTTTTTGTCAACAAATCCCATGGAAAGACCAAAACCATCAATGCATTATTTTGTACTGCCCTCAGTCTGTGGTACTTAGACCCCTAAAATGGGTCATGAATAAATATATTTTCACTTTGTTTGGGCATTGTAGTGTTTCTGCAAACATCATTCAAACATGATTAAATAATGCATTTATTTTTTGACTATTGTCAAGCACATATGGTTTGCAGTGATTCCCACCCAGGGCTTCTTGTACCCCAGGGGGTACTTCTGTAATTGCCAGGGGGTACATGTAAAAATGGTGGGTAGCTTAACTAATTTGAATAAAATGGAAATTATTTGATTCAATTCAATTCTATATATATATCCACATATTGAGACGGCTATAACACCTGAACACCATGTATGAGAGTATGTGAAAATTATTTGGCAGACAACCATACAGTTAGCTAAAAGTAAGTTGTAATAATAAGCTAAATGGATGAATGGTTGAAATGTCCAGGTTCTGCCACAGGTAGTATGAATGAAAACATGACCAAACCAAATATCCAACAAAAACAACAAATATCCATTTTATATTGTTAATAGGGGTAAATAAAATCCATCTTAAAATCTATTTAAATTTAAATTTAAAACACATTTGTGTTATGAACAACCACTTTTCTAGAGAGTTATTTATGTCAGCAAGAAGAAGAGAAGTAAAATGAGTGAAGTGAATTAAAACAGTAGTTTTTGGTCAGTAATGGAGACCAATAACACAATATCGGGCTATATCAGGCTTTGGTTACACAGACTTTGTTTTGGTCTTTTCATAGGATTTGTTGACTATAAGAAAAATATAGAATATCACCAGGTTTTATCCTTTAAGCTTTTTTCTTTGTTTCCTTTTTCCCATTTGTCTGTAACTGAAGTTTGTCTGTTTGTTTTTCTTCCTCTCTCTCAGTCTCCAGACACTGCTTTGCCCGAAGGACAGAGGTGGGTGGGCTGTCAGGGTTCAAAACCCTACCTAAGACGTTACCCTTGTGGGGTGTGGACCCTCTTCCATGTTCTCACTGTCCAGGCCAAGAACGCTGGAGGCACAGGTACATGTACATGTACACACACACACACACACACACACACACACACACACACACACACACACACACACACACACACACACACACACACTGTGTGGAGAGAGAGAGAGAGAGAGAGAGAGAGAGACTGAGTTTGTCTTGCTGTGAATGAAAAGAGCCATTGAAAGTACACAAAGACAGGGGTGGATTGAGGATGAGGGCTTTGTGAGGCTTTGTAAACAAATTAGCCCAGGAATGTTTGGTGGATTGCTTCTTTTTTTTTTCACACTGACCTGATTTAACATCACACAGAGAAAAGACTGAACACACACACACACACAGAAACACAAAAAAAACAACATATATCATTAGGAAGTTTTGACCAGAAGTCTTTGAGGTTTTTTGCCCTATGTTTTGTCATTTTGTCACAACTAAAATTGAGCCTAATTGTGACTGTGTGAAAAGGGATTATGTTAGATTAGCGGAATGTGAGTGGTTAATAAAACAGGCAGATGACCGGAGGCTCCACTCTTGGCAGGGACGTTAATCTCTCTTCAACACACACACAGACAGACACACACAGACACACACAGACACACACAGGTTAATCCTGAGGTTTACGGACCATCATGTGACCTGCAGATGGACTGGCCAAAAGGGGTGTCCATCTGGCCCCCAACAGACCACCAGTTTAATGGATGGATACACAAACATTGACCATAACATGAACCTCTATTCATTCATATACACATGCTGCATGGATTATTGAAGGTGTGAACACATTAGTAAAGGCCTAACATAAGCCCATCCTCGCTTTGATAAAGAGCGCGCACACACTCCCAGACACACTCCCACTGTCAGTACGGTTTATATGAAGGTCCTACTAAGCCCAGAACAAAAGCAAATATTCCAGGAAAATATGTTTGTGGACTGTTGAAGTCCTGAGACAACAGCCTGGTCACCATTCACACAGAGGGTTAACTGTATTTAATCTCCAGATTGGGTTATCCCATTCCCATAGATTATTCATCTCAATATGGGGTTAACCCAGCTCTCTGTGACTCCTGGCCCACATTACCGTGGGAATCCAGGAAGCTGTGGACCCTCACTGCCATTAGCAAGCTTTCAGGCTAGGGTACATTTTAATGTATGAAGACAACCAGCTTTTCAAGGCCTGGTGATTGTGCTTTACATAGGAGGTAAAGACTCATTGTTGAGAGGAGGTCAAAGTTGGTGTTCGAAGTGATCTTAGGATGGAGTTTGTGATATTGTTTTAATTGTGAGCATTAACTGACCTCATGTCATTCCCCTCCAGATCCCAAGGAAGTGCTGACTGCGATGAGAAACTATGTCCACAACTTCTTTGGCTGCAGACCGTGTGCTGAGCACTTTGAGAACATGGCAAGGGAGAGTCTGGTGGAGGTGAGCTCGTTGTCGTCAGCGGTCCTGTGGCTTTGGTCCAGACACAATCGGGTCAACAACAGACTGGCAGGTAGGAGTCTGCACGATCATGTGTGGGTAGTTTGCAGAATTTCTTTGGTGCAAACTAAAAGGTGATTCTCGCTTCTGTTATTTCAATTACAGCTGTGGTACGTGTTCTTAAAATTACAGTACAGCAGCTGTTATAGCACGTTAGCTTCCATAGTGTCACTTATTTCTGAATGAAAAGAACTGTGTGAGCAGGGTAAATAAAATCATTCAGATGTTACTGGATCGTTCCAAAGTGGGGGTGGTTTATTGAATATGAAGCAATACAGAGCTGTCAGCCTGAATCCACACCTCCCTGACCCGTGTTGTTGGGTCAGAAAGAGTCAAATAGAGGAAAAGTTAAAGAACAACCAGATTCTCTTGAAATTTAAAGTTTATGCGGAGTGTCGTTCAAAAACACACCTGTGACCCATAATATCACGCTGATAGCTATTATGACCCACAAGCTCATACACAACAGCGTAGTGGCTTTACATGATGTGCCAGGTTAGTTTGATGCCCCAAATCACATTTGATTATGTATATTTATGTATACACTCCAGAGTTCAAGAATTCAAGTCAACAAAAATATTTCATTGTGAAAAGGAAAGAGGAAATTTCACATAACCTCAAATCTCTTTTCTTTGCACATACCAAAAGAAAACTACTACTCAACACTGGATTAGAACTCTTTAATTTCACTGTGTCTTTAAAGTGCAGAAAGCATTTCCCACAAACCCTTGGCCCTAATAAAGGATAACACATGATAGAATGATAATAACAACAAACATGCATTCAAATGTTAACTAATCAAGTTGAATGTATTGTAAAACCCAGATAACCAATTCAGCAGACTTACAGTTCCAATTTTCTGTATGTTTTGAAATTAGTGTGTAGTATAGATAGATGAGAAGTAGAGCTGGAACGATAAACAGAAAATTAATCTGGAACTATTTTGATAATCAATTAATAATTTCAATCATTCAAGCAAAAACACCAAAGTGGTTTCAGCTTCTTAAATATGAGGATTTGCTGGTTTTCTGTATTTTATATCTTTGAAAATGTAATATCTATTGAGTTGGTTCCTGGGAAATTATAATGAACATTTTTCACTATTCTTTAAAATGTATTAGACAAAACAACTAAATTGATTATAACCGAGAAGATAACAATACAAAATAATAGCTGTAGCCCTAATGCAAAGGTTGAGCGGATGTTTATTTTCTAGACTGGACACTATAACAGGAGATACAGTATATGATGAAAATCAACATTGTGAAGCTGATTGTAAATCCATGTTACACACTAGTGTGCTAAGCCATCCCTGTCCCTCTCACTTTTTCCATTACATCCTTACCTCTTTCCACACTTGTCTTTTCCCTGTCTAGCCATATACTCCTTAGGATCTCAATGTAAGGTATGGGGAAGATTTTCAGTTTCCTCTAATGGTCAGTTAGTCTTTGTAATACGACTGAGAGGGTGAGGGGAGGAGGAAGGATGGATCCTCAGATCAGACACCAGCTGTCACCCCGTCTTAGTCCTCCAAGTATCATCTGCTTCTGCCTCACCCATTTTCTCCTGACCCCCCTCTGACATCTTCCATCCTTCTCACACCCTTACTTTGAGTCTCTCCCACAAGCCCCCCCTCCACTATTGCCTCACCAGTCATCAACCACTTTTTGTTCATATCTTGCACCTCATAGGCCTTTACCCCAAACTCCATTTGTATTGCAAGGAATTTCTATTCAGGTCATCCATTTCAACTCTGCATAGTTACCCAATTATTAATGTTTAGTAGTCCATCCACACAAATGACAATCTTCAGAATGTGCTTTTTAGTTTCTCCTGTAATCCTCCATTGCAATGTTTCAGTCTTTTCTTTCTCTGTTTATAACTGCACAAACTCTTATCTCTTTTTTGACCGTGCTGCGTCAGCATATTACACTTCTGCACATCAGTCTCAAGAGTATTAAACAGCTCCTAAGAGTCCCTCCTCCCTTGTCTGTGTTCATATGATTTTATTAGGCATGGGGCTGTCATTAACAGCCCACTTTGTTAAATCACTAGCTTTTGTTTGTGTTGACTGCCCCCTCTTCTATCCCAGGGACAGCTTGTGTCCCGAACAGCAGGGGCCAGAAGGACACCCGTCCCTGCGTGTGTCTGCTCCCCAGACGCTTAAACACTATTCAACCCGCCACCTCCATCCATCCATCTTCCCTCTCTTCCTCTATTCCTCTAGCAGTCTTTCTCTCCTTCCACTCACCATCCCCGGGGACTCATATCCTGCGCTTGACAAGTAATAGCACAGCATCCTCGCAGGATGGATCCCCCAGGAACCAGCCCTCTTTGCCCCCACACACACACACCCAAACACACACAATTCCCAAGGTATTGTGCGACAGCAGGTGGCAAACACCATGACACAAGCCACACACGCTCACCCCCTCTTTTTCTCCCCCTCCCTAACGCACTCACACACACACACAGCCCTTCCAAGCATGGGTCAAGTTGTGGCGTGTGGCAGGGGGAGTTAGCCGTGGCGGAGGGTGAGTCGGGGTCCACAGGGGATAAGTCGGGTGAATCAGAAGTAGAGAGAGGGAGGAGTGGAGGGTTTGGCTGTGTTTGTAGCAATGAGCGGCAGCGTCTCCCTGAGGAGAGCACACTCCATCCCTCCATCCACTCAACCCCTCCTCTCCCCTTTGCCTAAAGTGGAGCTCTTTAGCAAGGCCTCCCCGCCCCTCCTTTCAGGAGCAGCCATGCATGAAAGAGCAGCTATTTGTAAAGCGGCCGAACAATTAATTTAGCTGGCAACAAAGAGGCCCCAGGGCCCTCGGCCTCCTTGCAGTAGCAGAATTAAGACTGGTGGCAGCTCAGTCCTGTTGCTGCTTGTCAACAGGCTGAGACTGATTCACATTTCTACAGACAAAACAGCTGCTGCAGCAGCCTGGTTGCATGCATGTAGCACTGCTCACAGGGTTTGGGCATTTCTTCATTAACAGTGCTGATAATATTATCATGATATCGCAGAGTATCGCAGATATCGCAAGTGTTTTTATGATAATGATTTTCTTGAAGAAAAAACAGAAATAAGGAACCTCTTTTTTTCACTTTTAAAAGATAATTTAAATGTATTATGAAAACAACTGACCAATTAGTATTTAATAGATTGTCTAATCTGGTTGTTAAGGCCTCACATCAGTACTCTCCTCGTTCCAGCAGCAGTGTTACTTTTGCTGTTAGCCACACATTTTGCTTCCTGTACATGACATACATACATCAGTGTACATGTATAATTTTTATTGATCATTATGTATAGTAGGTATTTATTGTGTTACGTTACGTTGTAACGTTGAATAAGCTAAAGTAAACTAAAGCCAGTTTGCTGTATTTGACAGGTTTCGATTACATGGAAATGTGTGCTCCAGACACATTTGAGTCAGCATCAGTAAAAGTATTTAGCTTTAATACCCAGCTAAAGTCCTGGTTTAGGTTTTGTCTCGATTATTTAAATGAGCCTAAAATGTCTGACATCATCCGCACTCCCCAGCAGCCATGATGGCTCAGTATGCCATGCGGTGTAGGTGATCCTCACTTACAGAATTAGTGCTGAGGAAGCTAGTTTGACGCGCTGAACAATACATATTTATACCTGATGAATATGTATGTGCGGTGGCGATGACATCTCTGTGACAGGCCATTGTGGCAATCTCAATATGGCTGGTATGGCTAAAGTCACCCTGGCCGCAAACATGGCAAGCTGATTAGAATAAGGAAAGAGATCTGAGGCATCGTGTGTGTGTGTGTGTGTGTGTGTGTGTGTGTGTGTGTGTGTGTGTGTGTGTGTGTGTGTGTGTGTGTGTGTGTGTGTGTGTGTGTGTGTGTGTGTGTGTGTGTGTGTGTGTGTGTGCACTCACCTGCTGAAATGTATAAAAGCCCCCACACACACCCACAGGCTGCAGCCCATCCCAGGACACAGTAAAATTGATGTATCCTTTATGTAAAGTACTGTATGCAGAGTACATACACACATGCATATGACTGAGATTAATCTTGAGCACGGAGAGGAGGAGGAGGAGGAGGAGGGAGTGGGGACGGAGGTGGTGGAGGATGTAAATTGACAGTGCTGTAAAGTGACAGACCTGCTGCTGCTTTTCCCCTCTTTTCACACACACTCGCACTCACACACGCACTCACACACAATGGCCTGTTGGTGACAACAAGCAATTTATTACTAGATGATGTCCTGTGTGAGTGTGCTTGTGGGCATTTGTGCAGAGCGTGTCTGTTGTATATGCGTCTGTGTATTTCTGTGTGTATATGTCCATTTGTCTGCCAGTCTGTTTGCATGGATTCAGTGGTGTGTGTGTGTGTGTGTGTGTGTGTGTGTGTGTGTGTGTGTGTGTGTGTGTGTGTGTGTGTGTGTGTGTGTGTGTGTGTGTGTGTGTGTGTGTGTGTGTGTGTGTGTGTGTGTGTGTGTGTGTGTGTGAGTGTGTGTGAGTGTCTGATATGAGGGGCGTTAGTGGGCAGCGGCTACACAAAAGAAAACACGTTAAAGGAGAAAGTTTCTAATTCATTAGAGGGGCAGCTCCCCTCTGAGGTCTCTGGTGCTCTCATGTTCAATTTGAAGATTGGACTTTGCTTTCAAAGGGGGTGTGAAGGGACAAGACAGGTGCTCCAGAGCACAGAGGTCTGCTGCCTAAAAACAGGGAGTGTGTGTGTGTGTGTGTGTGTGTGTGTGTGTGTGTGTGTGTGTGTGTGTGTGTGTGTGTGTGTGTGTGTGTGTGTGTGTGTGTGTGTGTGTGTGTCTAAGTGTGTAAGTGTGTAAGTGTGGGGAAGCTGTCCACTTTGGCCACATCTATTATCTCACCACCCCTCCCACTGGGACATCCCAGAAGCCCATTGATCATTGTTAGACCCTGTCATACACACACACACACACACACACACACACACACACACACACACACAGAGAGAGACACACACACACAAATATCAATCCCTAGATTACATGCACACAAACACAGACAGATGATTTACATATACACACTTAAACACATACATACACATATGCATATAGGCACTTAGTTTTTACGAGCACTGTGACAAGATCAAATGGGTTCAACACAGATTGCATCCAGTCCTCAAAGCACTTACATTCTCAAGTCAATGCACCAACAAGGAGAATAAAAGAAACAACAATGGATGAAGCAGCTGACTGGGTGCTTTATGTTGTGTGATTCCTGTATGGGGCAATTAATCTGGATCATGCTACTGACCTTGTTTATCTACTATAAGTTAGGTGAGGTACTTATTAGTTTATTACGGTGAGAAAGACTTTGACAAAGCTGTTGTGGTGAAAGAAATAGGCCACGTTCGTTAAAAAAAATTTCTTTAAAAGAGTATCAGCAACTGATGTACTAAAGTATCACAAGTAGAAGTACTTTATAAATTGCTTACAGGTAAAAGGCTATTTATTTATATTCAGATATTACCTGTAAGCAGCATTTTAATGTTGTAGTGAGTGACTCGCCACAACTGGCTGTATATAGTACTACTATTTATACAGTATACAGTGCCTTTAGGCAGTTTACTGTATAGCAATGCATATTATCTGAGTTAATCATATGATTAACATTCTGCAAAGTAACTCAGTGACTTTATCTGTCAATAAATATAGTGGAGTAGAAAGTGGAAGAAACATCTTCCTCAAAGGAGTAGTGTCAGTAAGTAATGACACTGTATAATTGTATTTAGGTAGTTGCTTTTTCACTCTACAAAGCTGTTCACTCTACATTTCTACATTTCTACATTATTCAAAAAGCAGATTTAAAGAAAAATGCACTAATGTCATTAGGTTTAATTCTGTGGCCTCCAAAATGCAGGATTTTCAGGGTTAGGGTTAGCTACTCTTTTATGGTCACAATTTATCCTTTTCTCCCTGTATTGCTGTGTGCCTGATGTTCCCCCAGTAATAAAGTGATCAGGACTCTACTTCTGCATTAACCTCTGCAGGTGCTCTGAGTGAAGACCCCAGCTTCCCAAAGATCCAGTGGCCTTCACCAGAAATGTGTCCAGCCTGCCATACAGTGAGGGAGAACGGGGAGCACAGGTGGAACGATGAGCAGGTTCTCTCCTTCCTCATGTCCTACTTCTCGTCCAAAAGTATCCTCACAGGTACAACATTTATTTTCAGAAGAACTGTTATATCATAAATTCAAGGATTTTACCAACCTGCAGAAATATATTTCTTCCTTCCTCCTGTCTGTGTTAAAAGTCTCTTACTTTTTGAACCTGTTTTTATTGAGCAGCTTGCTTCACATGCAGATGCTCTGTCTAACAATCATCATAGGAAAGGATGTGTGTTAAGTGAAAAGCATCAGAACAGCAATGACAACAAATTAAAAAGGAGAATAAAAGGGAACCTAGTCCCACTCTGTTAGTCTAACCCACCAAAATTCCTTATATTCTTGTCTTTCCCTCATTTGTATGATACTGTAAAATGTTAGTGTGTAAAATTATAACCTTTACCTTTAATCTCATGCTGCAACACACTTGAATATGAATTGAATATAACATTCATAGGTATGTTTTCATCAGTTTGCAATCACCTAAAAATAAGAATTGTTATATTTTTGTTACCTTTGAATGAGCTGTTTATATCTACAGACACTGCGGGTTCGCCTTCCATGGAGTCTGCCATGTTGAACCACAGTGTTTCTACAATAGCCCAGAAGGGACAAACCAAACAGGGGCTCATGATAGGGGTGTTTCTCACACGTTTTGCGGCCACCGTAGTTTCTTATTCGCACTCGGAAGGGGAAAGGGAGAGTGAAGCGAGGGAGTTGTGATCTGCAACTATGCTGCTAGATGCCACTAAATCCTACACACTGGACCTTTAATTGGGTTTGACAAGTTCTATCAAACTTAAAGTTTTAATTTTTTAAAATCATATAAAATCTTGTTAAATAATGAAGAAATAATGTTCTTGTGTCTTTCTTTTCCCCTGTCAGACTACCTCGACGATGAAAGCCAGGTCCTGGCAAAACAGAGGGAAAAACATGAGAAGCAGCAAGCTTTGGAAGCTCAGAAATGTTTAGAGAGGAAAGCCAGGGAGGCCTTGGACTCCATGACAAATCCATCACAACCCACTGTGCAAGAAGAGGAGGAGGAGGAGGAAGAGGGGCTGCAGGATGAAGCAGTGGCAGATGAAGAGGAGGAAGGTGGGGAGGGAGCAGCAGCAGCAAATGAGATGGACGGTAATAAATCCGAGCCGACCCCCTGGTCCAAACCTGAATTGGAGGTGGGTAGAGGCCGGCGGCAGGCCCACGGGAGGCCGAGCATTGTGGGGATGAGGATGCGAGAGCCGCAGGAGGACATCGTGGATCTCGACTCATTTGTCAACCAGCACTACAAGGCCAAAGCGCTGCGGGTGGCTGCCTCCAGCCGGATCAAACGACGCACCCTGCAGAGGAAAGAGGAGCAGGAGCCCGGGCCTGTGTTTGGGCTCGGCATGGAGCTGGACGCAGGGCTCGGGATGGTGGGCTTGCAGCCTATAGAAGCAGACTTTGAGCTGGACGTGGGGCAGCAGAGAAAGCGACTGCAGAAGCGAGACCTGACAGGCCAGTACTTTGTTGAGGAGGCCGAGTTGAGCCACAGAGGACGCTGGATGTCTGTGCTGAGCATTGGATTCTCCAGATTGGACATCAGCTTATGTGTCATTCTTTATTTCCTGTCCTCCATGTGTCTTCTGGCCATGTACCTTTTCTTCAAAAACCGCCTCAGGCTACGTCGAGCTAAAGTAGCCCTGCCCTGAACCAAAGTGCATTCAAATTTCCCCTGAGTTAGCAATGATTAACATTCATTAGGTTCATGTAGGCTAGTGTTGGGGTTAGTGTAAGGGGATGTGTCAAGATTAGTGCAATCTTAGGTGGTCCACTTAACTGTTACCTACAGCCAAAGTAGGCGACAGCGTGTTTTACCCTAAATGGTTGTTATGTCTAACTGGAGGAGGAGAAGGGAAAATTAGCATATTGCCTTCAAAATCTTTGAAAATCGGGTCAGTTATTCAACCTTACAATTAATCGGGCCTCCAGAGCTTTTCAGGCATCACCTCAACTGTGGAGAATCTGTGCATATAGATTTATATTTCCATAAGTGGGTTTCTGTTTGGGGCTTGTGCCTGATAATCGTGTGCTTTTGATTTTGTTTGACCACTTATGAAGGATGAAATTAAACCCAGTGAGATGAATGAGGATTTTTTTTATTTGTATGAAGACTAATTTTTTTTTTTTTACTAAGCGATTTTTGTTCTTTGTGATTTCTTTTTTTTTAATATATATCTCACAGTAGGGTGAAGACTGTAGGAGGTCTTTTACGTCCCTCTGTACTATGACCAAATAAATTTCAGTCCCAATTTTTTGATATTTAGTAAAAACTATTTGAATCATTTGAATTTAATACTCAAATACTTGATTGTTCTCTTGTTTACATTAATTCCAATAAATTAGAGATTAATTGTTTTTCCCTCCAATCAATCTCTGAGAGTTTTGTGTTTATCAAGTTTTACATTTCTGCGTTTCATTTAAAAATCAGATGGTAATCCCAGTCCCTAAGAGCTTTGTAGGTTTTTACAGTTTGTCGAAGTTGCATCATGTTGCATCATGTTGTTGAATACTGTGACTGGACGAGCAGGTCCACTCTAACTTTCACCAGAGGAGAGCAGATCAGCCCTTTGTTCTTCAGCTCCTTTACTTACTGTACGTTACACTGAGCGTTATTATGTCACGTCTTTGAATATTACATCACACTGCTGAGTCCACATAACAGCTACTCTGGTTGTTTATGAAGTGTTGTGGAGCGACGCATATGTTCACACTGGACAAGGTTTTAGAATAAGCAGGATTTGTTTTTGGCTTGTGTCCACGATGTAAAGCTTCGGCTGGTCATCTCAAAAACACTGTTTTTTTCTGTTTGCTTCTTTGCTTCTGTCTGAATCAATAAAATTATTTTTGATAAGGACTCATTGCTTTTTCAGTACTCTGTTCTGTCACTGAAACCTTTCATTTGTTGAGGTAGTCTGTCTAATTAAAGCCCCATTAATCATACGTTATTATTTATCATATAACATGAATTTACAAAGAAGGGGTGAACCTTGTTGTCTCCTGTGCTGTCTCAGAAGTCAAAATATGTTCAGAGAACATCCCAGATGTTATTCATTACAAGTTTGGCAAAAACAAGTGTTTGTTTTTTTGTTTTGACCAAGACTACCAGGACATGAGGCAAGGAGGACCAGGGGTGTTGCATGTAGAAATGGTGGGTTAAAGCATCCAAGGTTGAAGGAAAAAGCCTGTTGCCATCTGCTGTGCAGCGCAAGCTAAATCCTAACAATTTCATTGGGATTATAGCAAGTGAGTAATCCAGCTTTCCTTTAGGACTAGAGGGGAGAGATTACCCTTGAGGATTAGCTCCCTGCAGATAATAAACTTTATTAAAACGCAATCGGCTTTCGTGGGGCTTCTTCCCTCACACACTTGGAGGTGTGCTCCAAGGGGGGGCTGGCCGCGGCAGACCCTCAGGGAGGATAACATGGGTGAGGTGGATGAAAGAGGGAGCAGTGTGTGGGAGGGATAAATGGACGGATGGAGGACGAGGGTTTGATGTCGTCCGGATTACAACAAGCCCATCTGAAGGACAGCCGATGCTTGATCTTGAGCTTTGTGTTTCCTGGAACGCTTGCTTGAATTCCCTTGACTCCTGCCCCTTACCTTCACCCCCAACCCAACCTGACACACACACACACACACACACACACACACACACACACACACACACGCATATACACACTCTGTTCTTACCCAAAACCCCACTCAGTCCATCTCTTTATCCAAACCACGTTTTCAGCATCAGCAGTATGACAGGTTTTGATGGTGAATTAGTTGAGTTAAGGCAGTCGATTCCTTTAACAACACACACACACACACACACACACACACACACACACACACACACACACACACACACACACACACAATAGGCTGATTAATAGCCCTACATTAAAGCAGAGGAGCATCAAGGCTGAGCAGCTGTGGTTCTGTGACTTAATCAAACTCTCAGATACTTTGAATTAGACCCTCAATGACACATTATGATTGCCAGAATGGATTGAGAAAAGCACAGTTTGTCACAGGGAAGCTTCTGCATGTTATTTATTCCTTTCTCAAACATTATCCAATATATCATCTGACAAATTTTAATACCAGGGTGGGCTGTTTTTGTTTTTTTTTACTTGGGAAACTAAAGGAAGAATTATGTGTCAGTCCAAAACTTTTTTGTGTGTTTAGTAACTTTTTGTTTGTACCCGCTGCCTGCTTTTTTGTTTACCTTTGCTACGATCTTGAAAATAATGTGAGGAAAAGAATTACAATCATCACTTGGTCTCTTGGTTTATGTACTCTTCTCCCACACATCTGATCTGTTAATCTGTTTAAATGTTCACCTGTGTTTGTTACAGGATTGGAGTCAGCGTCGGTTCGTGCTGCTTACTCTACAGAAGCCTTTTATCAGGTGCCTTGAGCCTCAGTGAGCTGCAAGTGTTATGCTGGTTCAGACTAATGACGGTTAATGAGGAAGTTGGCTGCAATGTAATATCTGTCTGCGGCCTTGCCAAGGCTGAGGTGAGCGGTTCACACTGAGGACAGAGGCTTCAAATCTAAATCGAGATTCATTCAGAGCTGTTTATGCTCTTTGTCTGAATTCAGAAGAAGAATCATTTTATCATTTTAAGTTTAATTCGATAGCTGTTCCTGCAGATTAAATGAAACATAAAATAAAACCCTTGTTATGTGTGTGGGTGCACAGCGATGAAGAAGTTAAACATACTTCCAATAAAGGTTGAGGACAGCAAGCTGGTCTTTAAAGTTTTTATGAAGGCAACTGTAAACACAGAGTTGCAAAAAATTCTGTGGATTACAAATCATACCGAGATGAGATACCACGATCAAGAGTTACACCAGCGGTATTGTAAAAAATAAATTACAAACGTCAAGTTACAAACAAATGTATATTGTGCAAAACTGTGCAAAAGTGCTTACATTGCCTCTCATGCCAAGAAGAAACAGAATAGTGACAGAACAACATTACGTATATATCAATCTAGTAAGGATTTACATATAGAGTAATCAAAAGTACAAAGAGTAAAATACATAAACAGAATAACAGTGACCTAAAGGTTATTTATAATGTTGTATAATATTAGCCTCAGACAACTAGTATAATAGTTTAGCTGGAGGTAAAGTGACAAAAATAAGCAATCACAAACAGCTGAGTACCCACATATAATGCTGCAATAAGGGTAGCAGATAAAGGAGGCCAGTTCCTGGAGTCACAGTTCTGCTGTTTGTTGTTTCCAAGGTCAAAAACAAACTTTGAAGCTTAAGAAAGGAAGTCTTTAAAGTGCAAAAATAGGTAGAAATTTGAACATGTCATGTCACTAAATCCTCCAGAACAGACCAGCTGTCTTTTGCAGGAAACATTGCAAGTTTAAAGAAAATATTCAGGTTTATCGTCTCTCCTCCGAGTACAATTTGAGCAATTCACTCAAAGGCAAATTACTTTATTTTAAACTTTTGTTTGTTTGTTCACTACAAAACAAATGTTGTGACATCGTTGAGTTATGAAAGCACAGACTGAAGGGTAAAAACCTCACCTTGCTGCCCTGTTGTTGTCTTCCATAAATTAGACAATGTAGGGTTTTATAGTCGCTCCTCTCCTGCATGCTCTCTGCCTCGATGTTTATTACCCCTCCGGTATTGATATTAAAATGCAGGAGGGGCTTGATGCATTTTTCTGTCATCTCTCTTTCTGACTTTAATAATACTATAAAGCTTCCTGCTGTGGACAGAGGGAGAAGGAAGGAGGGAGGGAAGGGGAGAGGGGGGAGAGGGGGAGAGCCAGTGAATAAATTATGAAAAAGAGGTTAATATATGGTATTGGTATATATCACATCCAAACTAAGCCAGATCCCCTTTCGGTTTTAAGCATTCAGCCTTTTAAAGGAAGGAGTCAAGTAGGGTCAGATCCATCTCATTTTACTGCTGCGGTCCCTCCCCCTTTCATGTGGACACTCATCGGCTGATCCTCCCAAACATCTCGTCTCACCGTCAGTGTGCTGGGATGCTGTTTGTACCAAGGGGAACATGAGTCACTTTACTGCACTGCCAGCCTGCCAACTGAGACTGGTTAGTTTCTGCCCTCCCGTGTTGGTTTGTGGTTCCGGTGGTGTGTGTTTTGAACGACTACAATGAAACATCTTTGATTTTTAGCAAACTGAAAGTCCTTGCAGTTCATTTGTGCACAGCCGAGTGCAGAAGAAGTGTAGACAGAAGGGAGGGGAATCCCTGAGAATCAATAACCCCCCACTATCAAATGCATTTAGGCCTTGATAATATGCTCAACTGGACTATTTTAATTTCAACACAAATCTGACCTTTACTTCTTCTGTTCGGTTGTGCCTCTGATCTTTTATGTTTCTGGTCTCACTGCCCCCCCTCACTCTCTCCAGAGTTAGCATATAGCTTACAGGAAGTGTAGGTAATGAAGCTGGAGAAGATCCAACACTTGTCAGTCACATTGTTTTAATTCACTCAGCTGACACTGCTCCTGTCAGTGAAGTGGGAAGATTCACTCCTCGCTTTCAATGGAAAATCTCCAGTTTATGAAAAGGGCTTTAGTATGGTTTTGCTTAATGTCATTTGTTAGTAATAAAAGGGGCATCAGATATGAATCCTTCTCTTAAATCTAAATAGGAAAATATGGTGCGTAAGCATATAATGTTTGTAACAGTTATGTTGTATATACTTATTTTATAGCAATAAAGGTAGACAAAAATTAGGTTGCAGGTAAGTTTTTAATTGAGATGTACTGTATGTTGTGCCTTGGTCAGTCCTCTGAGAAGACCCTCAACTCGAGGGCCGTGAAGGAAATCCTCATCAGATAAAAAACTCTAAAAACACTAACAAATAGCTGTTGGTTTGGAGGCGTCCTTACAGAAACGTATTAACATTTTGTGTATATGTTTACTTATTTAAAGGCTTTGTTGACATCTTTTTGTGCCGTAGTTCATGGAGCACATTCATCAGTCACATTCAGACATTACTGCTCACAGGGTTTCAGATCAATAAGCGCCATGACATCTGAACTGATGGCTCCTCACTGAAGAACAAGTCACTGTCTGTCCATGCAAAGTTTTAGATCCAGGATTTCATCCATTCAATAATTCGCTTCCCAAGCTCCTCTGATGAAGGTCATTAGGGTCTGGAGTCTATCCCAGCATGCACTGGGCAGCCTGCAGGCAGGGCAACACCTTGAGCAGGTGCCAGTGAATCACAGGACTTTAAATTAAACTGGATAATATATTATTACAGAATGATATCTTTGCTGTCCACAGAGATTCCTACAGAAATACCTGCTGATTTTAGCATAAAAGGTTCTGCAGTCTAAAGCATCTTATTTGTGAATACAGACCCACAACACCTGTCAAAATCAGTTTTCTTGCAGCTATAAATGATTGTTTTGTTTCCTCATATCCAATTTAATTAGAAGAATTTAATAATAATTTTCTCCACCATAATATGTGTGACAAGTGCAGCTTTTATAAGCCTCACCAGTGTGTTCTGAAAAGAATAAAACACCACCCTCAAGTTATTTTTTTAAAATCTCGATTAAGTCTTTCACCAGCCAGGCTTTGGCTGGACTGTTATCCCAGTTATTTGAGTCAAATGAGCCTATTACCGCCTCGTCTTAGCAGGACATGGTCAGGTTCAATCAGGGAATTGGAAAATATCATTTCTGACGGGAATAGATTCCGTTTGTTCAACCAATCTCTTCTACTAATTACCCAAATGGACAGGAGCTGTCAGGAGACAATAACTATTCCCTAATAGAATTTGCCCCCCAAGTGCAATTTAATTTTCTCCTCCGTGCTCTCTCCTAAGGTTTCCCCCCTCGCTTTCTGCCTCTCTCCCTCTCTCTGTTCCTCTCCTGCTTTCGGACCAAATGGTTAGGGACACGGTGCCATTGCTACCTAATGTTGTGTTTGTCAGCGGATACCGGACACAGTGTGGACTGACTGCTGCTGTTTCCTTGCGAGCTTCGGCTCATCCCGCTGAGGAAAAAAAAAAAAAAAGCCCTCGGCGGCATGAAGGAGAAGAGGAGGAGGAAGAAGAGGAGACAACCTGCCTCACAATCACCGGCGAGCTGCGGTGATTAGGTAGGTCTACACTGTGCAATGTTACATGTTCATCTTGCATCTAAAGTTGTCTGAGAATATGCATCCTCCCTTAAGTGAAGCCTCTGGGATTGAGATATTTTGTTTTTATTGATCACAACCCTTTCAGTAAATTATAAGTGCTGTTTTGGAGTCATTTGCGCGCAATATTAATGTGCTGTTATTCTTGTAGTGTGGTGCGTTTTGCTCTTGTGCTCATTAGATATTTAGTTGTGTCTATGTGAGCGTGATTGACCTCTGTAAAAAAAAAAAATAAATAAATAAATAAATAGATAATGTTTGAAAAAGATGAAGAATAAATCCTGTATTTACACACATAAATAATAATAATAAATTCAACAAATTAAATATTTGATGTTTTGGCTCATGGAGAAGCAGGCCCGCTGCAGTGAGTTATATATGACAGTGCAGGGTGACACACACCTGTATTATACCTCGTATAATCGTGCTCATCCTCTACAGATGGATGTGTTTCTATATTTCTGACTACCTGCTCGGTAAGATGGATCTATGAATCGCAGATGTCAATGGACTCCTCCACTGAAATATTAGATCTAATTAGAGGTGGCTGGGTCAACTGCGGTGGCAAAAGAGTCGCCCTCTGCTTGAATTATTGCTGCTTCCTCTACAGCTTCTTTTTTTTTTTCTTACAGCACCTTCAGATAGACAAAGATCAGTCATTTTACCTCTCTCGGAAAGTGCATTATTGTAATAATTTGGCAATTATTCTTTTTCTTTTTTCTCCTTCTCTTGCTTTTCTTTCTCGCATTTGAGTGCATTGTTTAAGGATAAAAACACGATTTGGTATAAAGTTAAATTTGATTTATGCGTGAGGGACTGTAGCAGTGAACAATTGGACATATTTTGCCAAAATGTAGCTTTTTTTTGGTCTTTTAAATTTTTACTGTCATGTTGTGCAGTAAAACGCCTAATAGATCCAGATGTTCATTGTTTCGCAATTCATTTTGTCATTCCCACTTTTTTTTTTAAACGATGAAAAAACGCAGCACATCATTTAGTGTCCAACTGAACCAGATGTGCGCACTCACATCTTTTTTCTTTCTGCATTTTGCATCCGTCAATTATTCTAATTGTGTTGCCCTTTGCTGACAGGTTAAGAGCATTTTTATCTGCATTGTTTTCCAGGGCAGCTAAAGGGTCTCGATACCAACAATCAGAGTAATTGAATAGTTGAATAAATTGAATGATCTTGAGGGGAAAAGTGTATAATGAAAATAAAGTAAGACCAGATGATTCCCTTGCCACACATGCACACCATGGATGGATGGATGGATGGATGAGGGGACACCTGGTCTGGAGACTGCAGCTTTGAATGGGTTGGATAACATTGCTGTAATATTCCAGCCTCCCTTTTTTAATCAGCTTGATGTGCGTTTTCATTTTACTAAATTACATTTGAAACATTACCCACACAGGCGAGCGGCTTATGGGATTGTGGGTCCCTACAGTGGGCCTATATAAACAGCCTGCGACAATAGAATAAACAGCCCGTTGTTGGAAATAGGCTGTACGAGAAAAGATACGAGGAGAAATCAGCATAGTGTAGAGAGAGAAAATGTTGGCCACTTCTTTGAAAACATGCAAAATCTATTTATTTTCCCAAAGCAGAATATCAGAGTTTCCAATATTATTTTATTTATTACAAGAAATTTACCTGCAATTTTTTTTTATTAACACAGAATCTACAGCTTCTCTTTATATTATTATTACTACTACTACTAATAATAATAATAATAATTGATACAATGTTAATTATAATATTTAAAGTCCTGAAAAACTAAATTATGAGATTAAATTAGCCTATAGGATTAATTTGACTAAAATCAAACAACATGACAAATAATTTCTTGTTCAAAATGAACACAGTGGTGTTGCTGTAGTTAACCGTGTATCCAGATGTGTCAGATGTGCTGTGAGGTGTGGGACCTGCAGACGGACTCGCTGTTGGTTTGGAGGCGGACCGGCGGGAAAGCGCCACTGTGTGCTTTCTCTTTCCACGCTTGAAGTAAATTGGAAGCGAAGATTGAGTTCATCTAGCTTGAACTAGCAGCCCTCCGGGGGGAATATCTTATCCGGGAGAGCAGTCTCAGACGATGGGGTTTGAAATGAACAGTGTCAGGAGGACTGCGCCCAGACTCCTAATCCTACCTGTCACTGACAGAGATCCAGCTGGGCGCTGCCACACACCGCCGGGGAAAAGCTCACCGAGGTGAAGGTGCTGTGGATCTCACTCACACATGTGTCCAATAATATCTCTTCTGCTGTGTGCCTTCACTTTTGCTCCCTTGGCTGTTAGTGACAACTCAGTTTGCCACGTTTTCACTCTGAAAAAGATATTTAAACTAATATAAGAGGGCTGTTTGAAAGAAAAAGGAACACTTTTATTTGGGAAATATCATTGGTTTTATTTCTTGTTGACAAAAACCTATATGTGCGCCTTTTGTATCACAACCACGTGCCTAACTCAGCCAATACCAATAACAAAAACTAGAAAAATATAGAATTTTGTAAAATAGGTCAGTGTATCACCCCCACCTGCTCACTTATCTATAACTTACATTTGAAGTGTCATTTTGTCCAAAAAATCTGCAGAAAATGTAGTTTAAAGATACAAAAATTACAATCTACAATTAAATCTCTTATCCTTTCTTTGTAAATTATAAAAAAAGTGAAATGTTAACTGATCACTGGCTGCATTGGGGCGCCCCCTCCTACTCTTCCTCTCCTGAAGGAGCCCTGCTGGCCCGGGGCCCCTCCGGGAGCCACTGCAGTGAGCTATTTATGGTCTCCACAGGAACACAGTCCCGCCTCTCCGGAGACATTTTCATATACCATGTTAGACGCTCTCCTCCTCCTCCTCCTCCTCCTCCTCTCCTTTCTCCTCCTCGCTTGTACACCTATGGAGGATGCTTTCCGCCCTCGGGGGCCTCCTCTTCCTGCGCTCCCATTGGCCCCCGGTGAGCCTCTGCCGCGGTGACGTCAGGCCCCACCGCCCCTGCAGCGCTGAATGGACTGAGCAGCCTGTCTGATTCACTCCAAAACAGCCCAGCACGGCACGGCACGGACATCGTCCCCGGGAATAGAGAGACGTAACAGGGATAGAGGCTTGACGGGACGGCGAGGGAGCTCACCCTGCAGAGAGGAGGAGAGAGGCCTCAACATCAGCACCATCATACTTTTTTTTCTCCACGAGACAGGACGGGGGAGTGCGCCCACCGTGTTGCGGGTGTATGTGCGTGCGTTTGTCTCCCGGTTTGGATCACGATGATGCAAAGTGCGGCGGTCCTACCGACAGAGAGTCCTGTAAAGAGTTTACCGGAGATTCTCGGAGTGCCACTGCAACGTAAGATATATTTTACGCTCCTTTTTTTTGCTCCTTCTGTCGATGATCAGTGTGGACACCGGTTGGTCGGGTGCAACCTGTGCTGCTGTAGGGAGCGGGGGGTTTGGGGTACAGTAACTCGGCCGAGGAGGATGAGGAGAGGAGGCTGAAGCTCTCAGTCTTAGGTTGTCACGTACAGGCCGGTGATGTGTCATGCTGCAAATATTTCAACGAGCATAAAGAAGCTTTAAATAACACTGATTACCGGCCAAAGCAGTGAGCATCCCCGCATGTCCAATTAATCTCTGCAGCCTCCACAGGGCTACAGGCTCTATTCTGCGATAGGCTGCAACACTTTGACTAGTGCAAAGGATGGCACTTTGGTTATTCATCGCATCCTTTGAACATAAAAAATAAGAAAGCATAATAATTTCTGTTATTTAAAGCAACAGGATTTAATTGTCCAGTTCGGCCTCAAACTTTGCTGCATCCTCCGTCAGGTTGCTGGGTTTACAGTGAGTCCTCACAGGCAGCTGTTAATTTGTAAACGAGCCTGCATGGTCAAGAGATCAGACGCAGTTGTCATCACCCATCAGACAAATACACACTGACTTTGATTGACACTCATTACTGGGTCAAATAAATGCCTGATACGCTTGATTTTGGGGGGGATTTTGTCTCTGAAGCAATGCCTAGATATCAGTTTTTTAATATGTTTTACAATTAGTTCGTTTAGGCTCATTATACATTTTATTTTACAGCACCGTATGGTATTTTTTACCTTACAGCATCAAAGGCGAGAATTACTTTACATCTGTTCGTCCCTGCGTGTTAATCTGTGCCAGGCCGTTTATAATCTGAGCGTGCAATCGAGATAGAAGTGCAATGAGATACATCTCTGCTCTGACCTAATTATTTATAGGCGAGTTAGTCAAATGTACAGATGGACTAAATTTAATAGGCTACCTCCAAAACAAAAATAATCCACAACAAAATGGGATAACACAGTTATATAATTACTAGACTGCTATTTGGTTTCAAAACACTGATAATTAAACCTTTTGTTCCTAGCTCTAAATATTTGGGCTAAAATCTCACATTCAATTGGGTTCCAAATAACTAAAATATATAAAATAATATTAGGTTTATTTTCATTTTACTGTCGCCTGTTTAGTGTAATCCAACTGCAAACCAAAATAAAGTAAAATAGGACTAATAATTATGTGTGATATGCAAAGTATTTAAACCTGACTAAAGTAAAAAGAGACTATATGTGGTCGGCTTATGCTCTTTAATTTTATAAATCGAGGCAGATTAAAAGATTGGATAAAGATCCTGCCACTCAGCCCCCTGCAGCACCAGCATTCATCCTGGATTTAAAACCTGGATTATTCCAGGAATAAAAGCAACAGCGAATTTATCTAAATAATGTTTTATATCGTGGACAGAGTGCTCTGCTGACTCAGGCCAATTACACCCAAACCTTAACCTGCAGGCTATTAGTCTGGGATATAAAGTGTTTACTTCACGTTTAATTACCACAAATCATTTGACAATTGAAAGTTTGAGAGGCTGCCAGACTGCACTTCTTCTTATATTAAAAAAAAACCTGTTAAAGCAAAATGTGTTGCTCTTCCTGTGTGAAATGAAAGAGGTGATGAGGCTGAATGTAGTGAAGAGTGGAGAGTGGTGGCAACAGATACCAAGATATGAAGCCCTCCTGAATACACGAGGTTTACTCTCTCTCTCTCTCTCTCACACACACACACACACACACACACACACACACACACACACACACACACACACACACACACACACACACACACACACACACACACACACACACACACACACACACTGAAGCTAGACTGTGGACTCTCCCTCGTTGCCAAGATCGTGCTGCTTTCCTTTCAGCACCACTTCTCTTCGCGCAGCTTCATCCAACCACCACTTTATCTCCAGATATTTAAAATGCCTCTTATTTAGATATAGAAAAAAACCCAGGTGCAGATTCAGATTCAATCTCAATCTTTTTAAATAATTCTTTATATCACACCCTGTACGAATTCACTCACATGTTCAGGTGAAACAAGGCCAGTCCAACCTGTAATCCTGTTTGCGTCTGTGCAGGAATGTTGCTCTGTCTTTATTGTGTGCATTGCTTTATAATGGTAGCAGTGGTTTATAATAATTATAATAATAATAATAATAATAATAATAATAATAATAATAAGTAGTTAATTGGTACATTTTAGTCACCGCTGCTTCAAATTAAAACAAATATAATCCCCCCAAAAAGCACTAATGTATTACAAATGATAAATATATTTTTTTTTAAAAACCTATACAATGTGTGTTTGTGTGCATGCGGCCTTGACCTCCATGTTGCACAACCCGGGAGCTTTGTGTTTTGTGGACTGTATGTGATGAGATTAAGCATAAGGCATCTTGAGCTTTAGACGGTTATTGTAAGATGATTTCACGGCCGAGAACAGCCGCAGCTTGCTGTGTGTGTGTGTGTGTGTGTGTGTGTGTGTGTGTGTGTGTGTGTGTGTGTGTGTGTGTGTGTGTGTGTGTGTGCGCGTGTGTGTTTATACTGGGGTTTGCTCTGTCCACTTCTCCTCGATATTGATTTTTCATTATCGGATATCATGTGGATGTTTGAGTAAGAGAAGCCGCCAAAGAAAATAAAATCGCACTGCTGTTTGCAGAATAAATGAGGAAGATTAAAATGCAAAAGGAATCGTCAGTGTTGTTGTTTTTTTAGGAGGAGCTCTTTTCATCAATCACGGATTAGTTTCTGTTATATATGACGAAAAGGATACATTTAATTATGATGAAATGCTAGAAAATAAACCTGTAGGCCTACATGTTGGTGTTAGCGTTATATAAATAGACTAAATTAAGGAATTTGGTTGTTTATTAAAGGTCCAGTTTTTTAATTAATTTAAACTGGATGAACATTTGATTTTCTCATTGATTCATGAATTTAATTTAACTTTTTGAAATCTGCAGTTTATGGATGCCGCTGCAGACTTTGGTAATATTAGGCAATCGGAAGGTTAAACACTGTATGATCCCTGTTTATGAATGTTCACACGTGGGCTGCTGCTGCCTCCCAGCTTTTGTTTCTCACTACCACAAAAAATGAAATTTAATCTCGTCTCGACCCTGATTTACACCCAGCAGCCACCTTACTGATGCCACCATAACTCCTGGAAAACATCTAAAGAAATAGATATGATTGTACAGAGAGTAGAGAACCTCTGCACTGCTGGGAAACAGCCGAGGTCAGCACCTTGGACAGTGACGGACAAATTCACAAAACAAAAGCAGAGAGACAATTGCTTTATTTAACATGGTATCTTCTGTTTTTACTGTTTAACAAGGTTAATAAAATAAAATTAATTTAACCATAAAATTGTTTTTTTAAGAGCACCGAGACAAAAGTGGGTCAAAAATAAACTAAAAACTCTAAAATAGAAATTAGAGATAAAATATATATCGCAGGGTTAATCGATTTAAAGATTAGACTGATACAAAATATTTCTAATCAGGATCCTTTATCATTAAATACCAGAATGGATATAATATAATAGCAACTGAAAATGCTGAATGTGAATCCTGTGATCTGAGATATTGTGCTTTTCGATACTGAGCTTAAAAAGGAAAACCTCCTGCTTTTATGTGCAAAGTTCAGATTTAAATGAATCCTCCTTACCGCTTTAATCATATATGAGATTATCTTTATTTTACCGCTGACAATAAATGAACGCTGGCCTGACATTTCTGTGCATCCCAGAGTTTCCTTCCCTGACTTGTGTGTGACCCTGTGCTGTGTTCTGTCCCACAGAGATCCCTCAGTGTGCCGGCTGTAGTCAGCACATCCTGGACAAGTTCATCCTGAAGGTGCTGGACAGACACTGGCACTCCAAGTGCCTCAAGTGCGCCGACTGTCAGACTCCGCTGGCGGACAAATGTTTCTCCCGGGCAGGAAGCGTCTACTGCAAGGAGGATTTCTTCAAGTCAGTGTGCTTTTCTTAGTGCTTTTTGTCTCAGTGATTGAGTTATGTAATTTTTTTTTTTCAGTTGCCCATGCTTTTCTGCATAAAAACTGTTTAATTTAACTTCTGATCGGGGTGTTTTAAGAGGAAAAGCGACGGATTCAAACTGAAATATGTGTATATTTGATATTTACAAAGCAACCTAAATACTGTTTTATACTCTATCTGGTGTCCTAATGTTGCTAGTATTTTTCAGTGCTAGCATTTAGCAAACTGTTAGCTTTATTGCCTAGAGGTTTCCATTAATGTATTAGCTTTATATCTTATTGTTTAGGATTCATTTACGGTTGCCTTTTATTTTTTGGAAATTCATTCTTTATTATTATGAAAAAGAATCAATTTAGTCAACATCTGTTATTTTTACAGGAAGGGTTTATCAATTTATTTCTGAACCAAAACATCCACACAGAGAGCTAGTAAATGTATCATGTTTGATGATCATTAATTATCCTTTTTGTGTGGTTATTAATATGATTTTGTATTAAACACCGATCACCAAAGTGTAAAATTTACTTTTTAGCGTTTGGTGAATGGTCACATTTTTTTTACCAATTTTTTTTTTTTTTTTGGTCTGGTGAGTAAAGAAAATCTAGGAGCTGGTTGCACATTTTACCAACATTTGGCTGGTAAATGGTGCTAATTTTGTGCCCTCCTGTTACAAATGGATGTCACTATTCACATTTTACTGGCTGTTTCATCCAGCTGACATCATGTGAGAAAACAAAAGAATTAAAAACAAACACAAAAAAACAACATTTTTTTTGTTTCTATCTTTTTGCCCCTTTTTTTCTTTTCTTTCTTCCGATTGGATTTCTGAGGCATTACAGAAGAAAATTGAGTTTGACTTTTATCCAAAGAAGGATCAGCATATCCGGGCTTTTTACTAAATCATGTTTGAAAGATTTTAATGCTCAAAGCTTGAATGAGACCTAAAGAGCTCTGGAGTCTCACAGAGAGCTAACTGTGTTAGCCGACCCAGGGGACAACAGGGGGACGTTTGCATGTTCAAACAGTGGTTGAGGGACACGTGTGACTGGAGAACACACACGAGCACAAACACAGAAACACACATGTGTAGACACACAGATTCCAGTGGCCTGTGCTTCCCAGTGGTGATTTGGAGGCTTCACCTTGCTCTTTTTATTTCTGTGGGTTGGTTGTGTGATTTAAAGCCTCTCCTGAGTCAGTGTTTTATTGGTTCTCCTCAGGGTGTGTTTACTGTGAGCACCCCTCCTCCTCTTCCTCTTTTTCCTTTTCTTCTTCCTCCTCCTCCTCCTCCTCCTCTTCCTTAGCTCTCAGTACTTCATCTGCAAACACATAAACATGCAAACACGTACACACACACACACACACACACACACACACACACACACACACACACCACACAGTGCATTGATCCTCTCCATCCATCAGCCTGCGGACAGGTCTATCGTTAACAGAAATGCATTCCAGTGCTGATTTTTCCTTCTACAACAGCTGGAGCTTCTATTAATACAGACACTGTGCCATCACTCTTGGCTGCAGTTGAAGAAATAGCTGTCTAGCATGTGAAATTTTAATCTGGGTTGGTCCCACTATCTCCATCAGCCTGTAAAGTGGGTATAAATGGGAGAAGGGTGTCAGTCTACCCTGCTGCTACCCTTTCCTAACGGCAGCTCTCTGCTTCTTGTTTTCCCGCAGGCGTTTTGGAACAAAATGTGCATCATGCCAACAGGGGATCCCTCCGACGCAGGTTGTGAGGAAGGCGCAGGACTTTGTGTATCACCTGCACTGCTTTGCCTGCATCATGTGCAGCCGACAACTGGCCACTGGGGACGAGTTTTACCTCATGGAGGATGGGAGGCTGGTGTGCAAGGTGGATTATGAGACTGCAAAACAGAACGGTAGGTCTGCTTGCATCCGAGATATTATGCATTAGCCGATACTCAGCTAAAATCCAATCACTTGAAAAGAAAAATACAGGTTGAAACTTTACTTAAAATGATTTGTTTCAACTGTTTGTTTGTTTTTTGTCCATACAGTCAGACACAGGTTATGTGGCGGGCTCTGGCCTGATTTAACTACATCAAAATATTATAGTGGAGGATGTGATCAAGCTGTGTAGCCTGTATAATGCAGTGAAATGACTACTGACTGTGGATCTAGGTTGTTTGTCGTCTGGGTGTGGATGCTGTCTCTCTCCCTCCCTCTCTTCTGAGATTTCCATGCATCTCTGATTGATTATGTAAAGTGAAGCAATGCTCTTATATGGTGCGGCCCCAATAACTCCGTTCCTCTGGCACTCCGGCTGGGTAGATTTATGTCCTCTGCTGTGGGAGTGGGACAGATGCACAAGGACAATAATACACTTCCATACATGACCATTCACTTCATTTAACACACATGTACTCGCACGCAAAGGCTGAGGTTCACTGCCTGTTAAGGCAACGTGACAAATGTAAGAAGAAGTCACTCACACTTGTAATGATGTTTTCAGATGATTCAGAAGCGGGGACCAAGCGACCGAGGACCACCATCACGGCCAAGCAGCTAGAGACCCTCAAAAGTGCCTACAAAAACTCGCCGAAGCCGGCACGCCACGTCAGAGAGCAGCTGTCCTCGGAGACGGGGCTGGACATGAGAGTAGTGCAGGTAGAGGTCTTTTTTCATCCAGGTGTCCATATTCCTGCAAAAGGCTCTCAGTTATCTCCAGCCTGTACAAAATGCAGCAGCTCAGTTTCTCCCCACATCACCCTGATTTGAGCATCTTTAAAGTAGCTGCTATTTTTAATAATTAATCCTAATTTATATCACAAATGTAAAACAAGCAATCGGGCCTTTATTATCAGGGTATTGTCAGGATTTCAAACAACCTTCCTGAAGAGCTAAGACAAATGTATTTCATTTAAAAGACACAATACAAACAACTCTTAAGAGGTATGAATATACTTATATTAATGTAAGGAGCCTCTTTTGTGGCCACTTTATGCTGTGCTTTAATATTTCTTAATACAATGTTCTTGTTTTTTCTGTTGGTTTAATTTCAAACGGAATTTATTTGCAAAACCATTTTGAACATTTTGTTTTTTTTAGTTTATTATGATGAGAGTCTATTAATTTAGACCAGGTTGGTTGTGCTTTACATGTACTATGTATTCCAGTGTGTATGAACTATTTTGAGTCAAGCAGAAACGTTTGAAGAGTTTAAGATTTGAAATATCATGAAAACACTGAATAGGTGAAATTAAACTGAGAAAATATATAATTTATGATGATGATGATTATTAGTGGTATTTAATTGTTTTGAATAATTACAATATTAATGTTTATTTTCAATTAAAGACAATTATCGTTATCTCTGTCAGGTGTGGTTCCAGAACCGGCGAGCAAAGGAAAAACGTCTGAAGAAAGATGCAGGTCGACATCGCTGGACTCAGTTTTATAAAAGTGTCAAACGCAGCCGAGGGGGAACTAAAGTGGAGAAGGAAAGCTCAGCCGATGACGCAGGACTCAGTGACAGTGAACTGAGCTTCAGAGGTACGTCTTGTGTGGATAACTTCACCCGAGTATATATCTATTATTGCTTAAGAGAGAGATCCCTGAAAGGGAATTGTCAGTCATGCTGTCGTGGTAATGGGATTAAGGGACCCTACAAGTTGCTAAATGACACGGTTCTGAGTGCAGCAGCAAATGAATGTTTCTTTGTGGCATTTCATATGTTTTCTTGTGTTGTTCGGTGCACGGTGTCAGGCAAATCCAAAACGGCATTCTCATTTAACATTGTCCTCACACCTCCCTGTGGCGGCTGACGCATCCTCCTGCCTCAGTTTGTCGTCATGATGGAGCTTATTGGAAAAGAGAGAGGGTCCTTAGTGGGATGCAAACGACATTTTAGACATCCCCATGTTATTTAATGTTCGCAAACCCCGTTTTGGGTAGTCATAAAAGTCTTCAAGCCACTTTTAAAAAGAAGGCCATTTTTATGAGAAATGAAAACATGGTGACAGAAACTCCATAAAGCATGCAAGGCTTTTAGTCAATTAGAAAGAGAGAGTGCTCTGGGGCTTTGTTGTTATTGAAGCCACCCGGGGGAGGGATTGAGATGGAAACAAATATTTTGTGCTGCAGTAATTGCACACATACAGACCTCCTTTGTTAGAGAAGAACATAAAGCACATCATTTCTCCCCAACAAAACTCAAAAGCTTATCAAACACTTCAGTGGTCCACTTACTGTACCTTCGTGAAATCCACATAATGTTGTCACAATAAATCTCACTCATAAAAGCACTTAACGGTATTGAAATATAATAACTATATAATGCTCTTGCAGTTGACAGCACCGTTGATATGTCAAAGTTTTTACACTCCTCATGCTAAGTGGTGGTATCTCCCCCACAGATGACCAGGTCCTGTCAGATCTCGGCCACACCAACGGGCTTTATGGGAGTGTCGGTGACGTGACCAACAGCGCAGTGCTGAACGGTGGCTTCTCTGTAGATGCAGCAGGACAACCCTACCACGACATCCGAGCAGGAAGCCCCTACGGTCTCCCTCAGTCGCCCTCCTCCATCACCTCCCTGCCCGGCCACACCCCTCTCCTCAACAACCTGGGCTTCAACATGGACAGTCTGGTGGTGCAGGGCGGGCCAGGAGGAGTGGGCCAGGCCCTGAGGGCCATGGCAGGGGGCCCGACCTCAGACCTCTCCACAGGCAGCAGTACAGGATACCCTGACTTCCCCACCAGTCCTGCCTCGTGGCTGGACGAGATGGACCATTCCCAGTTTTGAATCTCGAACGCAGTAGAAGTTCACTGTGGGGATATGACAAAACAGACTTATGAGGCTTTTTACATTTCTTTCTATCACCCTCCAAGACTGGTATGTTTTGTGATTTTGGGTGAAGAGGAGAAGGATGACAAGAAGTGTGACTCTCAGTCCCTCTGCAGTCATAACGGCGAGGTAACAACCGGGTCAAGACGTGCAGTCCGGATAAAAGCAGTGAAGAACACCTCCACGCCGCTGAATGTTCAATCTCAACACTGTATCATCCAATTTTTGTTATCACCTGACTTTATTTTGTTCTGTCACTCTGAAAATGAGGCTGGATTTCCAATAAGTCGATGGATTTTGCTCACAGGGGAGGTGATATTGTCTCGCCGCCCCCCCCCCAAAATAAACCATCCCTGTCCAACAGCTACAACAATAGGGCTACAATCTAGATCAAAGTCCCTATGAGACCCAGGAGGCAACTGCATGCTTCTTCATTGATAATAAGTAGGACTGCTGTCTGGCCATATCAAAGCCTTCACATTGGCGATGCACTTTACTCTCCTCTTCTTTTTCTACACATATGGACACGAATGCAGAGAGAGGATGAGAGAAAAAGAGGAGAGACATATGCACAAGGCAAAAACACAGTGTTTCATTGGGAGAGAAATTTACAAGAACAGTGGCACAAGTGTGAATTTTGAACCATGCTGATGTTTTTTTTAATGTATTGCTGAAGCTTACAAGTTATTAGGAAGTAGATGGCCGTTGGTCTGTCTGTCCGTCCGTCCGTCTGTCCGTAGAAACTGATGTCTCCTCTGTTTGAGTGAGGGCGAACACTGTTTGCTACACGGCAGGTCTCTCTTCTATATATTTATAGGTGCTTGACTTGTTCTTGTCTGTGTAAAAGCTGTCTGAGAGCGGACATCTGTCAGTATTAAATTATCCGTTTCCAGACTCACCAGGCATCAAAGCTTATGTGTTGGAGGACAGTCAAGAAGTTTAGAAGTCTGGAGAAATCTCAACTCTAACCATTCTAGTAATATATCACACGTCTAAATTATTGATTTATTTTTTTGAATGCACAGATGTAAGACAAGGAGATATCCAATGTATAAGACATGCAGATTCCTTTGCAGATATTATTGAGCAAATTAAATGGTTACATACGAATACAAAAAACATTCATTTGACATTCAAAACACCAACAAGTATTAGCAGGAACACAGATAAAAATGTGCTTTGTGTTGGCTTCTTCTGTATCCGCAGTCTGATCCAGGCTTCTCTTGGTAATCTACTCAGTCAAGCAGAGCTCTAGCTTTGCCTGCTATCAACCTACTTACTGACCCCCAGATGTGTTGTCAGTCTGTTCTCCCCCTGCCTGGCCTCCATGCCAGAGGGATTACCACAGAGCCCCCCACTATCAGGGCTGATACTCTACTGTAGCTTCAGTGCTGGCATGATTTGCTGGACTGATATGTTTCTTACAGTTCAGGCCATGTCAGCTACATCTTAAAGCCCCCATGACAACTGAGAAAGATTCACTAACAGAACCGCCCCTGTTTCTCTTGAAATGCTAATTTCTTTTGAGCCGCAAGAGCAACTCATAGTTTCATCTGACCTGTTGAGCATGTCAAAACCAGTGGCTATTTTGATATAAGGGAAGGTTTGGCTTAAAAACGCACCCTTACCCTTACTCCTGTTTTGTCAATTGAAGAAAAGAAATCGAATCACATCTACATGGTCAACTTTTTCAAAAAAATTGCCACGTCCTTTTTTTTACCAGAGCATCCTATCTAAGAGCCAGAAAGCAAATCAACAAACAGAAAGTGACACCATTAAGAAAACTGGGTAACACTTTAGATTACAGCCTGAAAACTACAGCATAATTATCTAGTAAATACATGGTTTTAATTAAATACTTACTGTGTAACTATACTGGGATTAATATGGATGTACATGGAAAGAAGATAAGATTTTAGGGTATAAGGGGGCTTGTGTTTAAGTTAAATTACTACTTAATTTATACTGTTTTTTATTTAAAAAAATTATAATATACTTTGGGAAATAACAACAGTTTACAATATGAAGTGTAGTAGATAATTTTTGCTGCTGGGGAACAAAACATTAGTTTTTCATGACCAAGCTATAAGGCTAAGTCTGTTGGTTCCCTGTAAGTACCCTATAATTATTTAATATGTATTAGGGAATTAAAAAAGCCTTCCCTTGTGCATACCAGTAGATATCCAGTAAGAGTTTTATTGGTACCTAATATGTACACAATATTTACAGTGTAATTTGCAGGCTATGATCTAAAATGTTAAGTGAAAATCATACACAAACACTTTACCACTACAGTTTTGTTGAGTCTTTGTTGCCTCAGAAGTTTGCATCTTAATTGTTGTAAATTTTGTACAGTTTGAAAACGTGTTGATCGTCTTGTTTCATGAGCGCTATTTATTATTGCCATGTGTCTTTGAAAAAGATGTAAAAGAGAGCACTGAATTTATTCATTTATGCCTTCTGTGTAATGGTATGAACCGTGTACAGTCAAATCTATATGAGGAAAATAAAGCTGAATTGTCTTTGGGTTACCCTCGAGTACATTTCTCTTTAACAGACCAGGCCTGTAGTGATGAATGTGGGAGTTAAGATTTTCAGCTGAACTTTGTTTTCAATATATCAAAAGAAAAATATCTGCTGTAGGTGTTTTTATTATTTTGCCTTATCTAAACGCTCTTAGAGCGAGTTAACCCGCAAATTCATTTACCCATTGAGAGCATTTACCACACACTTAGGCCTCTATTCAATTGTGGAGATCCATTTAGTACCACCAACGGACAGTGGTCAGTCAGTTAACAGTGATTGATGCTGCTTTCCTCTCTCGCTCTCCGGGTGGGGGTGATAAGAAAGATACATGAAGAGAGAGAAGAAATAGAGAAGGAAAGACAAGAGAGAAAAAAATAAAACAAGTGGAGAAACAGATGCCCGGCTGGATTCACTGATCCTCTCAGTGCTAAAGAGACACAGCAGCAGATTGCAGAGCTGCACCGTCAAATCTATCCTTAATCCCTGTGCTGTTAACTAATTGTAGAGTGCTTTGTGAAACATGGGTAAATATGCTTTGTGGTCAGGCAAAGAGGGAATATGGCCCATATGCAGGCAGTTAGCTTGTATGCCAATATGTCAAGCTGGTAAGTAGACTATATGCAGGGCTGTACACAATATTTTTAACCACTGGGGTCATGAGTCCCATTTCCCTAACGCAGCCCCACACCTCGGGGACATCTTTTGACAAGCAACCAAAGATGTTTTCTGTCATTTTTATCTCCATTATTGATGGCCTAAAGGCTTTTCAGAGCCCTCCTCACCCGCTCGTACGGTTTTGTCATTCAAGTAGAGGGATTCTACTTTAAACTTCATAACTCCTAATATTTGTTTTTAATTCAAAAACAGTTTAGATAATATTGAGTCTAAACAAGAGTCTACAGACAGGCTAGCGTCTCTATACTAATATGCTGATGTTAGCAGGCGTAGTTTATCATGTTCACCATCTTAGTTTAGCATGTTAGCATGCTAACATTCATTATTAGCATTCAACACAAACTACAGATGAGGCTAATGGAAATGTGAATAGTTTTTTAATGTTTTTAATCATAAACCAAAATATTGGACATATTAAACCTGCGGATGGTGCTGGATGAAAAGTTGATGCATCACCAAAGTAAGTACAATTCATCCTGAGGGGAACATGAATATCTATACTTAGATTTCATTGTAATCCATCAAATAGTTGTTAAGATATTCAGTCTGGTGGTGGTGGACCAACTGACCATTCAACAGATCGACATTGCCATCCCAAAAAGTCTCACCGCTACCATGGCTGCAAGAATCTGAATCAGCCTTTAGAAAAACTACCACTGGTGGAGTGCTGACTATGAACCACAGCGATACTTTGTTGCATATCATTCCTCATTTCTCTCTCCTCTATAAACAATATTGAGGACATGAGGAGGTATGTGTGTGTGTGTGTGTGTGTGTGTGTGTGTGTGTGTGTGTGTGTGTGTGTGTGACTGCTCAGCCTTTGCAGTTGCTGTGCTTCTAAAACCTCTCAGGTTACAGTGGATTTATTCGCTGTAACTATGGTGTTGGCTAACTATGCATAGAATTATAATGAAATTACACCACAGCGTACATCTGTATGAAACTCATTTGTATGCAGCAACGTGCAGCACTTGTCTGAGAGCAGGCCAACCTAACCCAAACTTAAGTGTTATCGATTCCTTTGTGTTTTAGCTATTCCTGTTACATTATAAAAACAAAAAGCAAAGAGTCAGCCTGGTTGGAGTTTGCACGTTTGCATAAAACGCTACAAATTGAGCTGATTTTTATTTAAGCATTGATTGGCTGGGCTATGGGCAATAATGGATAGGCTCTAATAGTACTGCCTTACAAAGATAAAAAGCCACACAGACAGTTAGGATAATTTACACGCCACTTACAGCACTAGTATACAAATAAATCTGTGGAAACTCCACCACTGTTGCTTTTGCGAAGATGACAAACACAAGCACAAATGCCATTATCATTGATCGCAAGGCTTTTATTACAAACTTCCTGAAGGAAACAGTTTTTTTCTTCGTCTGAAGCTAAAGGGAATAAATTAACATGCAAAATAGATAGGATTTGTTGTGGCCCGAAAGTCAATCTTGCAGCATCAAGACAGGACATTTTTCTCCCCAAACGACTCCATCCAGCCGGCAGTGAACAATGATCCACAGAATGACTGAGTGAGACTTAAAGAAGGACTGGAGTCAAACAGAGGCAATCTCAATGACACCCTCAAGGTTGTGAGCTCGATGCCGTTTTAATGTGAAACTGCGGCCTCTTCTACTCAATAATTATCTTACGGCACATATCGGATAGATGACAGGTAAGCAAAGGAAGAGGGTTCATGACCCCGAGGAAACCATGACAAATACTGTAGTGATGATAATATATTTGCTATATTAAAAGCATTAGTCTTCAGTGCAGTTCTCCAGTGGTTTTCATGTACGTGAGTGTAAACCAGACTCTTTGCTGTTTGTTGGCTTATGTTAAGTCTGAAAGCTCAGGTCCTTTGTGTTGGTGGATAGAAGAAGAGCTTGTTCATCACCTTAAACTACACATAAAGCTTTAGAGCTGAGCCTGGGAGTCACACACACACACACACACACACACACACACACACACACACACACACACACACACACACACACACACACACACACACACACACACACACACACACACACACACACACACACACACAGTCCTGGACAGCAGAGAATGAGCCTCTGATGTGAGTGTTTCAGCAGCGGAGGGATTTCTGCTTACTGTTGGGTTCCCAGCCTCTCTGCTCAGGGTGGGTGTGGGGGTGCTGCAGCGTAACAAGAAGATGGGGGGGAAAGGTGGGGGGATGTGGGCGGGGGGTTGGGGGTAAAGAGTGGCATTAAGAGCTGGCCAAAGCAACTGACATAGTATTGCTTTTACAGGAGAGAGAAAGGAGTGGAGAGGTAAAAGAAGAGAGAGCCAGCGAGAAGAATGATGGTGAGAGAAAGATGAAAAGGGGGAGTGATGAGAGAGGTAAGGGGGAGAGATGGAGGAGTCCTCTGGAAGAATTGTTTAAACGGCAAACACACACACACACACACACACACACACACACACACACACACACACACACACACACACACACACACACACACACAAATACATCACAGGTGCCTTCCCATCAAAAACAGGTCAAAATATTCTCACTCCGCTGTCTGAATGAGTTTCTTTACATTCACACTGTCAGACTTTCCCTTGATTTCAGCTTGTTGATCATCATTACATTACATCATTCTAGCATATCCAGGTTTCTCAAAACTGGATCTTGGTGAGGTTTCTGAAACCAAGATATTGTGTTAAAATGCCCAAAACATAGCTGGGATAATAATCATAACCAGGATACTCTTGCACATGTAAACATACTCGGTCCCTGGTCTTTTAATGTGGACATGACTTGCTATGGTTTGACTGTAAATGGGATTTGTCAGGTAAATGTGGTCCTACTAAACATTTTGAGTCATTGTTTCCTAATGAAATAATACTACTAACTACTAATACTACTTCTTTATTTATTTTCATAGCTACTAAGTATTCAAAACTAGATTTTTTAATTGTTCCCAGGCTAAAATGCTTGATACTCAATATTTTATTATTATTATTATTTCACAGCAGGATAAACACAGGTGTCAATAAAATTGATGGCGGCTGAATTCCATTTAGCTGCTTCAGTTTCAGTGTCTTGGTAGTGTTCATACTGGCTCACTGTTACTCTGTCATGACTTACTGGGACACTTGAACAGAACAGAGCCATTGTTGATGTCATTAGTAACACCTGTGCTTTTCCTTTGATAAGTCAAAATGTCTGCTGTAAAAAAGGCAAATCTCTGGTTCCTCCTGTACACTTTTTAAAATGTCTGTGAGGGAGACACCAAAGCCCACCTGATAAATAAATGTAATGTAAAACAAACAAAATGGAACGCCTCACAAAAAAATTTAAAGACGTCCAGTTTTTGTGATACCACACTGTATTTACTACTGTGAAATGTGAAATATTTACACTTATTTATCTCTTGAAATGTTGCTGTATTTTGCATCTTGGGGACACTAAAGAACTGCTGGGGGATAAAAAAGCTCCAATGAATTTTCTTCTAAAGTACAGAGCAGTAAAAGTATAAAGCTGAACAAAATGGAAGCTCTCAGGTAAAGTACCAATACCTCAAAACTTAAGTACTTAAGTTTACTACTTGAGTAAATGTAGTTTATTACTTTTCACCTTTGAAAAATGCATAAATATTCAGAACGGCTTAACAGTATTGGGCCTGGGGGTGTGTGTGAGTCTGCGGTTTGGAGAGGGAGGGAGCTGCAGTGTCAAAAGTGAAAAGCTCAGAGGAAAATTGAAGCCCCATAATGGAAGCATAATAGGCTTAGTGTCAGAGTCTCGCAGACGAGCTGGGGGGGACGCACGGCTGCCGTCACCCTCTCTTACCTCAAGCCAGCATAACGGGGTTTAGGAAGCAACGAGGAGACAACACCGGGCCCCAAACAGGCTTTAGAGATACACCAACAGCCTAATGGCTGGATGTGGATGGAATTCATAACAATAAGATGGTCACTGGTTGTCTCTTTGTGGGATTGTAGCGCATCATGTCTCAGACTCAGGTTGAATACTCAAAAGGTTTCCTCTCCACTCATGTAGGGGTCCTCCTCAAAATTCATCAGGGGTGATGCAGAAAATGTCATTGAGGGAGGCTTTATGGCTGGAGTCTACAAAAGTGAATGATACTTTTGGAAGAAAAAAAAAATACTCCCGGCCCTCTTCTCCCAGGTGATTTGTGAAGGCGGGAAGGACAGGACGAGGATGCAGATAGAGACATTATGTGGAGAGATTTTAATTCACTTCATGTATAGCACAGCTCACTTGCATCTCAATTCACTACAGCAACTGTACAACAGCTGTCAAGACAAAGATTGAATTTGAAGCGGTGGCCCTGGTGATGACTACCAATGCCAAGTGGAGCATCTACTGCTGTCATACATCTGTGAGTGACTGACAGGCTGCAACCAGACATGTTGAGACGGTTATCTAACGCCTTGTCTCAAGGCAGATTTAAGTAAAACATTGGGGGATGAGGGCAGGCGTGGAGCAAGCGAATGTGTTAGGATTAAGCTTTATCCTACACTGTTGTACAAAATGTGCATTTGCATCTTTATGAAGCTGTAGTTAAGATCAAGGATCCAGATTTAGTGTATTCTCATTTGGTGAGGTGTGTGTGTGTGTGTGTGTGTGTGTGTGTGTGTGTGTGTGAGCTGAGGCGGAGAGAATGTGCTGATCAGAGCTGCTTGAGGACGAGTAAAGCAGATTTGGACTCAGACCATGTGTTGGTTACTTTTGGAGAACATCCAGATCTCTCCTATATGACATAATACTACAGAGGCAGGTTGTAGACTCCAGCGTTGTGTGTACAGTATATTGTGTGTATGCTGTGTGGAAGATGAAGATAGGCCAGTTGAGTGAAGTGAGTGCGGATTATCATTATCTGTGTTTGTATGTACTGTGCAGTGTATATCTATGCTTGTATGCATTGTATGTATGTAGTGTACGTACAAATATGTGTTTTTTATCACACTTTTTAGGCTAGTCTCATGTTCTAATGTGTTGCTTAGTGAATTTGCAGTACCATTTCCAGCCATGAGTTATCATCCGGTCCCTCTAGGAGTTCACTGACTTTTTATGGGATTGTTGATTGTCTGATCCAATTGCAGGAAAAAGTGAAAATTGCAAAAATAGGTCAACGGTTTGCACAGGGGACAGCTATGGTCAGTGAAACTTAATGGAAACTACAATGATTGGTCAAATCTGTGGAAAAGTTGTGATGACTGGACAAAATTGCAAGGTTGCACAGAATTAACAGGGATTGGTTGAATTTATTTTGATTGTTAATCAGAAATAGTTTGATGGCACTATGTTAGACAGGCAAAATGGATGGGGTCTCAAAAGACTTGGCTATGCTATTGGACCCTAGAACACCACTTGGTTGGAATTTTGTTTTTTATTAATCTTAATTAATCTTGCTACCTTCTAGGCTTGTACTGGACTGGTAGGGGGTACCTTTTGTGTGATCCTCACAAAGTTTTCTTGCATTTAATATATATATTTTTTTAATTCAAACACTGTATACTTGTAGTGTGTGTTTACACTATAAATGTTAAAGTCACTCTGTCATCTTATGTTGACTATATGTTTTCTAATGAACAGAGAACAAGTCAAAGGGAACAGATTTGTTGAAGACTTTAATGCAATAAATGACAAATGATTAAAGCATTCCTTGAACGTAACACAACTGAATCATGAACAAATGGTCAGAGAGGGCTGACCCAGACTAAAAGGCCTGGATGGTTGTCAGACCTGGACAGTAGGAGTGGGTGATATGTAAAAAAATCTTCTATTACAGTATGTAATGTTATATCACAATAACAATATACATATACTGTGATATGACTTGTCAGAAATTTTATACTGTTTATAGATAAAATAAATGGACGGGAATGTCTGTGTTTGGTTCCTCCAGTGGCTTAAATACCTGACAAATCCAGATACTCCATCACATTGATGCACAAATCCTGTCATTCCAGTATTGCAAATAAGCAGGCCTGCTCAGAGGAGATATTTAAGGTACAGCTGCCTCAGCAAAATCTCAACCAGTAGACAGAGCTCTGTCATCTCACAGTAATCGTCATATCACCCAACCCTACTGAGCATAGAAAGTCAATATTCAGTATTTAGATGAAAATGAAAATACATGTGGTGTGCTTCATTTCATGTGTCTTATCAAATGGAAGGGCTAGTGTTCGCACCCCGTAGTTCCAAAGAGCTAAGTCAATGAAATCAAACTCACCTCAAGTATTTGTAAATAAAGTCAAATAAAACCTTTGCAATCTTGCTGAGGATGAACAGAGTGAGACAAGGACAGAGGCAGGGACCCGGTGGTGGTAGGTAGGGGGGAGATCTAGCCTTTTGAAGCAGTATACTGACGCAAGAGGGAGGAGATGGCACTGGATTCAGTGACCTCCTCAGGGAGAGAGCCCTCCATGTCTTTGATGGACGGGTCGGCTCCGGCGTTCAGCAGGAGCTCCACGATGTCGGCAAACTCGCACGCCGATGCTATGAGAAGGAGAGAAAAAAACAATGAAGGAGTTAGGAGGAGAAGGACACAGCAAAGAGGAGAATAAAGGATGTAGAGGACAAACATTTAGGCAAACATTCAGCAATAGCATTTAGCTTTTTGCTAAATGCTATAGCTGAATGACTGTATGGACAACTACTCGAAGGATTACCATTAAAATTTGTGCAGACATTCATCCACTGGCATTTCTGCAGAAGCGACCAATGGGTTAAAGTTTTCACTTGTATAGTGTCATATCTTGACATCGGCATTGTTGTAGATGGTTTCCAGATGACTTTAAGTTGACTTTGGTGATTCCCCGAGGTTCACGTTTGTGGGTTTGACTGAAACAACTAATGGATGGTTTGCCATGAATTTTGATACAGACATTATGTTCTCCTCCGGATGAATTATAATGACTTTAGTGATCCCTTGACCTTATATCTGGTGCCATCATCAGATATATTTATTAATGTGTCCAATACTTTTGTTGACGACCAAATCTCTGCTAAACTAATGGCATTCCCATCAGCCTCAGCTGTACTTTATCCATAGTCCTAATTAGCAAATGTTAGCTTAGTGCTAAACTAAGATGGTGAACATGGTCAACCAGCTGTGGATAAATACACATTTATAGCAACTAATCATCAACATGCTTAAATTGTCATTGTAAGCATGTTGCCATTGTAGAGTTAGCATTTAGCTCAAAGCATCACGGTGTCTAAGTACAGTCTCACAGAGCTGCTGGTATGGATGCTGACTGTAGACCAGAGATACTTAACTTGTTTCGCTTGGGGGGCACTTTTTTATTTGGAAAATTAAACAGTGGTTTAGAACTGGTATGAAGTAGCAAAATATAGGCAAATACATTTTTCTTCGTCAATGTCAAACTGTCAAACTTTTAACGTTTATGATCCTCACTCATCTTTGCTAAGAGACAAATCCAGTTGCAGCAGCCCCGTCAGGTGTACGTGAATCAAGTGTCACCACTTCTGCACGCTGCACAGATTGCTGCAACTTCCCAAGTAACAGATGAGGGACATTATTGAACATACATAATAATTAAACCAAACATTTCCAATGTGAATCAATTTATTGTCATGGGGCCACCCAGGAGCCTAGTTGAGTATCACTGCTGTGGACTCTTAGTCTCGTTGCAACGATGAAGGTGCAATCAGAGTGTCGTTATACTGTCCATTTATTATTTATTCTTATCTGGACAAATGTCCAATAATCGGGAATTAGATGGATCATGTTGGACTGTTATGATGGTGTACACCAGGTTTGAGTAAATTTGCCTCCTTCCTTTCTTCAACGTACTGTAGTTCAATAAAGTATGTGCAGTGCTGCAGTTAATGAAAAGCCCATCTGCAGGCCCGGCACTGACACTGGCCTGGACCCGTAGTTCTCTCAAACACTTCATTTCTGCCCCATTGGCAATTTGTGCCCCACTAAAAGGGTCTTCTCTCCCTCAGTATAAGGGGGGAGGAAAGGGGGAGGCTTGCACTTTCTTAACCCAGTTAGCGGGTCCCTGCTTTCCCGATGCACCTCTCGCCCCTCTGGCACCTTGCCCCCCCCGCTGCCCCCACCATCTTCTCTCTCTTGCTCTCTTGTTCTGAGTGCTCTTCTCTGTCGGTGTCAATCGCTCACTCCTTTTAAAGAGCGGACTCTGTGCTGCGCCATGATCGCTGATGTCAGCAGCCACAGTGATTGACAGCCAGGCCTTTTAACCTCCAGCCCAGGGGTGGCTGGCTGGCAGGAGTGTGTGCGTGCATGAGATATGATGATACATCGGAATGCATGCGAGTGTGTACGCCTGAGTTGTGTCTATGAATAGTATGCGGTGTGTAAGTGTCAAACACTATAAGAAACCACTTATCTTTCAGCCAAATCAGACTAACAAAGCTTGGCTTATTTTTCCAGCCACGCTTGCAGTCCTCCTCTTGTTGCTCTAAACAGTATTTTATTCAGCCAGGGGTGTGTGTGTGTGCACGTGGAGGGTGTCTCGCCTGGGCCTTGAGCTGTAAAAAGTGGCTGGCCCTCAAGGGAGCTATAGAGGAGGAGAACAATTTATGGTGAGCAGTAAACCCTCAATTAATCACTTGCCAGCCACTGTGGCCCTGTGCAAAGAGAGGTGGGAATGAATTTTCATTCTCTGCTATTTGTCTCTTGGAGTTCATCGCTTATGTTTATTAGTCATCTTTTTATGCCCCATCCTCAGGGCTTCCTGTGCTGTGTGTTTGTGTGTGTGCAGATCTCCGGTGGGTGATGCAACATGCCCACTCCAACGCCACCAACAGATGGTCTAGCCACACACACACACACACAGGCTCAGAGGACAGGGGAACCGCCCCTCAGGGACATGTGTGTTGGGCCATGAGAGGGTCAGGGGAGTCTAAGGACCACTGCTGATTTCCTCAGGGAGGCCTGGCGATTATTACACACACACACACACACACACACACACACACACACACACACACACACACACACACACACACACACACACACACACACACACACACACACACACACACACACACACACACACACACACACACACACACACACACAGAACAAAACCAGACAGGCATCCACACATACATACCAAAGGACACACACACATATGCACCCACAGGATACCAAAGTGAGGAATGAGAGAAACTGGGAGAAAAACAACAGTGGAAAATAAAGATGAGGAATGGACAGGAGGGAGTTGGGCGAAGAGGAAGAAAAAATGACAAATTTGAGACAAATGTGGGCAAAGAGCAGGTGTGTTCCTGTATATAGAGAGAGCGCACGCAGACAACATAATGATGTCAGTGGACGACAAATGTGAAGAGTATCGCCCCAAAATGAGATATTCACCATTTGAAAAATAGACACTTACAAAAAGCTTTATCGCAGAGAAAGAATATAAATTGTGCTTTTTTTCAAAGGGATTATACAACATTTTGGGACCGTAGAGATTAATAAGAGAAGCCTTCTTACCATAATGTAGTGCTGTCTGTCCTTCGTTATCCTGTAAGACAAAAACAAGCATTTACATCAACAGACCTGTGACGAGGGGAGAATAAAATACCCTAGAGAGTACAAACTCAAAGAATAATATCAGGAATAACTAAATATATATTGCCAACATTTGGTGAAAGAGAAATTGCAAATTACTTTGCTCAAAGTTCTCAAGAGTCAACAGGAAAACTTTTCAGCTACTAGAATACCAATTACCTCCTATTTGTTGGCAGTGGACAAAGGGTGCCATGTTTTCATTGTACCAAAGGGGGATTATGTGAAGATGAGATATTGATTTGAGAAGCATGTGACCTGCAAATCAAATCTTTCAACTTGCAGGTGGCTTCCAGCTCTGATCAACCTGGACCAGAGAGCCACTGAAACTCAACATGCCTCCAGCAACACATACCTAGACCCCAAGTTGAGACTTGGTGGGAGGACTTAGAGAGTCGCAAAGAATAAGGTTGGTCCCATGTACCAAAGGCTGAGTCCTTGCTGCAATCTGACCTGTGGCCCTTTGCTGCATGTCGTCCTCCTCTCTCTCCCCCCTTTCCTGTCAACCTTCAGCTGTCCTATCTACTAAAGCCCAAATAGGTTGGCATTATTCCATATTTTTCTTATTGTCAACAAATCCCACATAAAAACAACAATGCATCATGTATTTGAGCAGTTTTGGCAGAAAGTGAAGAACAGGACAACCTCAAAGTATCCTGTTACTAAGGAGTATTCATGCTTTATTAAAATAGACTAATTTGGCTACTTTTATTGTGTTACGCATGCAGCAGTTTGTCAACAAGTTAAAGCAGAAACGTTAAACAGTGTATAAATTCATTAAAAATAAATGAATTGATTCTATTAGTGTTAACATTGGACCTTATACATTATTACCTGCAATGTGCGTCATTGCAGCCATCTTTCAAGCTGTTTGTTCATACTTCTGTAGTTCTTTATATTTATCACAAATCCCAGGTATATCTCTGACTTATAATTACAACTCCAAGGCTGAAGTGAGCATTTTTTCCCACCTGGCTGCTCATAATGCTGGTCTGAACAGTATGACATGAGTGCAGCATTATTCCATCTTTTTGACTTCCTTATCCTGTACGTCAAGTGGTTTCTACTGAATACTATATCAATTAAAGGGTCTCACAAATATAGTAAAAACAGTCGTTTTTACAATGTAGTGTTTAGCAAACAGTCAAGTCAAACAGGAGGAAATAATGTATTTGTTAGGGACTATTTTTCAGCTGTGGATTAATACATAATTTATTCCTCTTGTGAGTATTTACGGCAGCAGGATGGTCTATAATCTATTATAATTATACAACACAAGGTTGTATAACAAAATGAGAGTTTGCAAAGTCATGACCCAACCTTTTCTGACAAAGGGTTTAACCTGAGCCAGGACTTATAACATACTGTATACAGTGTATGTCTGTGTTTTGAAATGTAAAATTCAGGTATCGGAAATTCTCTAGTTTGCAGACTAACATTTTTTTTATTTTGATCTTTTCATGAGACTTGTTACCAATGAGAAAAAAAATAGAATATTTGTAGCCTTATTTTTTTAATGAAATTAACTATATGCTATTTGACCCTGACACACAATAGCTGAGGGACAAGTTTTAGAAGGTGACCAGATAATCAGTGGTGGTCTGTCTGTCTTTTGAACAGTAAAAATGATACTTAGGGTCAAGGGGTCAATGGTAGAGATATAATTCTTGTTAGAACTGAGGTTCTAAGGGGGGCAAGGATGGGGAAGTGTGTGTGTGTGTGTGTGTGTGTGTGCGTGTGCGTGCAGGTATAATGAGACACAATATATGACAGGCATCATCAACAGGACATTCAGCTCTTAATCACTGTTCCAGCCTGCCTTTACACCTCATAATGATGATAAATGGTCAAACTGTTACCTCCAGTCTCAGAACAAGAGCAGTCGTTGAGCCAAGAACAAAGGTTTCAAACTCTCAGAGACAGATTAAAAAGCCAGCAGGCGCTGTGACATTTCCTTCTATGCCGAAAAATGTCACTGCAGTGGAAATACTTCCAAATTACTCAAACTGTTATGGCCAAAATTATTCATTAGTCTTTTCACCTTTGCCCTTCTAACAGCAGATCTTCTCATGCACCTTCCTGTTTTGGTTACTTCCATGTCCTTCCTCTACTCTCTTCCAGTCCTTCCTCCTCTACTTCTTCTGACCTCTCTTTCCTCCCTCATCTCTTTTCTTTCATTACCTCACCTACCATCACCTCTCTCTTTCCTCTTCTCTCTCTCCTTTCATTACCCCATCCACCTCTCTCTCTCTTTTCCTTTCACTCTCCTCTTCAATCTTAATCCTGTTCAATCCCGCTGTTCCTTTTCCTTCTCCTTCTTCGTCCCTATCCTGTCTTCCCTCTCTAGCTGGGCCCGGTGCAGAGTGATCCCATTGTTGTGTTTCTCTCTCTCTCATTCTCTCTCTCTCTTGCTCGCTCAGGGGCAGCACTTCAGGGACCTGCTGATTAGATTAGAGCTTTCTATTCCCTCAGGGTGGATCACAGAGCACAGATGCAAATCGCCACCAGCGTGGAAAGTGTGCCATAGTTAACCCAAGACAACAATGCTGTCTGTCTGCGAGTCAAATCGCAACCTGTGATGTTTTGTTGACATTGTGTCTGTCTCTCACAATGATGTTGATAAGGGGGAGAGAGAGAGAGAGAGAGAGAGAGAGAGAGAGAGAGAGAGAGAGGCGGGGGCAGAACTGTAACAATTGCGTGTAGGGTAAAATTTTCATGTCCAGACATTTTCTGACAAAAGGGGATGCTCTGCCATATTTATAAAACCATGCAGGAATCTCTTGATATTATGGGTTAGCACACACAGACACAGACACACACACACACACACACACACAGACACACACACACACACACACACACACACACACACACACACACACACAAACACAATGGGACAGTGACAGATGTTTACAGCCGGGGCCAAGTGAAAGACCTTGATGCACATAAATACATACAGTTATAATTAAAGTGTAAGGGGTTTAAGCCCTAATCTTCAGTGAGCGCTAATCTGCATTTCGTTGTTCAACAACGCGCACACACACACACACACACACACACACACACACACACACACACACACAGACACACACAAAAGTAAGAATGAGTGGTTGTTAATTCACAAACAAAAGATGTGTCTTACCTAACAATCAGACAGAAAACAAAGAACAACATAAAAGGATACACATGCATGTTTGTGAGGAAACTATGTTGAGTATGCCAGTGAGTGGATGTAAGTGTGTGTGTGTGTGTGTGTGTGTGTGTGTGTGTGTGTGTGTGTATGTGTGTGTGTGTGTGTGTGTGGCGTACATGCTTTTTGCATGTTCATGTGAGGGGTCAGTGGCCTGTCCTCTCAGCGTTCCCTAATGCCCCTGCATCCAGGGCGGAGGCTTGATGGAATCACAGGAAATTGGATTGTCTTCCATTTGCTTTGGAAGCAGCCTGGAAGAGACACTCCCTCCCACCACTCTCACCCAATACCTGCAGTTACCTCCCCACCCCCCTCCGCCCTCTCTCTGGTGCACCCCTGTTCCCATCCCATTATGGAGGCATGTCGCACAGAACCTCTGCTTTTACATGTCATCCAAAGTTTCCCCTTGCGGTGCAGAAATGCTGGGCTGGATGTCAGCAGAGTGCTCAATAAAGCAGCTGCTTGCACAATACCAGCAGCAGCAGAGATCCAGCACTGTGTAGTGTATCACCCTAATGGGGTGGAGCAATATGCTTAGGAGCAGCATGGATAGGGATTGATCTATTAGTACAATTGCAGTTTTGCTGAATTTAAGTCGCACCAATCTATCATTTCTACTACACAAATGATGTGAAGCAAGATGGATGAAGGAGAAAGACAGCGAGTCAAGGATGTGGAAAGATATGACTGCACGGTCTTATTTCTTTAGTTTTATGCCTTTACAGATAAAAAATAATACTGTAACAAGTGCGAAATTGGTCCACAGTATGAGAAAACAGAGACCAAATGATTGTGGATATTTGTGTCTTTTCCAGTCAGAGTATCCTAAAAGAGTACAGCAGGGACCAGGAAGTCAGACTGAGGCCAGCCATGGATCAAATAAAACTGTAACTCTGTTTATCTGCAGAGAACACACAAAGGGACTGTCACAGATGTTGTGTTCACTTCTGGAAAGTGGTTTAACTTGTTTTCTCTATCAGCCTGCCTTCACAGACCTCGGCCAACGGGACAAGAACTCTCTGAACATTCAACCCAAGCTGTTTACGCCAACATTAAGTGGAGGGATCAAGGGCATATCAGAGGCGGAAACTTAACTCAGTCAGGCGATACAAATAGGATACAGAAGTCCCTTGAGTCTCCGCTGGAATCTAGGCTTCTGTCTGTTTCATTCTGTTTGTCCGTGTCAGAGCCAGAGAAGAGATTTTGGGTGGAGGTTAAAGGTCTGACAAATCCACTGCCAGCTGTGGAGGCTGAAGCAGCACGAGCGACTGAAGAAAGCAGTGTGTGTGTGTGTGTGTGTGTGTGTGTGTGTGTGTGTGTGTGTGTGTGTGTGTGTGTGTGTGTGTGTGTGTGTGTGCGTGTGTGTGGTCCCTATGGGCTGTAAAAGCTTTTATGTTTTCATACCAGCTGCCAATGGTCCTTACGCTATATAGTGGGTGATTTGGAAGTATTTTCTTACCATAACACTATTTTCTTTGTTACTGCTAAAATCAAGACCTTTCTCTTTCTTAATGAATGGAAAATGTTCTGTCAGCCATCTTTCTAATGTCAATATCAACCAATATATACTAATAAGAACTGTGTCATCCTCAGTGGTAACTATAATTTAAGTCATATTCATTTTAAGATGGACAAAACATTACTGGCACACAATTGGCTTCATCACTGTCTTTCTCTGACAAATGTTTTGTCTGAAAATAAAAAATAGTACTTAAAAGGTGCTGGAATTTAACATCGATAAATTATGACTCAGTCATTTTGAGACATTAGCGTAATTACTGTAAACAAACAAGACCTTAGCCAAGATGATTGGCAGGCTTCTTGGCTATGTCACAAAACAAGAAGAGGGTTTTATTTTTTAGTAGCAGTACGACACTTTCAGAGTTTCTTGTAATGGACAGTGGATTATCTGCAAAAGCTAAAAGAACACAAAAACTTCACTTCCAACATAATTCTCAAATTATTTATCTGAATACACAAGCTAATGCTGAGGTGTCTTAAACTGCAGTTCCTCTAAGGCCCACCAGCTGACTGTATTAAAGTGTCTCTCTTTGTTCTGCAAATCCATTCTGAAAAGGAACTTAAACTCTACTACATCTCTTTCTTTCTCACCATCATATCCTCTTTCTCCAACTATTTCACCTTCAGCTGTTTTTTTCTATCTCATCTTTCTGTCTCAGTTAACTTTCTCTGGGCTTTTCTTCCTTTGCCCGCCTCCCCCTTTTCTCTCCCCTACTGTCCCTGACAGCAACATTAAACAAGTGGAGAAAAATGGACAAGCAATTATGATTTATGATCAATGCATGCAGCAGCTGCTGACTTTTATAATGACAGTGGTTGGGGGAGGGAGAGAGGGGGGATGTGTGTGTGAATCAGTCTCCAGGGTATGTGTGGGGAAGATGAGGGGTGAATCGATAGGCGACTGGGATCATTGGTATGCAGATTCCAGCAGATAGCATTATGATGAGCAGGTGCCATTAATCAGAACGCAGAAGCCAGATCTGAATAAGATGTAGGAGAGGAAGAGCCTCCTTCAACGAGTCTCTTGTGTAACCAGAGCAGCTATTGTGGCACCGACATCACAGACCAGACAGAACCAACTTAAAGCACTGTACTGGTGATCAAGCACTTTTTAGAACATTTATTACAACTCCTGCATAGTTTTCTGCTTACCAGTTATCAGAACATAGAGAACCATGAATGATTGGAGTGTTTGTTCTGCTCTAGCAGTGACTGGTTTCCAGAATAGTACGTAAATAAACTTGCAGCAATTTGACGTAGGTAATCTATAATGGTGAACACAGGACCAGTGTGTATGATTTAGTAGAGTACTGTATTTGATGGCCTGGGAATAATAACGGACTGAAAAGTAAATAGAAGAAACTACAGTGGCCATGAAACTGAAAAAAAAAAGTCTCTATCTAGAGCCAGTGTTACTGTAGAAACACTATGGCCTCCATAAAAGGTGACCCATGCCATCTGTAGAAAAAGAACGGCTCATTTTAAGGTAACGCAAACCAAACGATTCCTACTTTCCTACTTTTTATACACTAATTAAAACATACCTTTACAGATGATATTCCATGTCTGACAATAGACCTTCCTAAACACTGAACCTTAAATTCGATGTTAAAGTTATATTACAGATGTGCAATTTGCAACTCCTCCTTTGTTGATGCATTTAAGGAAAAACTCTAACATCTGAGACTTTAAAGTCAGATATAGAAACGCGATTGAGCACATACTTCCGCTTATACATAGGACATCAGTTGAGTAGGCGGTCCCTCAATGTGGCCTTGGACACATTCGCATCCACACTGCTAGAGGAATGTGGGAATTTGTGTCCCAGAACACCTTGAGAGGTTGGATCTCAATGTGCGCCCTAAATACCTGTAATTGTGATTGGATCACCCAAAATACATGGTTCCAGCTAAAAACATGTGTTTTGGTATGCTTGGAAAATGCCCGCCCTAAAGAGGATCTGTAATTATTGTACATACATAATCAACCCCTAGATGCAGCAAGAAACTACAAACATATATGTTGTGTCTAAGTATGTATGTAAAGGCCTCTGCATGCACGTGAGTTTGCTTTGTGTGTTTACCCTCAGATGTGTGTGTGTGTGTGTGTGTGTGTGTGTGTGTGTGTGCGTGTGTGTGCGTGTGTGTGCATGTGCATGGGGAAGGCCCCCTGTGTTAAAAGGATCCGCAGACCAGGGCCAGCCCTAATTGAATCTGGGTCTCCACTCTGAGCAGGGAGAGGTAACCTTGCCACTCAGTGTGTGAGCACTGCCACCCACGGTCAAATTAGCCTGACGCCAAAACTCACTGCCCTTCATACCTCCTGGGAGTGTCCTTCAGGTGCCCCCCCGGTGATCCCCCTTCCCCCTCACACCCATAGCTGCCACCAGCAACCTTACAGTTTGGGGAGTAAATCCTGAATGATTCACAGGCCCAGAGCTGATGGGGTCCTGGAGGATTATAGATATTTATTGTGACAGAGTTGTCAAGAGGCCGAAAAGTGTGACACACCTTACATCAGCACAGGCCATCCATCCCAAAAAAGGGGTCTGGAATAAAGGGTAGCTAGAGAATTTAAAGCCATGCTGAATCTGGGTGTAAAGGCTCCTTTGAACATACCTTTACCTACAATAGTCTGATTTTAATGCCTTACTCCATCACACAAGACAAAAGAAATCTCTCTTTTTCTCCAAATCTCCATTCTCTCCAGCCCTGTTTTCTTTATGCACATCTTCCACCCCTCTGTACGTCTCTCCCCTCCCCATGTTGCCAAGCTAGCCTGTTCCCATGGGACACCTTAGCCTCCATTAAAGCCATCAGAGAGGAGGATAAGGTTGAGACTGAGAATTAACATCGCCAGAGGCCCCGTCTGTCCTCCTGCGGCTCATCGATGATGTTTAAAAAGAAATATATGAAATAAATAAATACATAAAAGAGTGTAATATGAAAATCAATGGCCAAGCAGCCGGGGCTGCGGCTGAGGCATTTGGAGTGAGGGACTCATAAAGCTGAGTACTGCGGGAGACTGATGGAAGGCAAAACACTTACTTTGTTTATTCTCTCTCCTCACCCCCATCCCCTCCCCTCGCTGTCTGTATCCAGCTCTCACTCTCTCACTCTCCACCCCCCCTTCTGTCTGAAACGGTCGAGGACAGCTTTAATGCTCCTGACAATTTATGTGGATGGTTAAGAACGATGGAAATCAAATAGTTGAGTGTAGGCAAGGCCCAGTGAGTGGCCAATAAGAAAGAAACAACAGCTGATGATGGCAAAGAGGACTGTTACCTGCTGGAATGGCTCTTTAGGCTGCACTATTACTGTCAAGTCGCTGGCTCTTTTCTGAGTGCTCATATTATAGATTCATAACTGTATCTATGTCCGATAGGCCCTTTTAACACTGCACGGCAACAGCTTTCATTTCAACGAGTCGAGCTAATGTGCAGCAAGTACTAAATATGAATTCTATAAGAGCACCTCACAGTGTGACTTATAAAATGGCAAGTGGTGTGTGTGTGCTGGCTATGGTGCCTTTTATGTGTGTATATTATACTTTACCGAGCTGTGTCCTGATTCCCCTTTGCTTGAAAATGGTAAACTTTTTTTAAGACCTGTCAGACAGATTCTCCTCTATCCATCAGATAAGCGTTAATCTTCCAAAAGAAAACAAATAAAACAAACAAAACTCTGAAAGAAACGTTTTCTCTACTTGAGACTGTGAACAGACACATTCATCCTGCCTTAAAGGCACCTTCTCGCTTCTTGTCTACTAGTTAAGGATTGCGCAATACAGATAAAATTAGCTATCACAGTAATTTGATATTGTGCTATTAATATATATTGTGATATCCGTTCTGGAAAATGCTGAAAATTTCCTGGCCTTTTTCATAGCAGCCATTTTGACATGAAATAGTAGGGTAAACACAGGTGTTACCAATGATACTAATTAAGGCACCGTTCCATTCAGGTCAAACAGAGTCAGGTTGCTGCTATTGTGCATGTTGGCTCACTGGGAAGGCTCTGCTACACTAAATGGAATCAAACCTTAATTAGTGCCACTGGTAACACCTGTGTTTACCCTACGCTCTCATGTCAAAATGGCTGCTGTGAAAAAGGTCTATTCTAGCAGTCATGCTGATTGATTTGTGACATTGTTAATGAGGCCTAATGCACCCAGAGAGGTGAAAAAAAGACACATGTATAAACAGTATGGCAAAATCTCTAACAAATTAATATTGTATCACAATATATCATCATATCATCCAAACCTTGAAAGAAATAGAGCACGTAAACAAAGCTATGAGAGGCTAGTGTCTATCTCATATCTTTGTTTACCTGCTCTATTTCTCCCTCCGTCCTATTTTATTCCCCATTTAAATTCTATGAATCCTCAATAAATTCTGTCTTCTTATTGTACTTTTCTTGCTGCCTTCTCTTTCTTAAAGACCCTATATAATCTGGGGGATAGGTTGCAGCATTACAAACACACAAACATACGAACACACACACGCACACACATGCGCACACACAATTATGACGAATCTTGCTGGATATTTGTTATGACTGGCCTGACTGAGCCATTAGTTATAGGAGGCAGTGCTGGGAAAGGGGAGGGATACAAACGTGTAATAATGCCTCCACCGTAGAATTTCAATCAACCACCATGGTGTGTGTGTGTGAGCGTGTGTGTGTGTGTGTGTGTGTGTGTGTGTGTGTGTGTGTGTACCACTTTGATCACACAAATAGTTGACACCACAGTAGAGGACACAGATGAGAGGGTTCAGTGTTCTTTGTTTGGTACAGGAGGCCGAGCTTGAGTTCAAAAAGCTCTACAATGCTGTAGAGCTGCAAAATAACCTACACAAAAGGTTGCAATATTTAATTTTTGCTGAATATTATGACTTCATTATGAAATATTATAAATATCAATACAGGTTTACTATGCATTTTCATGAGAAAAGGGGCACAAACAGATGCTTATACGTACAATTTGTTCAGTTGGATTAAAATGAAATATTTTCTCTGACATGCTACTTGATTTGTGCTAGGGATTTGGCACAAATCAAGAATATTTTATTTAGGAAGCTGTCCGAAACACTTTCTCCTTTGAGAAAAAAGGGCAGCCTTGTGCTATTTGGTAATTGCAACAGTCCATATTTATACAGCAGTCTGACGTTTTATATTTTTTCCACCCATTTAACATGCAGTACATCTGCACTATTTCATAACAAAACTGGATTATTAAAATAATTAACAAGGTACAACAGTTCTCTTCAAAAGTGGTCCTAACTTGTGTACATATTATCAAACTGCCAGTAATTGTATAAACATTTAAAAAGCCAGTCGACGCTGGTAAAAGAGCTGGAACATTTAGCTGAATAGTCAATTAGTCTACTGATGGAAAACAAACCTGCACTGTTCAAGTCATTTATTAAGCAGAGATGCCACATATTATCTGCTTCCATCTGATCAAATGTAGATTGTTCAGCTTTTCTCTGTTTTATAATTTATATAATTTAATTTTACCAGATCAAGATGCTGTTAACAATATCTTTGTGTTTTAGACTGTTGGTTGGACAAATCAAGCAATTTAAGCCTCTCTCTTTGGGCACACTGGGACACTGTGATGGGCATTATATTATATATTTTCTGATGTTCTAAAGGCTAAAAGATTACAAGATTAAATAACTGAAAAAACAAACAATAGATTGAAAAAACGTATTAGTTACAGCCCTAACTTGTATGGCAGCCTCAGCTTTTAGCGTGGATTTAACTCAATGTGATATCATATTAAAACACTTCATTATTCATATGTTACGTCGAAAGCTACTCTGTGGGCTCTGTTTTGCAGGTAACCTGGAAACTTTGCCATCATTCCCTCCTAATTTCTGGCACCTGCTGGCAGAAACCTTGTTAAGCTCCACCCACCCTCTCTCTCTCTCTCTCTCTCTCTCTCACACTGCAGCCAGAATCAGCAGCATTGCTGCCAGCCACCATTTTCTTTGTGTCTTTTTGACTTGATTGAAATAAACCTCGTTTTGCAAATCCTATGTGTTTTGTGACTCCTCTATGTCACATCCATTGAGCCAGGGTCATAACAATATCAAATAAACATAAATCCATGAAACATTTTTGAAAAGGATCATTTAAATTTGGATATTAAAGAATTGTGACCAATATATGTGCTGTGTGGGAGGCTTCACACTTCTAAGAGCTCTTTGGTGAAGAAACTATGTAATGAAGGCACTGTTCCTAAATCTGTACTGCAATGCCTTATCAACAATGACCTAATATCAGAGTAAATCAGCATATTGATTTATATTATACAAACTGCCCAAGTTCTTTGCCACACACATAGTCAGGAATTCACTGTTTTACTACATTATATATATATAAACCAACAGCCTGAGTCGACCTACACCACTGCCATCAATATCAAATCAATGGATCCATAATATAAGAGAGACTTTGTCATTACATATCAGCCATACAGACATCTATATTCAAAGCTTCCTCTCTCTATTTTACACACAAGCAGACAAACTGTTGATACCAGTTTAGCAAAAAAAAACCATGAAATTTACAGTTTCATTATGAAATAATAAAACGAAGAAGAAATGGAAGTAAATCTAATGAAGTATGCCAGTCTACCAGTCTTGAAGGCTCAACTCCTCACACACTTCCCAGACATCCCTTCAGGTTCTACATGCAGTATATGTGTATGAGACTTGTTGTGTGCTCTCCAGCCACCAATTGTAGGCCGCCCAGTCAGATATTTATTACTATTGATCTAGCTGGTCCTGGCTGGAGACTTTTGTTCTGCCGGCTCGAGGCTCTGACCTCAATTAAGTTATGAATTTCTATCTGATAGACTGGGAGCGCTTGGGGCCTGCCGTGGCCGTGCTACCACGCTGGATTAATTAGAATTAGCGGTGCTGCGAGTCGCCCTCCCCGCCTCATGGATCATGTTGTTTTAATACAAAGTAGAGGCGGAGGCAAGGGAGGGATGAAGTGAAGGGGATGGGAGTTCGGGGAGGGGGGTGGGAGAATGATGAGGAGAGGGGAAAGAGAAAACAAAGCAGGCATGAGTTGAATAAAAGCATGTGAGACACAACCATGTGCTTAAAACCTGTGCTACCCTTTTCCTTCAATCACCTGCTCTTAAACCTTCACAATGTTTCCTTCCTGGCATTGTGTTTGTGTTGTGTTAACCTGCATCTCACCTGTCCTTCCTCTTTGTCAGCCTAATCCCCCCCCCTTCCCTCACTTAGCCTCTCAGTAATAAGTTAGACTTTGGGCCATTCCTGACCTTTGTTATAGTCTGCAGCATCTCCTCTGAACCAAAGCCCTTCCTTTTAGACTCCAGTTCCCATGAATGGGCATGTCCTTTTCTATAAATCTAATACATATTTCCATGGCAACCCTACAGCTTGTTGGGAGGGTTAGAGAAAGGTTTGGGATTTCCTCCTGGAAACCAAAAGTTGTGTGTGTGTGGGATGAGGCTTAGCTGTGTGTGTGTGGGATTACAGCGTCTGGACAGAGAATGACCACACACACACACACACACACACACACACACACACACACACACACACACACACACACACACACACACACACACACACACACACACACACACACACACACACACACACACACACACCTTGACCAATGAAAGGACAATACTCCTCAACTTTCAGTCATACAAAAGGAAGCATATCCAAAATATCCAAGATGCACAGTATTTTGAATGAGCTAAACTTTTCTAAAAGGAAAAGTTCAGTATTTTAGTAAATATGCTGATTTGCTTTCTTGCTCAGAAAAGGATGAGAAGGTCGATACCACTCTCACATCTGAAGGTATATATGAAGCTACAGCCGGTTAGCCTGTTTGTTTAATTTGTACCAAGGCTACAAAGGGTAAAAATGGCAATACACCGCAATTTGGTTTCTTGCCTCTGAAACCCCCCGTGACAGTGAACTGACACACACATTCTTTTTCGTGAAATACAGAAACTATTGTTCTTATTTCCCTGTAGAGATTGTACACATTAGAGAGTGGCAGGAAATCTTCACCACCGAACACTTTCATACCATTTTACCCTACATTCCTTTGTTTTTTTGTGTTACATTATTTTGTCATTTCTATTCTTTGTAGAATCTGCTGTAGACACAATATTGTAAAAAAAAAAGAAAATGAAATTTAACTGAATCAGATCAGTTACTTGTAATTAGTGCTGGGTATTGTTTAAATCTTTTGATATGAGTTCTATTAAGACTAGTTTTGGTATCTATATCTAAAACAATACTGTTTTGATGCCTCAGATTGAGGAATGCAAAAATCTTTTTTTAACAAATCTTATAGGGCACTCACTGAAATACTTGGAAATTTAAAATTTTAACCCTGGAGTGTTATTGGTGGATATAAGAAGACATTTTTTCTTTTTTGACTTTTTTAAAAAGTTTCAGTTTTAGGCTGCAAATCAAAGTCAATAATGTCTAGGTTGGCTGGCACAACAACAATCTGGCCTCCTCTTCCCATAGAAGGACAGGACAGACAGCTGCTGCAAAAGAAATATGCCACATCAATATACTATGAAAATATGTAATAAATAAGCCATAAGCAAATCAAGATCAAGCCCACTTTGAGTTATTAATGAAAGAAAGCAGTAACAGTGAAGTGTATATTAGTATATCACCTATAAAAAAACCCCCCACCAAAATATGCCATAGAAGTGTAATTAAAACCGTCATAAGGAAGTGACCATATATGGTTCCTCGCCTGATAAAGGGTTAACCAAACTTCTTGAATGCAGCCTGTTTAATTATGTCTGAACACAAAACAGCTGCAGAAGAACTTTCTAATAAAATAGTCAAAAATGAGAAAAGTTAGTTGGAGTAATTTTTTTGTCAGAAACCTCCAAGAAACCAAAGAAAATGGTTTCATTTAAATATCTACAATTCCATTTGCATCTGCTTTTGAAGATCATGTGACCTGATTGAAAGCTCCAGGATAGCTACCAAATGAACCTTGTGGTGAGATTATTTGGTCGACGGCCTAAATCATTATTATAATTATATCCAATCAGAGAATAAGTAGACCACACTAAGAATCTGACCCAGAATTCAATGCAGCTCTCAGTACTCAGGTACAGAGACATATTTTGGTCACTACCAATAAAAATCTGACACAGTAATGTCTTTAAAACATTTATACTTCTCCTAGCTGAACAAAAGGCCACTGATAAGTGATGAATTAGTGTTGTGTGATCTGTTTTCACTGCTGTCGTGATATGATGGAATGTCCTAAACTTAAGCTAATGCCTCTTTAATGCTCTTAAATACATTCTAGCACACAGAATATAAGTCCAGTCAGCATTTAAGCATTCATTATCATTATTACATTAAGTGGGGTTTTACTGTCTTTCCCACAGTTTGCGCTATCTGCCCCACTTTTTCTGGGTGTATTAGCTGAAGGAGCAGTGACTCGGTGAGGGTGGGTGGGGCGTTGTGTGTGTTTGTGTGGTGGGGTTTAATGCACAGAACCAGCACCAGGGCCTGATCTACAATTGGCAGGTGGCAGAGCTGTGATCTGTGTATTCAAACACACACAGATACCTATTGTAGTCCCTCCCTGCCTTGATCCAGGATTAACTATCAAACGAGCCCTTAATGCAGGTTACCAGGGTTTGGGAACAATTCACTAAAACAATCAGTTGATTAATTCAAACGATTTTCCTCCGCTGCCAAGCAAATAATAATACTTTTTGTTTTAACTCTGAAGTCCCCTCCCCTTTTTAATCAACAAATTAAGCATAAATCATGTTTGATCTTTATTTACTGGTTGCTCGGCAGTTGGTAGAGGTCAAGAGAGATTACTGGTCGCTCTAATAGCCTGCAAACAACCCAAACATTCCTCTATTCCTCTCATGAACACACACAAACGACCTCCCATACTCTTTGTTACATATGACAGGGCCTTTGGGCAAGAAGGACAGAAGCATAAAGCCGTCCATCAAATTTTTATCTTTCTCTAATATAACAAAAACGCTACTTTCCTAATTTCATCCTCAGTTCCTTTCCTTGTTGACCTAACCCCAAGGAAAAAGAACAAAAGGATGTTCGAGCAGGTTCTAATGGGAAGCAAATCTTTCTGTAAGCTTCACATAGTGAGATAATTTGGCATTGCGACAGAGTCGTATGATTTAGCTGACTATATTTTTCTCTCAGCCACCTCTTTGCCACCTCATAAATCTCTCTGTGTTGCAGAGGTCCAGTGTCTTTAATATTCCTCTAACACCTGAGAGACAGCCAGGTGAAAAGGTCCTGATGGCCTGAATGCATGCATGCTCCCTTTTAGGTTTTTTTTTTGTCTTTAAAAAGGCAAATTTAAAAGGAGAACAGGATTTTAAATAATTTAAATAGACCTGAAATCTCTAAATTACCGCCATTCTCTCTGTTTGCTCCATTACAAATGATTCAGGATTATTTCCCTGTATGCGTTTCGATACGAAAAGCAGTAATATCAGACAAAAGTGAGAGGGAAATAAATTAAAAGACTCAAGTTGATCCATCCATTATCACTACCTGGCCAAAAGATTTATGTTTCCTACTTTGACCGCTACATTGGGATATCAATTTATATTTTCATGATAGATACATGACTTTAAATACAATACATCTTGCAAAAGGACAAAAGCCTCTATCCATACATCAATCCTCCTCTGCTGTCATTATCTTGATATGGCTCTAAATCATTAGTGAAGTGTTTCGTAGTTATCCCACTGTTAAGTCTTTTATGAACCATTCGCCACAAATCCCCCCCCCTCCCTGCAAGCATTCAAAACAAAAAGGGGCCACGCATGACCACAAAAGAGAAAGTCATTTGTGAAATGTCCTGATTATGTGGGTTGTGCAACGTAAAACAATTTGCCTGATTACTTCCAATTGATTCGGCCTAACAGTTAAAGCCTAAGTGTGCAGCCCGGTGAACTGCACTGTGTCGTGCTGCTGGGCAGGGAAGAGGAGTAATTTCTCCGATGTGCAGCTGAGCCAGCTTACCGCCAAAGCTAAAGCCTCCTGGATGCTGCTAAACCTCGGGGAGGCTAAACACTAGGCTAGCTACCAGCTAACTCTGTCTGCTAAAGCTCTGGGGGATTTGTCTGTGGCACAAAGTGAATTAAAGGTGACCTTCTGGAAGGGATGGAGGGGACGGAGAGAGAAAAGAGAAGGGCAATGGGGATGCCTGAGATGTCACTATGTGCCTTGGGTTTACATGCTGATTTCTAAAACAGAATACAGCCACAAGACTTGTGTCCTGGTGTAGGAAAATGTTTCAACGCATCTTTGTTAACTTCACAAACACAATAAAGTTATCCGGCAGAACAAACTCTAAAGCATTTGTAATGAATGACTAAGAGTTATTGAAAAAAACTTTGCACTGCATGAATGTGCATTTATGTTCTTCAACCACGTAAAAAAAAAAAAAAAACTGTCCCTGACTCCACCTCTCAAGTTTAGTAATTTATGCCATTATAGAGGTGGAATCTAATAACGTAATAGAGATCTCAAGTCTCGCTCCAGTGCTGGGCGAGTAACTGCTCCAAAATGTATTTTCCCATAGAGGGTTTCTTTCATCGATCTTTTTTGAAAAGCTGAAACATAATACTGGTGTTTCCCGTCCTTATAACATAGGTCAAAAACTCATGGGAGCTGTAGTTGCTTTGCTGAATGCTAAAAAAACAAGTACTATTATATCTTTGTTAAAAATGAGAAGTGGGAAATGAAAAATAAAACATCCGTAAGTTCTCTAATGCCAAGAGTCGTCATACAGTTGAAATAAAACGTACAAAAACAAGAGGAGCACATTTGGTTTCCGCTCATTCATTTGGAAACTGAAGTTCTTTTTAGATTTAGGCACCGACTGAATGCACTATGTGGTTGCCAAAACCAACCCAATGAAAATCTTGGACAGTTACATCTTAGAAATACAGACAAATGCTGCTCACCTGACTGTTGATGTCTGCTTTGTGCTCAAGCAATACAGACACCAGCTCCTTGTGTCCTCTGTCACAGGCCCAGTGCAGGAGAGCCCGACCCTGCAAACAGAAAAACACCAGATGATTATTATGAACCAGCATACTTTAAATGGCGTTTGCAAAGGTACGACTAAAACATTTAACACCGCTGATATGTTTAAATTAGCTTTATTGCATCAGACAGTGTGGATCAGTTATGAATAACACCAAAAACACATGGGGCATCCTCCTCCTCGCCCCTCTCCTCCTACACTTCACGCTCTTCAAAGTTAACTTCAATCTGTTTCTTTGCTTTCAGACAAAATAAATTATGCATTGCCATTCAGAAATCAGAGCCCGACCTGCGGACAGAGTGATGAGATATGTAGCTTGCTGTGAGTTGTGTGTGTGTGTGTGTGTGTGTGTGTGTGTGTGTGTGTGTGTGTATAAAAAGGAGAGCAGTGAGGTGGTTCAAGCAGAGACTGAGGGCTCACGCACAAATTACAGTAACCTGCACGCAGTCTGTAAAGCTTGATTGATGGGACACTGTCCACAGAGCAAGAACAGCCCCCTGATCAGCAACCCCCTACTCTATCTCTCTCTCTCACTCTCTCTCACACACACACAGACACACACAGACACACACACACACACACACACACACACACACACACACACACACACACACACACACACACACACACACACACACACAAAATCCTCTCCTTAGGTCCAAGATCCTTGTTCTAATAAAACCATGCAAGCTCATTTTTCAGTGAGGCCAATTAGGTAAAGCAAACTCTCCGAGTCCAATTCTGTTGCTTAAATCATATTGATCACCATGGCTGCATGTTAAAATGGATACTTATAAGCCAGGCCAGAATACCAATAAGTTGGTCTCTCTCTCGCTTCCTCACTCTCTCTTTCCTGCTCTCTTCCAGGTGTGCTGTTGCTGACTACCAGCCACATTTTTACTGACGACTGAAGAGTTCACTACTTCCAACTGGATACTGAATGCACAAGTATTAAGTGGGCTTTTGCGGGGAGTTGGGGTGATTATTAAAACACTAAATGTGTCAAATAGAATAAGTGTAGCATTCAAAGTTGAGACTATTTACAGAAACATTCAGCGTTTGGGACAGTCTTGATATTTAGAAGAGAGTCCAATCCAGGAGGGTAAACCACAGGTAATAAATGTTAAACACTCTCTGCTCAAGTGCGCAGGTGAGTAAAAGCCTCCATTCTCTTCATGTGGAGAGGACAAACTCTCGCTCACTGTGGAGGACAGAAGCACTGCTATATAGAAATATTAATGGTTACTAGCATATGTACAGTCTTCTGCTATCCTCCCATCCTCTCTCGTTGGCTCTGCCCTGATGCAAACTCGCGATTTGCATGTTTGAGATAGTATGAAATGTGCACACCTAAAAGGTGCCGACATGCAGTAATATAATGGTAAATCTCATTGGAAACATTGTTAAAGGCACACTATGCAGTTTTCCAGTTTTGTCAAACAGCTACCCCTAGAGTCGCTGCGGAGTACTTGTATTTAACGTTAACTGTCGTAAATACCACTCACCAGAGTCGTCTCTATATAGGGCTCTGCGTCTCTGCACTCACGGCCTGATCCCCTCCCCCCTGTATACCGGTACATGTTCAGTAGGATGGAAGCGTCGGACATCGAACAGGCAAAGATAGACTCCGAAGATGTCTACTGACGAGGTAACGTCTGAGTGAATGCCTGCTAGTGTCTTCCATTGAGGCTGCTTCTTATGTCGCTGATGTATGTGACGTCGCACCGTAAAGCAATTTGTGATTCTCGTGAGATTTGGCGGGGCGCCACCTTTCAGACTTACATTGCTGGTTCTGCCAACGCTCCCTCTCAAAAAGATTTTTACCTTAATATAACAGCTTCAAAGTAATTTCGATGGTAAAAAACTCGTAGTATAGCGAATCATCCCGATAGCAAAGCTGGAGAGGGACGCCATTGGCAGAACCAGCAATGCAAGTCTGAAAGGTGGCGCCCCGCCTAATCTCGCGAGAATCCTGAATTACTTTACGGCGCAACGTCACATACATCAGCGACATAAGAAGCAGCCTCAATGGAAGACACTAGCAGGCATTCACTCAGACGTTAACTGGTCAGTAGACATCTTCAGAGTCTATCTTTGCCTGTTCGATGTCCGACGCTTCCATCCTACTGAACATGTACCGGTATACAAGGGGGTATATAGAGACGGCTCTGGTGAGTGGTATTTACGACAGTTAACGTTAAATACAAGTACTCTGCAGCGACTCTAGGGGTAGCGGTTTGACATAACCGGAAAACTGCATAGTATGCCTTTAAATACCAAAGAGATTACTCAAAGGTGAAATTACTGTGAATCTTGTATGTTGGATATTAACTGAATAAATCTGGTCAATAATAAACTGAAAGTTGAAGCGCTCTGGTAGCTCTCCTGGTAAAGCTGGCGCCCCATGTACAAAGGCTGAGTACTTGCTACAGTGGCCATGGGTTCGACTCCGACCTGTGGCCCTCTAATGCATGTCATCCCCCTCTCTCTCCCTCCTTTCAATGAATCAATGAAGAAAGTAGCCTCTCTAGACATCTTTGTCGTAACAAACGATGGTCACTCCTTCTAGTCCTGCTCTTAAGTGTCACTGTATCCCAAAATTCAGGATTTTCTGCACTGCCACACCAGAAGTTGTTTTTTGGCAACAATGAACAATTACAGTTAATTTCAAACTATACTCATAATCATAATACTTGTACTTGTTCCTGATCTAAAAATGAACTACGTTCATATAAAAAGCATAATAAGATGCAAGAATCTGAATGATTTTGAATCCAAACACATATGAATGACAAATAAGGTAAAGATATAAACTGGCTAGCATCTTCCACCTGAAGGAATGCAATACAAAACAATAAATGAAATTTTTCTTGCTTTATAATTGTTAAATAAATGGTTTTATTTGAGGTGAACATCTGTATTATCTCTTTTGGGAAACAATTCAACTATTTTATTTATATCAAAACAATGCACAATGTTTTTTTGTAATTAATTATGACTTATGGTTATGACTTAAATTAGAAACTTTATATATGCATTACATACAATATAGCATCTGAAATTGTAACCTCCCTACTGTTTTTCCCAAGAATGATTTTAAGCAGTACATGCTTTTCCAAAATGTTGTATCATACACAAGGACATATCTTGCTATGATCATGTTATCTTGTTATGTGACACTAATCCCAGATAACTTCTTCTAGTGAAACCATCGCATTACTCCTTTGATTTCCTTTCTTGAATTTCCCTCGGGATAAATAAAGTATCTATCTATCTATCTATCTATCTATCTATCTATCTATCTATCTATCTATCTATCTATCTATCCATCTATCCATCTATCCATCCAGGATTTTTGCTTTTCTGTTTTTGTTTCATTGTTGAATATAATTGTGATGCTAATTGGCTATTGTTTGTTAATTATCAGAAAAAATACGTTTACAACAGTGTCTCAGCCTAAGCAACCCAAAGCAATGTGGAATTTGTATGAATGATGGGATGAGTTCAAAGCACATCCTGATGTGTTCTGAAAATCCTCCACACGCTCTCAGTCTAAACTCCTTCTTGGCTTTGTTGGCAACTACTAGAAATACATAACACAGGTGGATATTTGATCACACACCCCAAGAGTGAGTACTGGGACAGAGCCTCTTTCTGCCCTCTTTCTGCCTCTCTCTCTCTCTCTCTCTCTCTCTCCGAGTTGCACAAGCAGATCAGGATTCCTGCTGATGTGAAACTTCACCACTGCCCTCTGCTGTCGAGCAAGCTGCACTGCAGATGGGGAAACAACAATGGCAGCAGCTAGACAAAGCTTTCTCTGCCGAGCTCCCTCAACCATCTGGCCTTTGGTCAGGAACTCACCAGCCGACTGCCTGTTTATCTGAAGAGCGGCTGTGATGAAAGAGAGGCAGGGAGCGAGCCATTTGGCCTGGCTGATAATGAATCGAGGGCAGATGAATGGATTTCGGGGTCAATCCAGAAAACACCTCGCGGTGGTAATAGCCATTTACACAATTTACGCATCTCAGCCCGAGGAGCGGTTCCCATGTGTTAGTGGCTTCAGTTCATTGAAACCATTATGTAACGACTGCAAAAAGAGCGGTGTGCATCATCCCCCAGTGACCTGTTTTTCTGTGATATGCCACTGATAATTTTTACCCGCCCTGCTGCGCAAGAGGTCAGAGCACATGACAATAACCCTGAGACTGGTACAGACTCAGGGCCTTGCAAAAGGACACTTCAGAAAGGTAAATCCTTCCTGACATGGGGTTTGAACATGGATCCTCTGGATTGATAAATTGTTGATTTCCCTACTCTCCCTGCACCCTGATGCCACTTACCCACATTATGTATAGACATTACAGTGTTTGCAGTTACCTCTTCGTCTTTAGTATTGACATCCACTTTCTGGGAGCTGATGGCCTTGCTGATGTGGTCGATATTATTTTCTCTGCAGTAGTCAAAGATGTTCTTATCTTCTTCCCTGAGAGTGATTCAGAAACAGAGACAGGGAAAGGAGAAGAGTCAGTCAACTTCATTTTTTTGAACCATCATTTGAGGTTGAAGGATCAGATGACTGGTTTTACTTTCCTAGATTTGGGTATTTCAGGAGCCTCTAGTCCACAATGAGGGCGAATGGATTTTGTTTATGGTGCTCATTTAATTTAAAAAAATTAACAGCAAGATTTCTTTACCCATTCACTATCCTGGTTGTTCTGAATAACCCACAAACCTCACCGTGGACAGATTTCATTAGAACTACTTTCTACTGAAGAATAAGTCACAAAGACAAAGACAAAGAATGATGTTTAATCTATGATATGAGTTACAGACACTGTTTTTTTAAATATAAAATGTCAATGTTGTGAGAACCGCAAACACAATTCCACTCATCCCTGTTGTACTGTTTTGCAATGGAAATCTCGACACCAAAACAACTATCTGCATGGGATAAGTGGGTTATGAAACATGCAGACATAGCAGATAACGCAAACACATACCGAGTGTGTCTGTCTGACAGCAGCAGCCACACGTGCCCCATCTCTCGGGAACACCGGCACACGCGCGCACGCACACGCGCACACGCACACACACACACACACACACACACACACACACACACACACACACACACACACACACACACACACACACACACACACACACACACACACACACACACACACACACAGCGGCACCATCCCACCTCTGATTATATCTCTGTGTCTCTAATCACCTCCTGGCATTGGGGACAGGAGTGAGTGCTGGGGGGAGACAGGGTGCAGTGCTGGTGGTGGTGGTGGTGGTGAAGGAGGGCTGTTGGGTGAAGGGGAGAGAAGGGGCGAAATCTCATTTAGAGCTTTACGCCTTCCCCTCCCTCTTACCCATGCCGGCCATTCAGATTAATTGAATTTAGTGCTCCATTGTCTGACAGAAACCCCGCATACCCACCGCTTTACCACTCCCACGCAGTAAGTCAGTCATCCCCAAGGCCAAATCCCCCTCTTCCAGTCTCTGATGCCTGCTTGCTCTGCGGCACTGGGCCTCAAGTCCCATAGCACACACCTGGCTCCAGTCACACAAGAGGAACCGTGGACTGTCGCCCAAATAAGACTGAGGATGTTGTTTAGCTTTGTGCTGAGTATGGCCTTAACACATCATACTTAGGTTCAGTTACCTTACACTGAGAGTTAGCATGAAGGTCTGGCTACACAAAAAAAACAAAAAACAGAACAGAAAATATATAACATGTTTATGAAATAACAAAATCAACCTTTAGGGAAAAAGAGCAGAGGGGCTATTTCACAAAACGCAGGGCATTTATTTCATGATCAAAGCTATTGTCAAGTACTCACTTAATCACATGTCAATTCATCAGTTAGTTTATCGGCATCCATTTAGATTTCCTTTGCTTCTATAAATAATTAAACTGAATATCTTCAGGGTTTTGGACTGTTGGTTGGACAAAACAAGACATTTAAAGGCCTGAAGATCGCTTCAGGTTTTGGAAAAAGGCGATGGATGTTTTCTCATCATTTTCCAACATTTTATCGACCACCTGATTAATTGAGTAATTCAGAAAATAACTTTAAGATTAATTGATTGAATAATCACAACCCTATCTGGGCTCCTTACAACCTCTGCTATACCAATAAACTATACCAATCAATTAATTAATATATTCCACCTTCTTTGCACCAACCCAAAAACTAACCAGCAGCCATACAGCCTTTCCAGAAGCCTTTTTATCCTTACTTCTTTGAGCCTGAAGAGAAGGAACCTGTATATGAAAAACTGGTTGTCTATTGTCCTTGCAGAAGTTACAACAGCAACACACATAGGAACAATAAAATGTTTGGCAGCATCCCTAGCAAACCATCTGTAATGTGTAAGTGCTCGAAAGGCTGTGTGTGTCTGTTTAAACAAACACAAAGGTGAGGTTTGATATGAAGAACAATAACTGAATCAGGGAAACCTTGCATAGTTTCTTGGTCCCACTGTGACCCACTGGCCTCAAACATCAGCCCTCTCTCCATACACAGCTGGATCAACTACAACTTAAAACTGATCCCAGAAAAGAAGAGAACCATTCTCACTCACAACAAATACATTTAGTTATTTACTGTGAGAAGACTATTTTAAAATTGACACAAACAGCGGACACAAACAAAGTTTTGTCTACTACTTGTTCTTTAATGAACCTCTGTACTTCCCTTTCTTCGGCTTTTCATCTACATGCCTCTCTCCCAATTCTCTAGATCCTCCCCTCCCTCTTCCCGCCACCTCCTCATCAGCCCATGATGAATTATGAATAACTCATTACACTTTTATCACTGCTAGGTTATGTATGAGCACATTAATTTACATACTCCTGATTACCAGCGTTATGTTTATTCATGAGTCTCCACACTGAGCCACACCCACTTTGTCTGATGGCCATGGTGACCCCAAGTGTCCCTGATGTGTGGCCGCCATCCGTCTCCCCGGCAACTAATCAATAGGCCAGCTCATCAGTCTTTCGTCGATGGTCGGACAGGGCTGGGCTGACAGGCGCATGACACAATGCTCACATATATAAAGCGAGCACACATCAAGTATGTAGAGTAAGGTTATTTAATGTGCAGAGTTTTCTACAATAAACTGACATATGAATGCACACACACAACCAACAGCTGCATATAGTCGCTATCACGGTGAGAGTACAGATGAATCCACCTACATGGACACACAAACACACACACACACAACGGGCTATAAACAAACAAATGATTAATGTGGGTCCTATAAACGACGTGACATCAACAGCACCGCAGTGCATGCTGGGAAGGTCACAGGCTACTCTGTCATCACAACAACTGGGGTACAAAGGGTTTTTGGTGTGCGTGTTTGTGTATGTGTGTGTATGTGTGTGTGTGAGGAGAGGGGGGGGAGAGAGAGAGAGAGAGAGAGAGAGAGAGAGAGAGAGAGAGAGAGAGAGAGAGAGAGCATTATGTGCTCACATGTGAGTGTCCAGTCTCGTGTACTGGCAGATATGTCCTTCATCCATCAGGCTAAACTGGCCACAGTGGTGGAGAACACTCATCTACCTGGCCTGAGCTTCACACTGATCAACACCACAACCACACCATCCATCACACACACACACACACACACACACACACACACACACACACACACACACACACACACACACACACACACACACACATGACCTGTCACCACATCCCCTATAGGACCCTGGTTGACGCTCCCAACAGGGCTGAGCTCCATGGAAGTACGAGAAACAATGAGAACTCAAATAACTCAGCAGCAGCTTCCAGCAAAGTGTCCGGACAACAAAGCCTCCAGTGTTTATCAGAATCCTTTTTCAAGATGGGTGAGAGAATTACAAATGTAGGATTCAAAGCCTCTTCAATCACACAGTGATCAGCTCAGTAGCCCAGGGATATTGCTAATCAATCCTGCTTTTGTCGATACACACGCACAGATACACAGACACACACACATATACACACAGAGATGAGCGGCGAGCAATGCAATTAACTCTCTGTCTGGTTAACAGGTGCTTAGCTGTTTAATATGGAGTGGCTCTGTATGTGTGTGTGTGTGTGTGTGTGTGTGTGTGTGTGTGTGTGTGTGAAAAAGGAAATTGAAATGCAGCAGAGCAGTGAGTGTGACAGTTCCGGCAGGTTGTGCATGAATTCGGATGCAATCGCGTTGACGTATAGTGAAAAGTGTATGTTTATGTGTGCACACATGTGCATAAGTGTGTGTACGTGCCATGTTAATGACTTCCTCCTTACTGGTTACCCTCGGGGCATTGCTGCTACTGGATATCACCAAGGGGAGCATCGTTCTGGGAAGTCTGCTGTACCCGCCTCCCTCTGCTGTACCCAGCGTGTCTTCATCACCCCCCCACCCCCAAAGTTACCCCCCGAATCGTAACGTAATTAAAAAGGGGAGACTCTGGCCGCCTCTTCCCAAGACCGTGCATACTAATCACATACAGCCATTTAGGGGGAAAACCTGCAGGATTCACACATCTCATTTTCATCTCCAAAAGAGCTCTTTTTTCATTGAAATGAAGATGAGGTTTTTAAGCTTGAGTAAGTCTGCCAGGCAGAAGTAAATGGAGAATATATTTCATTAACATAAATCAGAACTGTATGACGTCTCCGGGCCCTAACTTCAGTTACGGTCTGTTGAATGTAATCAAATACAGCATCAAGATCAGTGGTTAACAATGCCAGACTCAGATATCGAGTTGACCTCAGCATTGAATAAGCGGTGATTCACAGCTGAAGGGGAAAAGCTGAGTCTGTTCCAGCACCCTCAAGAACTGGGAAATGCATTTGGCCTCTAAAACAGAACTTAATGGCACTGAGTTAAAGAAAGAGTGTGTGTGATGAAATCAACCATGTACAATGCGTGTCTCTACAGTTTCTGATTGTGTCTGTGTCTGTGTCTGCGTGTGTGTGAGTTACTTCTGATGTAAATACCTGATCATCTCCTCCTGGTACAAAGAGCTGACTGCTGCTCCTCCGAAGCCTGTTCTTCTTTCTGCTCCTCGTCTTTCCTGCCAAATAAAAGACAATATCCACCTTAAACACAGTAAAAAACAAAAATATAAAATTTTCAACACAGATGTTGGTCACTGTTAACAAACGTACTTCTTGTTCCAACAATACCTAGTGTTCAATACCAACTGTGTCTAGCTTGCTGTAGTTCTGCAGCCTGTGTTGCTATCCCATACAGACAGAGGTACTGACCTTATTGTTTTGTGTGCTCAATGCAGTACAAAAAGGTTGGGTTCATCTGTTCACCATGAATAGCTGTACCTATAGCTTTTTCACTTCCAACCCGAAGCTAATGCATCCATGACACAGATTAAGTTCAAAATGCACAATTCGGAAAGAAGTCTCAGGGCTTCAGACATGACCTCATAGGCAATAAATGTCCAACAATATGCACAAGACCAATATAAAATATACAGCGCCTTAATTTGTGACCCTTGTTAATCTTCTGTGTTTTTTGTGGAATTCCACATTACATCCAGTTCAGCCAAGACTTTATTACCCAGCCTATTCTTCGCTGACCAATCTTGACTGACAAAAGAACCCCCACAAATCTGATTTCAGAAAATAGCGAGAGTGGGAGAGAACATGACAAGCGAAGCAAAACAACTGTGCGTGCACTTTTGGGGACAACCTAATTCACTTCAGAAACTCAGAATATTCGCTGATGCACTGGCCCTGCTCCTCTGCAGTATAATGTAATATAAAGCCAGTGTCTGCTCAACAATTGAGGCAGGAACAGAGGTCAAATTCTGGCTATTATTCTCTCTCCTGCTTCTCTGTCTATGCACTTCTACTTACACCATTTGACCGTGCTTCCAAAAGAATAGCCACTGCCATGCTATGGTGCTTTGTTAACACTAATACAATCATCTTCTTTTCAGGGGGGCATTTGTGCATTGGCTGGCCTGTCTGCCGGGCTCTCTCCTGGCATTATGCAGCTGTGGGGCAGAGTCAGCGAGTATTGCCCCGCAGCATGGCCGAAGAGAAAAGAAGGTGTCAGGATTGGATATGTAGTTGACAGTGACACTATTAAAGAGACTTAAATATGGAAAGAGAGGAAAGAAAGGGCCCTCCCCTAGGGGCAATAAAAGAGTGAAGAGGTTCAAACAGAAAAGGAGGAGGTGGGGGAAAGATAGGCAGGTAGCACAGAGATAGAGAACAAAGAGGAAGAAGAGCAAAAAGTACAGTAGTGAAGAGGTGAGGGAAACCAGAGGAAGAGCGGAAAATGGAGGGGAAATAATTTGAGACACTACAGTATCGTAGGACACACAGGACATGTGACAGGCCTTTTAAGGCAGACATAAATGTATTCTTCTGGCTTTTCAATTCTAGAAAAAACTGTTCCTGTAGAGCATTATGGGACTGAGAATCCCCCCCCTGTTTGGAGAGTATACTACACTTGAAGAGGGAATCCACAAACTCCGTTCAGAAGTTTGCCTAACGGGGATGTGGCAGGAAGTTTCAGGTGTGACACGTTCCGTTTTAGTGATGCCCATTTTCACTTAATTACAAGCTATGGCAACTTGTGGCCGCAACACCTGGGACCAGCTGTATTTTTTCTACATTTATACTTTTAACATCAAAATCTAATTACTTTCTGGAAAACAACATGTTTTGGTGGTTACTGGTGGCAACATGATACACAGCCTCAGTTTCCTTAAAGTAATCATTTTGATCTTTAATATCAAATTAACACGAGATTCAAACCATCAAACTTTATCTGGTTTTATTGACTAACGCAAATTCCACAAACTCGGACGGTCCAGTCTTTTCCAAAACAATGCAGATTAAATTCAGAAAACATTTTCCTTATTGCTAGCCTAATAGCAACATTCTCAGTTTTAGATTATTTTTTGAGCCTCAATATGTAAAGATATAAAGAAAAAAGAAATCATTTCAGACTTTATTCTAACAGAAGCGCTAAATGCACCCATAACTACACTGTGAGACTGGCACTCAGTTACTGTGCTGCTATTATCTTCACTGTCATTAGTTTTAGATTATCCTTTGAAAATGCTGCCTTCAAAAACTGACTATTTACAGTATAAACAGTTTCACTGTTATATCAATGCTCAGCAAAAGTACTTCAGTCTGCTTTGCTCAATATTTACTATCATATTTATGTTTCGCAACACACATTTTGATGTGAACATCACACATGACAAATGTGTTCTTAATTTTCCGAAAATTATACTCTTCCCAAATTAGCAGACAGTACAAAGTTGTTGTTGTAACTGAAAGCTTCTGCTGCCATCCCAAAGGACAGCCTGCCCATGGCAACACAACTCCCCTGACACAGTCAAATGACATGACAGAGGCTGAGATGTAAACAGCCTCTCTAAGGTGACCAGACACACAGGCACATGACAGTTTTTTGCATTATTCATACTCCAAAATGTCAGCTACTGAGCAAGACAACATAATCTTCTCATGTATTTTTCATGCTTCATGTACAGAATAAAGAGTCACTAAAAAGGCCTGGGACAAAACGACACTGTGACACTGACCTCTACTGGCAAAACACCGCACTGCATCTTACAAGGGCAGCAATGACATTGGATGTTTGTATACTTGTCATCCTTTTTTTCTTACCATAGAGCAGAGCTGAGTCAAATACTTGTGTTTATTTGAAATACCTAAAGGCTCATTTTAGTAAACACATAGAGTCCGGTGGGTGGGATTTAGCTTTTAGCTAAATCTTGTTATCCTGTTGGCAATGTATGATTTACAGAACAATTGTAAGAGCTTTCAGACAATATTCTCTGTCTGGATGAATTTGACCTTCAGTTCAGTATCATCACTTGGGACGAACTCAACTGACAGCAACGTTTAAGCAGGATAAAATAACAATGTCTGCAACTTGTTTACCAGCTGTGTTGTTTACATTATTCACTTACTAGGGTTTTAATAATCCTCCCTGTTCCTATAATGTCCTGTCCATATATGTTTATCACATATATAGACATATATTCAATGCTTATTTTGGAATCCACTATATTATTATTCAGAATGATACAAAGTTGTATAGTATAGTTACATGCTATGTACAGTGGTTAACATTCAAGATCAGTGTTGGGAATCAGCTTATCAGAAATGGTTCTCAGTACCTTCGTGCTGCCTTCAGGGTCTAACACATTGACACAGGAAATGTACTCCTGCATTGCCTGCTCCGCCTCCATGTCTCCAAGCTGCTTCCAGGCTTGCCTGTAATGATATAATTGTCAACACAATCATAATCCACAGTTGTAAACTGCAGATGTGTGATTTTACATGTTTTTTTAAGTTTTAAAAAGTCTTTCAGTGTGAAAAAAGCATAAATATAGCAGGCTTAATCAGACGTTTTAACAATTCAAGATTGCCAAATTCATTCATGCAAGCCTGTAACACTGTAAGCAAAAGCATAACAACATATACAAACCCATTCATTGAAAATGGATTCCAGTGCTATACCACTTACCATTTCCTCTGTCCTTCAAAGTCAAAGAAGCCAGGCTTTGGTGTATTGCACTTTCCCACTTTGGCCTGAAAAACAAAATCCGGATTATTCTGCTGATCCAGTGCTGTCCTGAACTAATTACACAGATGACAGCACAGAGATATTCCGGGCCTATCTCATCTGTCAAACATCAGTGATTATACAGGGATGTTTCAATGTATGTGGTTATAATCTAAAGACACATGGTGCCAGTATTTCAGGGGTTAATTTTAGCCTACGCAACCAGGGTGCCATTTAATCCGACCTCACCTGTTTATATCGTGCATACAGGTACAGCAGCTGGTCCCTGCTGGCAGTCTGAACCAGATCCCGTACGCGGTCGGCTGCAGACTCAAACTCCCGTTCCAGCTCGTCTCCCTCCAGCCGGTCCCCCATTTCCATGGCGCTGCAGTCAAATTTACCCAAACCTAGGTCCGAGTCCGAGTCTGAGCCTGCTCCACCGAGGGGCTCCCCTGTGTCGGGCCGGGCTGGGTCTGTACCTGAGCCCGTCGCAGTGTCCGGAGAGGACGACGGCGACCCAGAAGCCATTGTTATTATTGTTTATAACGTTAGCGTTACCGTCAGAGACGATGTGCGCCGTCGATCCGTCTGAAAAACGGTAAAAGCGAACAGAGAATGGCTGCCTGATGTAGCTATGTGTTTGTCAGGTATTTTAGCGGCGATTTAGTTTTTTTTAATCCGTTATCGTCAAGAATCCCTGACAGTCGGATTTGTTTCTACCGTTGGTCCGTCTCTGGTACTGTCAACTAAACGCACCGGCTAAACCCCTCTGATAGCAAGAAAGGTTCCGGTTGCATTCCTGACAGGGCTTCACGTTGCTCCTTTGGTGAGACAACAACACATTAGAAACAGACAAAACTAAGGAAGACTGTGAAATTGACGGTTTATTTTGGTATAAGTATGTTTTTAAAGTAAGATAACTAGTAAGTCTGTAACGTTATGTAACGTTAAACAAAATGAAATCTTGTGGGACGGTTTTGGTGTTTGATGTGTGCATGGTAACGGTTAATCATTAACTTACAAACCACCACATTAACGTTAGGTCAACTGACAGCAGTTAATAAAAGTAGCTTGCATTAACGTAACGTTAGGCCAACTGATTCTTTGAATTGGTAAAAAGAAAGATGATTAAAATCTAGCATTTTAGGCCTACAGCTGTCAGCGTTATCGTTTGTATTTACGTTAAAGTCTCATTTAATTTGCGTGTTAGTTACATAATAATACATACACCTGCGTTGCTAGGCTACAGGTGAATATAATTTGGACTTTAATTGCAGCGGTTTTGCAAAAACAAACTTACCCGTTTAACCAATTAAGTTACTTTTGTGTCCAATTTGACCAATTTCAGTTTCAGGTCAATTGTCTTCGATTGTCTCCTGCTGCCATTAGTTAACACAAAATGGATAGCATGTCTGAATGTGAAAGTTTTTGGTGTCACCTGTCAACATTAGCAGGTCAGACGCATTAGCCCAGTTTGTCCAGCAGATGCTGCTATTGGCACAATGATGAATTCACACCTGTACAACCAGGCACTGAGCGGTTGTCCCAAAAGGCTCTTAAGGTTATAAACTAACTGTATAGCTTATATATTTCTCTTATACAAGCACAGAGAATAGACTATCCAATTTGTTTAGGATGTTTATAGTTTCACTCTCATGAAACTACAGAACTTTGGAGTATGGGCACAATAATGAGATCCTTTTGATAGCTACCCTGTGAGTAATGGTAGCCTATTATCCTGTTATATGTTTTTCCAGAGCTCAAACAAAGGCATATGTATTAAACTAAGCATCCATGTAGCCTATCTATAATTCGCTGGCCCACTTCCAGATGAATTGTAGAAATAAGCAAGAGGACTCTGGGAAAAGTCTACCATAAAACAACTTAATCAGAAATGTTAGAAGAGAGATAAAAAAAAACAAAACTGGGACAGTCAAACATTAAAAAAAAGTATGTTTGCAATCATTATGTGATCTTTGAATGAGCTGGTTGGATACAAAACACGGAGTGTATGTAAACTTTAAAGTATCCGATAATGTATTTCTATTATAAAGTTTAACTTTATCCTCTCTTTCATTGCAGACACACAGCAGTAGCAACACGCTTCTGAGCCGGCAGCACCTGAGATAAAACCTGAATGAACCCGGGGAAGGGGGGTCTGTGGTCTGAATTGAGTTGTGGAGGAGGTGAGGGGGTGAGGGGGTGAGGGGTTCCCTGACCGCACTGCTAACTAGTTTTCACAGGAGGTCCCAACTACGCCCGGTGCTACTGCGCGCTCTGCTGACGCAACCACGTCGCTGTGGCTCAATGCGATGGCGGACCGCAATGTCCCCAGACCTGCCCAGGGAGGGACGGAGCAAAGTCACTAAGCCACTCTCAAAGGCTCCGTTGAAACCGCCGTCCGACCACCTGTTAAAAGAGAAGCCCGCTGCCCTAGCCGTCCCTCCCGTGATATAGTATGTGGGACGGGATCCGCTCGGAGTGCACTGACCGGGACGAGCCAGAAGTGGAGTGAAGAGGAGCGGAGTGCGCCGGGCTGACGCACCGCATGTTGAGCCAGCAAGTTCACTGAAATAACAAAAGTCGCGTCGACGAGGAAGGGGGACAGCCGATCTCGGATTTTAACGGAGGTTTGAGGGGACAGTTGTTCCGGCAAAATGAAATTCGCGGAGCATCTTTCGTCCCACATCACTCCAGAGTGGAGGAAACAGTATCTTCAGTATGAGGTAAAGTCAAATATATCTGCTATTTGAAATAAACGCTTTGTGAATGTGGGCATGGGGGGGAAACTCCTACAAATACATCCTTTTTTAAGGAAAAGTGGAAGATAAGAGACATTAACTATGACAGGTTTTTTTACAATCTCTTGTAATTTTTCTTTTTTTTCAGTTTCAGTATAGCCTTCTCCTGAGAGCAATAAGGGATGTCCTTTTGTTTATGGAGGGGAAATTGACTGCGGGTGTTAAGAGCCATAGGGAGCATTCAGGGTTTATTATTGCTGTTTGCTGACTTTACAACACCTAAAGGTTAACTGAATTAACCGTTTACTGAACAATTCATACTGGAGTAATTAACAAATCAACTCTGTTCTTTATTTTAACAATTCATAGTAAATATTTCGTAATATTCTATGAATAATTAATTTCTTTAGCTTCTTTATATGTTTATTTTTAACATTTTCTTGGCAAAACAACAATGTTGATTTTTTAAATTTATTTTTTAAGTTTGTTTATCATATAACTGAGGGGGTATATATTTAAAAAAGAAAGAAAAATGGTGTTCATTGTCAATTGCTTTGATAATTCCATCTAAGAAACTCACCTTCTTTGGATTATACTTTCATTTTTGTTATTTGCAACAACCTAACTGAGCACACAGGACATCTCCAGAGTAATTTTAGTACGCAGTGATGTAGTTGTTATTAATATTTTTTCACAATTAAACAGGAATCGTTGTCTCTAGGAACCAATCTCTAAGTCTTCATCTAACACAATATTCTGTCTGGTTCATGGTTGTCTGTGGATCTAAAGAGACCTTTGTGTGCACACATGGTCTTTGTTTGGTGGTGTACAGTACTTGAGCAGTATTTTATTTTCACACCCCACTTCTTTGCTTTGCTGCATCCACATTAAGAGCTTTAGTGCAGACATGTAGTGACAGGACAGGCTGCTCCGTTCCATTTAGCTCTATGAATTATAGACAAAGACCCTGTTCTCTTCAACCTCAGCAGCCTACATCCCAGACTCAACAGAAGCTCACTGCACTGGTTTTATTTTGGAAACATGCCCTAAATATTGTTATTAAGTTGGATAATTACTACAGTAGACATTTGGATCGGTCCAGCCTGTCATTATCGTGCAGTGAAAACATCTTCAAGCAACATAATTAAAGTGGAAAAAAAATTAAAGATATGTCAGATATGTAGTGGACACACTGATAAGTGGACAACTCTTCTGTAGAATTTTATTTGAATTGATTATTAACATACATGTAGAGCCTATGTGGGGTCTTTGTATGCACAGACTGACGCACAGTGAGCCCAGGGACAGATGCATGGCCATACCAGCCATTTTACACCTTCAGTCTTCGACTCGGCACTCACTGACCTGAGATGGATGATGATATATTTTCTCTGTCATCTACGTTTAGTGTTGTTACCCGTAAGATATAATAATCTTGAATTGACATTAAAGTTTTATTGTTATTGTATATTTACAACTCTAATGTCTATATATATTATAATAGAGGCAATTCAATTTTAAAACTGCTTTCGATACAGATAATTGCATGTTTTTTTGCAACTGGAATTGTGCATAATGTTAATCATGTATAGATATATCAAAGAATACTTTGTTACTGTAAAAATATGATTTCTGTGAGCATGAAAGACTGATTGACTTTATCAGCCTATATTTAATACTTCTTATTTCTATAAGATTTAAATTGAAAACAAACAAAACAAAAATCTGGTGTGAACACAACTGTAATCAACCATTGCTATGTTACTCATAGAAAGCCATTGCCTTTTTTTTCCTTTTTCAAAGTCCCAAAAACCCAATCTATAATAATATATTGTTGTCACATGTGTAGCTATTGTTGAATTATGTAGAAGAACAGGGCCCATCCCCTATCCATACAGTATTCTTGCTCAAATCTGAATTATAGATAGAGTTTGCAGCAATGATGGATTCCTGTGTACTTCAGTCTTTGTCTGCCCTCTGTAAACTCCTTTACCTCGTGGGTGGGCGGGATAGCGAGAGATCAGGGAGAAAGCTCACATCTACAGATGATGGACATCTTATTCAAGGCATTTATGACCCGTGAAACAAGTGAAGAGACGAGGACAAAAACAAAGTTATCTGCAACGAGTGAAATCAGTTTACTTGTTGACTAAAGTGGGTCACTGAGATAAAACAGAAATAAATTTTAATGTAATTCTGAAAAATGCAAAGCCTTGATATGCTACTGTGATGCAACAGAAGCTGTGTGAGTCCATTGACTCTTAGGCAGTGAAGTGAATATTACAGATACCTTGAGAAATGCATAAAACAAATTGTGTGTCATAGTGAAAGCCACCTCTCATGTATTTATTCTGCCTTATGTGTTGCAGAGACCACAGCGTCCGACACAGTTGCTCTATTGAAATACAGTTGCCTTTCCATTTAACGACACACTGACACATTATTCCAGTCACACAAGGCATTTTTACTCTTAAACAATGCAGTCAGATATAACACTTCCACACTGGCTGTATCTGTGGCGTATATTACAGCTGCTCACATCCAAATTGTCTGTGGTTTGAAGTGATATTCTTGCCTTTGTGTGCTAGGTGGATTAATTAACCTGCTGCCCAGTTTTCACTCTCCTACTTTTTTTAGAGCACGCTATTGTGTGGGAAACCGTGCAGTCTGTTTAGATTGGTTAGCCAGTTTCTATGCAGATGAGAGGGATGCGGCAAAGTGGCCGTGCCAGAAAATACAGGCTTTAGTTAGTAAGACACTTCATTTAAACATGGAGGCATTGACAAGGCGATTGAGTGATAGAGTAATTAGGTGTGTGCTTTATCCTGTGGGATTGTAGTTATAAACCTGTATGCTAAACAGCTGTTTGGTATGGAGGTGTGCATGTCCAGCTGACTCCAGAGGCTTCTTCTGCTTCCAAAGGGCAGGGGATATAGGGTGATAGATAGGGAGGGGATTTGCCTTTAAATGGGATAGTTATTAAGTGCAAAAATATTTAAAAAAGCAGTTTTTATGCACTCTGACTGATGACAATTTCAAAACATGTCCGAGGGTTTTTTATATAAAAGCAAACTTTCTTGTATTACAGCATGTAAGATGTGTACAGACAATAATCAGGTGGCAACTGTTGAATTGGGATGTATATTGAATAACTAATGTGTATTGAACATTAGAGGTATAGAAAGAGGGAGAGATACAGATGCAGATGTATGTGTGTGTGGGTGAGAGAACAAGGCCACTTATGCATTTACCTCTGCAGTCTAATCATTTCTGTAAGCTTAGTTGAGGAGGAGGAGAGTGCATGTGGAGTCTCGCATTTACAATTCATACCAGCAAAGTGACATTATGTTGACGAAAAGCAGGTGCCTGTGTGATTTCAGTGAGTGATTGTTCTTTGTTCAAAGGTGAAGCCTTGTCTCTCTCTAATTAATCTGAGTGATGTAGTTTAAATGTCTAAACCAGCTCAGTGAGCTTTGTATTGTGACAGACATAATGGAAATGGGACATAAAATATACAACATTGCTCATCATCTACATGTTACGCAATGATTTATTAGCATGTTCAACAATATGAACATTATGTATACAACAGGCATGGCAAGGCAACTGCTGCGAACCCCCTTTTCTATACCTCCCTCCTTCCTTCCATCCTCACCTCATCGTTCCTCCCCCACTGGGAGGACATCTGGTCCCCGACCAGAGCTGCCCTCTGCGCCCCTCCTCTCCTCCCTCAATCGTCTCCTCCCATCCTCTCTACTCCTCTTTCTGCATGCAGGGATCCACTCAGACACAGAGCTAGGGATTCAAGTGATCCACCATTGGCTTTCTATTTGAGCCGGAGATCTCTTCAGACTAATGATGCACACTGCGTGATATTCTCAAGCACAGGGATAACAACCTCAAGTGTCTTAGAGGAAGGGTTTCACCATCTAGCCCTCAGATATTTTGGTTAGTGTCCACTCAACATGTCACAACTATTAACAGATCCATTGACAACATTCAATTGGCTGGACACGCTGCAGTGTGAGCCTCAGTCGGACATAGTGACTTAAATGTGGTACTTGTGTTACGCACATGTTTGGTGTGGTGAGTATGCCTCATCATCGTGTTAATGCATGGTCATTCAAACTGATGGGCCCCATTAGGCTTGGCTTATTTTCTACAGGTTTCACCACTGATCACTGCCAAGCCTGCAGGTTTATCTCAGTTCCCCAAAGAGCCACTCGCCCCCCTTTCCCATCTCTGCCATCACCATGGCAATGCCTCCCTGTCTGAATCTGAATGTCTATTTCCCACCTATTAGTCGGGGGGCCCTTTCTTGCTCACCAGAGATTAGCCAGGACTGGGCCCTGTTCCAGTGGTGTGTGAGCACAGTTGGTCTCCTGTGATCTTTATCAGACAAAGTAGAGACACTGCTACATACAAATGAAATGTTTACCTCTTGGATTAGACTCCAGTGTCGGAGTCTCATTGTGCTTGTGATTCACAGAGGAACTTAAGTAGCAACAATCCAGGCTGCTACTAATGTACAGCAGTTTTCTGAGTGGTTTCCACCCACACACAGGATTACTCACACTACTCTCTCACTGCCATATTACAAAAGCAGCAGGTTGTATAGGAACCTGGACACAGAGCAGTTTGATATGATCAGTGGACAAGACAGGAAAACATACAGGTTGTCAGATTACGATGACAGATTTGACAGTATGAGCTCAATGCTGAATGGAAAATGATAGTGAAGTTTGGCACGTGGTTTATGTTTCAGTGTTGTGCAGTCAGAGCCCTGTAAAGGTAAACATTGTGTTAATGATTTCCAAAAGGTTTTGTTTTTTTTCTAATTTGCTGCAGTTTAGTTTTAAAGACATCTCTATTGGAGAAACAGGACTCAGTTCCAGTCTGTTCTCTGATTACCACTGATATGTTCAGATGAGCCAGCATGCAATTATCTGTCAGTTTCCATTATCTTCAAGATCAATCTTACTGCAGAGGAACAACCTCATTTAACCACTGCAGGCAGCTATCTCTCTCTCTCTCTCTGCTTTGTATCTGTCAGTTGGTCCGTCTGCTTGTCTCTCTCTCTCTCTCTCTCCCAATCTCCTCTTTTAATTAGACAGATGTACACTTTATTAAAATATTATAGTCTATAAAACGCTACACCTGGCAAAGAACAATTTAATTTAATATGTAATTTAAAAAAATCGTTGTTCCTCATTTGTCATCTTTATTTTAGAAGTTGTTTTGCAACTAGTTTGTGTTATCCTTTTAGTGTAATCTTCTGGTAAATGAAAGTGCTGCTGTCCTGTTGCTTTGATTTACTTAAACTAAATAAGTGAAACAAGTAAGGAGAGGAGGTATGCTGGAGGCCACGAGACCTTACAATAGATAATAAAGAATGTAACAAACACAACTTGATAAGAAGCAGCAGCACTCAAGGGTGCTACTCCTTTTTTTTATTTTTTAAGTAGCAGTTGTTAAGTCTTGAAGAGTCAGGCCTTCCCCCCTTTCCTTACTTTTTTCACTATTTAAGATCAGAGCAACATGGTAGCACTCTCATTCACCAAAGCCAAAGATTATAAACCAAGAGTGATGACAAAAACTGGTTGCAAGTGGACATTCTTTGTTGTTTACGCAACCACCCTAAACTGTTGGGCCCATACGTTCTCAGTTGTTTGGGCTATTGCAAGCTATATGAATGTCTGCGTAACTTGTATAAGTTGGAGTAAATGAGACCAACAAAATGTTTGTGCGTTGTTCATTATGTTGCATTGTGCATTGTTCATGAAGTTAGCAGCTGTGTGGCAGTTGCTGTAATCTTCCCAAATGAACAGTTTAGTTAATGGCTCTCAAATGGCTTTAGATGGTTTAAATGCTACTGTAAAGGCAGATGGTGCTAACAATTGTGTAATGCCTTGTGGTCTCATGTAATCTCTATTTACTTACACCAGTGTGTATGATGTCAATACACGTTCTTCATTTGATCCGATGTGGAACTGACTGAGGTGATTTTGACATTTTGTTGTCCATCTTCTGAATTACTCCACAGTTACTCCATACTTCTGTAGACTAATCCTTATGATTTCTATGGGCTTGACATATACTTCAACATCCTGGCAAAAGTACATCAGTGCACAGTCTTTAGTGGTGCTTGGGTCAGTGTTCACAGAGAGTGATTTATTATTTCTCACTTCCTCACCAGGCGTTCAAGGAGATGCTGTATGCTGCCCAGGACCAAGCCCCATCCATAGAAGGTAAGGAGACTCCTTGTTTGGATAAACAAACCCAGACACAGAGACAGACAGACGCACACGCACTCCCACAGACATACACTTCTGTACCCAGTGCCCCCTGCTTGGGGCCTGTTTGGGCACCCCCAGAAATAACATCCCTTCATTTGCTATAAATAGGTGGAAATCATTGCTAATGTACTGCCACTCACTCCATAGGCTATGACTCAACCAGACCAAGGACAAGTACCAAATCATTACCTTCTACCTTACTTGCTTTGTTTTTTTAACCTGCATGAAGTGGTGAACAGCACATGTGGATGTTTTGCACTCTTTAAACTGAAGTAAAGACTCTTTGTGCATCAGTAGTCAATGTGGCAGACCAGAGCTGGAGTTCATTGGCCAACAGTGTTGCTACTCAACACAGCAAAGATAAGGAAGGCCACTGGCTATAATTAATCCTTGGCATTAGACTGCAAGTTATGTGTAATGGGGGAAAGAATGTAAAGTATTTGTTTTTATTTTGGTTCCCCGTTTGTGGAGGTAAACAACTTTCTTTAGCTGCAGGCTTGAGACTGACTTTATGATGTGGTGACGTGCAGCTCTATCTATGTGACTGCTGAAGTGTGTGTGTGTAACAGTGTGTCTGTGATGGAATGGAAAAAAAGGTCTTGAGATACGGCTGCACAAGACTGACCTCTATCATGTCAGATCTGTGATCTGATGGGATGAGTGTGTGTGTGTGTGTGTGTGTGTGTGTGTGTGTGTGTGTGTGTGTGTGTGTGTGTGTGTGTGTGTGTGTGTGTACAGTGAGAGATTTTCCTCTGTTGTGCAACATGCCCCTCACAGAGCTGAGACTCCCAGAGCTCAGTTCCAGCTCAGCAGTGTTGATGTGGAGTATTATTCTATCCATGAGCGACATAGATGTATGACAGAACTCCATCTCTTTGTGTGTGCAAGCATGCTTGTATGAGTCAGCTTCAGGCATAAAGATTAGTTTCAGACATTTGTTGACTTTATTTTTGACTGCAGCAGGCATGACACTCAGGAATTATTATGTAAAATACTCTATGAAATGTGATTGGAGTGTGTGTATATGAATGCTTAATGTTTTTATGAGCTTGTATACATGTTTCTGTTTATATTGGTATTGCTCAATCCTAACTAGTACGTTTAATACTACTGTAGAACACGCGTCTTGTTCGGTGATAACATATGAGCTGTGTCTCTCCTTTGAGCGCCGTCTCCAGAGGCTGTTAGCCATGCTAGGTGAGCTCAATGTGGATGATAAATCATTTCCTGTCTCAGGTCTGAGCTGTACTCATGGGTCACTGCTCTGCCTCTGTCAGCCTGTCGCAAGATAGGTGAGGGTGTCTTATAAATAGAGACGGGATCAATCAATCAGTAGAAAATCATACTGTGTCATTCATCTGGTATCGTTGTGATGTTTCAACATTCCCCGCTCAATCAAATTGATTTGTGTGCCTTTCACACTTTTTTTTTTTTTTTTACACAGTTCAAAATGTCACTAAAACACTGAAGCAGTGTGCAAAGAGAAGAGTATCAGCAATGGCAACAATTTGTTGTGTAGGAGAAGAAATCTTTGAATGTATCAAACAGTTGTCTGTCCCTTTTCTAATGTTTTTATGGGAATGAGAGAGGAATGGAAACAGCAGTAGCAGTAGACAAACAGTGTTATTGAACCCTGTCACCCTCTCCTGTGGCTGAGATTCTGTTGACTTTTCATAACTGAAAGTAGATTATCAGGTGTTATAAGATCAAAGCTTACTGCAGCACTTTCTCTTCACATCCACTAGACACAATCTGTCAAATCTGAGTGAATTTAGACCGGGCCACAATGACATTGGAAAAATGGACTGCACTTATTTATTTATTTAGTTTTGTTTTACCTCAGTGGACAAAGCGCTTTGCTATCATGTAAGTTGGAACATTACATCTAAATTACATCTTTTATCAAATTTTATATATATATGTAACATTTAGGAGGATTTATTGGTCGAAGTGGAATATAATATACATAGTTGTGTTTTCATTAGTGTATAATCACCTGTAGAATCGTTGTGTTTTTGTTACCTTAGAATGAGTCATTTTTATCTACTGAGGTAGCGGGTCCTGTTCTATGGAGTCCGCCATGTTTCTACAGTAGCCCAGAACGGACAAACCAAACACTGGCTCTAGATTTCGCTTTTTCCACGACCACTGTAGTTTTTCCTACACCGAGTGGTATTTAGTTGGTTGCAATGTGCAACTTTACCACTAGATGCCAGAAAAAGTGGAAAAAGTGAAGCTTAATGCTTATGTTGCTCATACATACATTGTCATATCGATGCTGAAACAATATATTTTAAGCCCAATTTCATTTTTATTACGTCTGTTCCCTGTGTGGAAGCCTAATTATGAAGATTTGATTCAAGAGTGCACCTCACCTCTCTCTCTCTCTCTCTCTCTCTCTCTCTCTCTCTTTCTTGCTCTGTTCATCTGCTTCCTGCCTCATTCATTACAAAAAATTGCATTTTTGGTATTCAGAAGACGTTTCTCTTGCCCAAGGGAAACCGTTAACTGGGATATAACTACTTGCTCACCCACTCTGCTCTCTCGCTGGACACCCTGCTGTACCTGATAGAGCTGTTTAATAGATACACGCAACACTGAACAGGCAGAACTTCAAAGCCTCTGTCAGGGCCTCTGTATATGTATTGTTGTCAGATCGTGACAACACATGGCCAACAACTTAAAAAAAATATCTGTAATGTTCATGGTTTGATCTTTCCATAAGTGCATAATTGTCTCTCGTGCTGTGTTATGTGTTGCCGTGCTAGTGTGGCTTTTATCCAAACAGACATTAAACATCAGCACCTCCACGCTAGAGAGCTTCTGTGGGAACATGCATTTCTTTCAGCACCAGTTCAAATTAATCATTCAGTTTTAACAAGATAGATGTACAGTAATTAAGAGAGCTTGTTGCAAGACATGCAAAGACACATGCACATGATGGTGGCCATGCTGCTGCATATGACCCTTCACCCCTCATTAAGATCCTTTGTTCTCATTCTCTCTGTTCCTCCATTGGACGGTGCGTAATTGTAATTAAAACATGCCTGTCTCAGTGCTTTGTGGAGAGCCAGTGGAAGACAACGGAGAGAACAGCTGGTTGGATCTCTGGTTCCCCCTGTTCCAACAATTTGAATGAGTTACGCCACAATCTAATTCAATTAGTCTGCTGATTATGACGGATATCTGAGAACAATGGCCCCGGATAATAAACACACAGCTTTAACAGGAATGTATGTGTGTGTGTCACACTATTTCCACCAGTGTTGACATGCTGTACATGCCGTACATGCCTATATTGATATTATTAAGCATATTTTTTAATCCTGCAGGGAGGTTTTACACTACAAGTCATTCATTTGTTGTTGCATTCATTTATTCATTCATTCATTCATTCATTCATTGTGCCCTTCATTCTGTTACTCTGTAAATGGTCAGTCTCTTACTGTGATGGTATCTGTGTGGGCCTGGAGTAAGGGGGGAGCTGGGGGAGGATAGCAGTGATGGCACTGGGTGGGGCTCCTGTGTAGTACCATACACACACACACACACACACACACACACACACACACACACACACACACACACACACACACACGCACACACACACACGCACACACACACACTGTCGGAGAAAGAGAATGGGGGCTACATTATTGACTTACAGCTCAGGGGACAAGAGAATAGATTTTGTTCTGTATCACAAGGTCTGGATGTCAGAGATGAAAGATTCAGACATTGAAAAATAAATAAAAACTATATTTAATTGATGATTTCTCATGTTACTTTTCTGTCTTATATAAAAAAGCAAATTTTTCAGTAAATGTCCACCTTATTCCCACTCTTGTGGCTTTACTGTCAGTTGCCATCCCTTTAAGGCTTTTCATGTTTTATGCAGTCAAATCAATAACAGTATAAAAGCAGTGGTGTGAAAACAGGATGCTTACAGTGCTTCTTTGTGTGGTGATGAATTGCTCTACCATTTCCAAAAAAAATAATGTGATGGTATTTACCAAAAAGTTTATGTAGCCTCCCATATTTTTATCAAATCTGTTCAGTTTTATTGTGTTGAAATAACTACTTTTATTTAAGGAATCCTAACCAATCCCTTTAAAGATATGTAAAATGTCCTCATTAAGATGCTAGTTCTGTGTTTGATGTTTTGTTGACTTGTGTACGTCATCCTATGTGTTTCCAACAATGTTCACAATATTCTGGTGACGGTGCACGGGTTAGTTACTGTAACTTAAACATGAGATATATCGGTCAGAGTGTGAGGAAAGAAAGTTGGCAAACATGACTGAACATAGCAGGAATATAACTTTATTTCCTTGCCCATGCACAATTTCTGCCTGAGTCACATTGGATAGATTTGTTTAATCACCAACAGTGGTTGTTTAACAATGAAGACAACAACTCCCATGACCCTGCGCTATTTCACGATGTCATCAAACTAGCTTTTGTTATTGTTTTGATTTGAGAGGCCTCTTAGTGGTAGAGAATTACATACTGTGTGTTTAAAGAGCAAGATATGGTTGTGTGTGAACAACCAAAAGTCTAGCTTTGTAAGAAGTTTAAACATGTTTTAGTTGATCTCAGAATGTGTTGTGTCACTAGCCCTCATCACATCATCCTGTGGACTTACAATCTCATCATACAGCACACTGAAATGAAAATACGTTGCATGTTACCTGTGTTTTACTTGACTTGAATCTGTCTTGAATCTGAGATATTGATATTGATGTTGAGGTATTGGTGCACTGTACATGTCTCTATGCATGTGTGTGGAGGTTTGCCTCTGGAGCTATTGGGTACAGGCTTCACATTTATACAGATAGCTGATGTGCTTGAACACATTCTGGTGTGTCTGGCTCGGGGGTCTAGCCAGTCCCAGGCCAGACCATGTTTGTATTTAAGTGGTCTAGTGCTGCTGGGCCGCCATCAGAGAGAGAGAGAGAGAGAGAGAGAGAGAGAGAGAGAGAGAGAGAGAGAGAGAGAGAGAGAGAGAGAGAGAGAGAGAGAGAGAGAGAGAGAGAGAGAGAGAGAGAGAGAGAGAGAGAGAGAGAGAGAGAGAGAGAGAGAGAGAGAGAAATATAAAACCACCACTCAAACTTTACTTTACTGTAATGTGATGGACATAAGAAGAATACAAACATGATAATACCTCTCATAGAGCCAGATGGTTGTATGGATGAAAATAATGTTTCACTCCGTTTCTCATTAAGTCAGAACAAGGTAACTACAAAGCCAGATGTTCATATCCCCATCCCAGACACCTTCACAATCACAGCTGCCTAGTCTCTATGGGGCCTGTTAGGCTTTTGTTCCCACGCTTCCTCCGGACAGTGTTGTCTCCCTTTTAGTTGGCTCTTCATGGCTTTGATTACAGAGAATTAACAGAACAGTAAACCTGCTCAGTGCTGCACCTTTTCAGCTCTGCCAGCAGCCCTCTTACCACTTCCTAATGAATATTTTTGTGTCTGTGTGTGAGCCATCGTATCTAATCTGCGTAATGAAAGCGGCAACATGAATCACCTCAACTACACCTTTCAATCAGCTGTTTTCTTTCTATTGTTGTCCATGCCGTTTGCTCGCCCGCCATTTTGTCTGCTGTTGTTGACGAACTAGATGAGAGGTTGGTTGAAGGCTGCTAGCCTGTGTTATACAGTGCTGATTATTATTCTGCTGGCGTATATGATGGAACAGCAGCTGTTATTACTGTTGTCGGTTCCCCTCAGAGTCTGTCCTCACCCCCTGCTTGGAATAACATTCAGATTTCTCTAATTTTTCTTGCTTTGGCATGTTTTGTTTAGGCAGTCTTGCATTCTAAAATATGCTGTTTACCTTGCCTTTGGTCTAAGCCACTGGAGGAGTTTGTTGCCTTCATGTAAATGCTTTCTTTGTGATTTATTTGTGTTATTGCTCATCAAGTATGCAAGTGATAAACAATAATACATGTTGTGTCCACACTGGCAAACTGTATTTATTATGGAAAACCTTGGATGTTTCTCTTCAGTAGATAAATACATGAGTATATACATGTATACAGTGAGTTTCCACAGACACAGCAGCTCAAGGATGCATACATTACAGACACACAGGCCGCTAGGCTGAGAAACGTATACAACTCCGCGTGTGGTTAGAAAGACAGGCAGATGCTGGTAGGATGGCAGGAGGTCAGGCAGGCACTCAGAAGGTGAGAGAAGCAGTGGATGGAAGGGAGACAGATGGACAGGCAGACAGACAGGTAGACAGGCAGGAGGGTTCAGTAGGACAGTAGTGTGTCAGCCAGGGTCTCCCACTGGCCTGCATTATTGATGGGCTCTTTGACAAGCTGCTGCTCTTGCCCGCTTCCGAGCGCTAATTGTTTGGTTTTTGTGGGGGGTGGTTCTTTTTGTCATTAATCTCGGTGCCACCTAGAAGAAATATAGAGAAAATACAAATCAAACATCTGTAAGTGAGAAGGAAGAGTCGGCCCACTCTGAGTAAGATCTTTTAGAGCTCTAAGGCAGACAAATTCTATTGTTGCTGCTTTTAGACAAAACCTTATTTATTGTCTATAAAAAGTATATGAGGCTGTTTTTCAGTGCCAGTTTCTCTGCTCTATACCATCAATATTTCCAGGAGAAGTGAAGACGCCTGAGGCTCTTTATCCACTGGAGATTATTAGTCAACAGTAGACTGCCATGGTGTCAAGATCCTTTCAGAATTATACACTTAAGTGCCATTCAAACAGGACATTTCTTTAGCTTGAGCAGTTACATCCACAATCAAGCTTACAGAATGGGTTTTCTTTCACTCAAGCAAGTTCCAAACCTTCCAAAGTGGATTTAAACTGGCCGACGAAGCAGTAAACGAGGGAGGTGGCAGTGGATTGTGAGATTGGTCCTTTGATGGGCCTTCTGAGGGTATTAGAGGGGAGGGAAGCAGGGGGGTCAGGGTCAATACAAGCCTAGGATTACTAACCCAAGGTCAGGGACTAATCGAACAGAGGTAATGAATGATAAAAAAGGCGATAGGTAATTTGATGTAAACAGGGATGAAGACTGATGGCCAGCACTTTCCACTTTTATGTCTGATGTGATTATTATAAAAGAATAAAGAAAAGATGTTTGAAAACAATGATACATGGATTGAATGGGATTGTCAATGACACCCTGGAACAGAAAGATATAGAAACACAGAGAGAGATCCTTCAGGCAGCAGACAGACAAACAGACTGAGTGGGAGGTCCCTGGGCTCATCTCCAATGCATGTTGCCCTGCATTAGCACTACAGCCATCCCGCAAGAGAAAGACGCAGAGAGAAAGAGAACCTTGATAGATGAAAGTCTTCTATCCATCCATCCATCCATCCATCCATCCATCCATTATTCATCGGTGAATTAGATCTCGCCTGAATGAAGTAAAGGAAAGGAGAGGGCGGGGGGGTAGGGAAAAGGTATGGGGTGGTTTAGAGAAGAAGGGCTCTGTTGTGGTGTTAGGAAAAGGTGAGTAGTTCAGATGAGGATGTGGCTCCAGCAGGGATGGTATTTTTAGATTTTGGGCATTTTACAGGAGTCTGGCAGGATAAGATTTCCACTGGTGCAAATGTAGTGCTGGTAAAATGGATTTAAAAAAAAAAAAAGAGGGCAAGGAAAATGCAGAGGTGGTAGGGGCTGGGGTGCAAGTACAAGAGAAATAATGGTGTGTTTGTGTGTTCTTGGAGGGGAAGGATCAGGGAGAAGGTTGAAGGAGGGGTTAGTGGTGCTCAAAGGAGTCAAGGTCATCCTGGAGCCCTCTCAGCTCTTGAAAGTAGTTATGAGGGCTTCTAGGGGTTATGAATCCTACAGTCAACAACTTGTCATTACTGTGCCTCTCTACTGTATGTATGTCTATTTACATATGTGTGCACATCTGTTCTGGCCTTGGCAAAGCTCTCCTGATCTTTATGCTTTAATCTGGGTGACAGGAACGGGCTGAGGTTTCTACATATTCAAAGATGGACAGAAGCTTTAACATTAATTTTTAAGATAAACAATAAATAGTTTTCTTAAACATCAAGCCTTTACACCTATGCAAATACAATCCTGTAAAGGTAAAATAAACAGAAAGCATCCATCATGATGTATGATCTGGCTTTTTGCCAGGTGCACAACTGGAGATCATATACATAGAGCAGCAGGAGTGATTTCAACGATCTAAAGCATGGGAGGCATGTAGATGTAATGAGATCTGCCTCTGTTGATTAGAAATCAGCTGCCAAGGTCTCAGGGGTTTGGTGTATTTATTTAGCATTAGTAGGGCTTCCAAGCCATAATCTAACCTCTGTTATGAGGCAAGTTATTGTTTTTAATCGGTGATGAGAAGCCTAATCAACAGCTTTGGCTGTCAGCCAGCAGATCAGCCAGGCTTGCAGAGTGTAACCAATCAGTCATAGCTGACCGCATGGCATTTAACTAGCAAGGATTCACACAAGGCTGATGTGATAGATTCATTTGAATAGTTTGCTTTATCGACTGCATTGCTCGGGCTGAAATTAGACCAAAAAAATTGGCAGTGAATCGCAATTTGCAGAGTTGGATGTCATGTCCACTCATATGGTATCTGTCCTGTATTCAGACATTGAAGATCAGCAGTCTAAGTAATAGAAAATAAAAATGCAAAGCAAGGAGGTGATGATGGATGGATAGAGAGAAGAATAGAGACATGTAACCTTGTCTCTGCTGTGTGTATTTTGATGTTTTTATCTTCTCAGACTGCAGCTCTCTGCAGCACTTGTATACAACTGACTGTAGACATCTGCACACACACACACACACACACACACACACACACACACACACACACACACACACAGGCACATAAGGAGCTCTGTGCTACAGGGGGTGTGGGTGTGATTGTGAGCTATAGGTGATGACAGCAGGGCCATATGCTGATTTATTTCTGTGGGTTTTTTTGGCACTGCAATTAGAGTGCAACCATTGAAATCATTACACAGTGTCCGTACTCTGCTGTAAGCACTCTTTGCTATAAATGTTGTTGGGAAATGATAAAACGGACCTTCAATCTCTACAAAAGCTTGAAGGGATTACAGACACAGAGCTGTTTTTCAGTATGTCACTCTACGATCTTAACATTTTAAGTCTGTTGTCTAAATTACCTCTCTACTCTAGGAATGGGAAGCTGTTAGTTGTGTTATTTTTACTAGTCAAATGATTTGTTATAGATGTGTGTGTGCATTTGTATGGTCAAGTGATACATGGTGGTTGTATGTGCGTGGGTTTGTACTGTATGTGTTAGTTGGTGAGTAGGGCGTTGCAGAAGACACTGTGTCCTTCACTGTACCATTTTGCTGCATCGTCTCTCTGGAGAAACGACCAGAACCTGGCATAGATTGGCTCTGAGGCACAGAAACGTGGTGAAAATGTACCAATCACATGAAGCTCATATGAGACCGTCTGCTCATCTCTATCGTATTACTGTATTGACTTTCAGCTGATTGTCAACACAATCACAGACCTCAGCACTACACCTGGTAGCAGAGGGATCTATATCAGAACTGATATTTAATGGAAACATTTCTCTAGCAGCAGAGAGTCTGACTTTAAATTGAGTCTCGCCCCACAGGGGTCAGTGCCAGTGTGCCTGACGTGCATGCGTGTGTGTTTATAGAAGGTAGGTTACTGAGGTGGCATATATTTGTCTTTGCTATGGTCTCCCTATATTTCATCCTGTACCAGTCTGCCCACAGGCAAAATGAGAGAGACACACACACAAGACAATTGGACAGGTAGACAGAGGAGCATTGAGGGCTGAGAATGATGGCTAAAATGAGAGAGGAAGCATGAAAGAAAAAAGAGAGGTGACATTGGTGGTAATTGGAGGAAAGGAAGCTAATGCCTTGGGGAGCCTCCTTTCCCAAACGTTACTATGACTCACATAATACATGTGTGAAAAGAAAAGGAACTGGAGGCAGAAATTACAGCCTGGCTGAAGCGCTTTCGTTTGCTTATTCAATAAATTTGGATTCAAAGCACATTTTAACTGCTTTCCAGAGGTGACAGCAATAACTGGTCGTAATTTAAGTTTAATACATTTGAGGTCAGGGAATTCTTCTTCAGGCGGCAGAAGAATATTAGTCCAGATTTAATTTCTCCTTTTATTTACACTATATCACCTTTTTCTAATCCAGAGACAAGAAGGGAGAGAGATATCAATAATTCACAGCTATTGTTCCCTCCCGGACAGCCCTTCTGTTTTTATATTAAATGTTGAATTATTAACAGTGTGCGAGATTGGAAATATGGCAAATCTCCCTCCTGATGCCCATGAGTCTTCAAAAACTATCCTGTCGCTCACTGGCAGCCACAAGAGTGCCAAAAACAGGTAGATGGCAAGTTATGGGTCAGCAACCCTTGCCAGCAAAATATATTTAAGCCTCTTAATGCTAGTTTTTCGCCACTGAACAAGCATACAGGTAAGCCTGCAGCATTCATGGTGAAACCAAATAAATCAGTCCACACACTATTAAATATTCTATTTTCTTTTTTGAGATTTGGAGCTAGCCGAGCTAAGGTGACTCAAGACTGTGTTCACAGGAAAAGGTACCAAGTCAAGATGTAACGTACAACGCACATTTTAATTGACAAGATGTTAAAACATTTTTTTTTTCTGTTTGTAATGGCCACACATTTTTACAATTGGAGAATGTAAGAATCACTTTAGACCTAAAACAAAGACAAAAAATAAGTTATTTATACCATATCATTTTTTGTCAAAGCCGCAGGGAGCCACTGGAGAGGGGCTGCAGAGCCGCAGGTTGCCTACCCCTGGTACATTAGAAACATGTGGGTGGATTAGACACTGAGACAACTCCACTGTGTGTTAGCTCACACCCCGGACTGTCTCTCTCTCACACACACACACACACACACACACACACACTCACACTCATACTCACTCAACGTCTCAAGCTTTCTTTTAAAGTCACCATGTCAGGACCGTTGGTGTTCATCATTCTTAACAATTCTTCTTAACCATCCCTGCTCTCATATACTGGCCTCAGGAAATATGCATATTTCATATCCTCCTCTACATGACTAATGTATTCATGATGTACGTTAATAATATCCAGTGACTTTAGTGTTGGCAGGGTTGACTCACTTAGGGTCGTGTCCTGTGTGTACATTACATTTATACTGCATATTTGTGCCTGATGGTATGTTCTCTGACTTCCCGTCATGGCTCTCACCTATTGAAGTGTTCTCTTGACTTCTAACCAGCTGTATTATAAAATAGAGATGCTCCTCCAGTGGCTTTTTAAGCAGAAACAACAGTTTGTCTCTATTTTACATTTCGTCCTCGGGGCAAACTGCACGGCTTCTTCTTGACAAGTGCCATCTGATAATTAGGCCTCATAATCACCCTATTAGTATGCAGCTCAATTGAGCAGAGAACAGCTTATTGTTCCCCTGGCATGAGCAGCAGCCATTTGTAAGAGGATTATTGTAAATTTCTTGTTAGGGTTTTTATGAGAATGAATCATACAGTATGTGTAATGACTTAAATTGTTGCATTGTTAATCTCAAAAGCATTTCTTTTTAATGTAGCCAGGAAGTGGTGTGGCAAACTCATAGCAATTGTGCTAAATTTGCTTGGTAATATAAAAAAAAAAAACAATTGCTGCCAAATGTTTAAAAGTTGGTTTCACTGTAGGATTGCAACCTTATTTTCCGTACCTCTCTTTGGACACACAAAGCCGAGCTGAACTCTCTCCATCACAGTTACCATGGCACCAAAGAAAGAGACCAGAATCACTTGAGCCTTGTTTTGTTGCTGTGACATTCAGGATCCAAACACAATAACCGTAGAACATGTAGAACCAAGGGCTGGGGTGTTAGGTTGAATTTTAATACTGTCTTGTGAAAGTATGTTGACACCTCTTGAGCACACAAACAAACCAAAAATATTATTCATACTTAACCACAATAGGAATGTGTTTTCCAGTACATATTCAGTGTATATAATATGTATGTATGATGATCATGATCACTTTCATTGTATTTTTACAGATACACAAAGAGGAATGGTATATGTCAGTGTATACTATTTATACCTGCATATTTCCTCAAATACAGACCAGAGTGACATTTATTGTAATAGTCAGTGTGTTTTGTTGCTGCTGATCTAAATACCCCAATATTTTCTGTTGGTACAAGTTATGAATATACCATCACTTCTATGGCACCATCCTCTGTCCCTGTCTCCATTTAGCACTTGTAAATGCATTAAACCTCATGACTTCACTTTTTATGTTAACTTTTGTGTGTTTGACATGTATTCAAAGCACCATTGTGTTGGTCTACACTGATGAATTCAAACATGATACTGAAAATGCTAAAAAAAAATATTCTGTGAGGATAAAGTCTCTGTCCTTTCTATCATCCTCTTCATTCTTAATATGGAGTTGTTTTGCCTTGGCTACACTTTTCTAGTGACTCAAGAGGTGTGTACAGTGTGTGTGTGTGTGCGTGTGTTTGTGTTTGTCTGCACAACCCAGGTTAACAAGGAGCAGGTCAGATCTTCAAGGGTCGATTTGTCTGCTCTGAAAAAATCCCAGTCAGATACTGTTTGCTGCAGGGCTTTAGGAGGCTCTGTCAGTATGGTTCATCCATCGACACACACACACACACACACACTCACACAGTCGCCACAATGAAATCACAGAAATCTCCGGCTCTGATTTGGTGGTCTGTTTGTACTGAGGCCAGATGAATGGGATGAATGGGAATTCAGAGCCCCAGTGCTCGCTGGTGGCTGACAGACAGTGGCTGCTTCTCCTCTACATGCTGCTTTTTAAACTCAGCCAGTATCTACCCCATGCTGCTGAGTGACACACACAGACTCTCACACATACGCACAACCACACAACACAAATGCCTCACAAAGGACGCTCTTCAGTTTGTATGTCACACACATAATTCTACACAGCATGACCGCAAACGAGCCACATATGCTTCCAAAACAACCCCCCCAGAACAAGCATACGCATGCATGTCTATACCTATACAAGATCTGAGCTCAAGTAACAAAACACATTTGTCAGGCTAAACTCTTTGTAACTGTTTGATAATTGCATCCAGTTGATTAATGCAGGATGGTTAAATAATCAGATGATGCTTATTAAATCCTGTAGTTTGAAAACAAACCAAAATATAAACTGCAACCTGCAACAGTAATCATTGGGATTTATATTAAAGCTGCTATAATGTAGCCCCCTGCTTTTTCAAGGCTTACTGAAAGATACTTAATTCTTCATGAATGCTATGTAATATTCATGTTTGTTTTTATAGTGTTTTTATTAAGTGCTTTGTAGAAAGAAACCTGACTTCTTCCTGCTCATGTAAATCATGTTAATGATATGACTCTCAAGCACCACAAGGTCAGTATGCTCCTAATCTGATTGAGTCAGGAAATTGCTGCTAATCTAATAATATCAAGTATTGGATTCCTTCCTCCTTGCCTGGATGGCAAAGGTAGAATGGGCAGTATGATGGCTCATTCATAAATTAGAGTTACAGTATTACAATGAAGAAATTTCCAATGGGGAAGTGAGTTGCAAAATTCCATTATCTCAAATTAACTTTACCAACAACAATGTGCAATTTGGCCTCAGTTTATGTTGGTAACTCAATTGTGATAGCAGTAAATGGCTATTCACAAATGACATGTGTGACACTAATGTGTTCATTCAGGATTAGGGTTGCATTTCTTTAACAAGATACATTTAAAAGGATACCTTTTTATTTTGTCTGAAGTCTTTATTTTAATTCACACTTTCTTTCTGTATCATATTTTGATTCCATGTTTCATCCTCACTCTTTTGTTCTGCCTCTTGTTGACAGTCTTTTAAGCCTCAAATGCCTTTACTTCCTTTTTATTTGCTTTCTTTATCCATCTTGTGCTACCATGTCACCTTTTATTGTTTCTATCTGCCACCCAGTTGATCATCTCTGCTTCTATTCCTCCTTCAGGTCTTTTGTCTGTCTCCTTTTCATCCTTCTTCTACTCCCTCCATTCACATATATCCATTTAATAAACATGTTATATAAAGTTATTAAACCAGAATAGAACTGGAATATCGCTGTAATGTCTGACATAATATTGGGCTGTGCTTTTTATAGGATGCATTCAAGATGTTCCTGGCTATAATGTCAGCTCTGCCTGACTGCAGAGTTTCCAGACGCTGTGCAAAATTTGTTCTCCCTCTCTGAGGAAAATGCCTTGTTTCATGTCTGCTAATCTACTAGCTTCTGAATATCTGCCATGTTACAGAAATATGTGCGTGTGGGTTTGTGTGTGTCAGTCTGTTTTTTTCCCTAAATGTTTTTCTACTTACATTCAGTTCATTTTGTCCTCAAAGTGAAGCCGTTTAGTGTGACTCTTATCGAGAGGCTGCAGCTGCCGTGGTGAGAATACCACGGCAGCCTGGAGGGACACCTTCACACCAATATGCACACACACACACACACACACACACACACACACACACACACACACACACACACACACACACACACACACACACACACACACACACACCTTGGTTTATCCGCACCCAGCTGACTAAGGCATACACCCCTAAACAAGCATGAATAATAGCTTGTTGTTATATTTACCTGCAATCGCTGAGGGATTCTCTCATTAATTTTACACTAATTAAGTTACACACTGCTATAAGCATGTTTCATGAGCATGTGACATTTGTATAGCTACTGATTATGCCATTTTTCCATCATAATTTCCACCATCAGTCATGAAAATCAACAATGTTATGATCGTGATCAATATTGTTGTTCATACAGTATTTTGGCTGTGTGCCACTCTCATTAAATGTCTGCTGTTGCCTCTGAATTTGAGAAGTGGAGCTGTAGTGGACTGTGTATAAATAGCATGAAAAATAGCAATATTGCACAAGTCTTTCCATGATATATATACAATATGGTGACGTATCTCAAGTCTCATCGGTGATGATATATTTCAAGCTACGGCAACATCCATGCTGTCGGTGTGCTGGCTATAACGTTACCTCTTTGACCCCCACTGTTAATGGCATGGCCACCCTGTAGGTTAATGGATACTGAATTTCCTCCACCTCTACAGTGTGGGATCGCTCTGTCTGCCATGGTTACAGTAGTGGAGCCTGGGCTCTTATTCTGTTTAGATTAATGGCCCCAGCTTGGACTATTGACACAACACTTATCTTGTTTTTATGGCTCCACCGGCTTCTATCTATAAACCTTAGAGGCCCATGTGTGTGCAGCCACACACCTAAGAGCACACACACAGACACACTGTGGCTCCTACATGTACATTTCAATTACAGTTATATATGCTGTTTACTCTTTGTAACACAATTGATGTTCCCAGCTCAATCCTAATGGCTCTGAGCTCAAGATAATGTAAAGAGCTGACCTGGTCTTTTACACAGTGCACCCAGACTGCACAGAGACAGACAATGATATTTGATGCTCTGGCAGGTTTACATAAAATTGCTTTTTTTCTTTTTCTTTTTTACAGCCAGCAGTGTGACAGTATCAGTCTGTTGGTCAGACACTACATTGCATTTCACTACACATATTACTTGTGTTCTTTTTAAATACTAATATCTCCAAATATATAATATATCTCCAAGTAACTATTTTTACTGAAAATATAATATACTTACCCCCTTTTTACCTTTAACCATCACAAGCTCTGATTTGTCATTATCTTGTTGTTTACAATCATTATCAACTATTATCGCAAGTGGTCAAATGGTCCAGTTCCATTACGCAATTATTTATTACCAATACACTATTTCAAGTGCCACTTAACAACTCAACTATACCACTAGTACAACTTTATCAGCATATATAGGCATCTTGGACCACAATCTCTGTTCTAGGAGACCTCACACAGACTGGTCCATATCAGAGAAATGCACTGGACATACCGTTCAGATGACTGTTGAATAGATTGTCGTGTTCCCCTCAGACTGAATTGTAATAATTTTAGTGATCCCTTAACATTTCATCTTGCACTATCAAAGTCAAATTAAACATTTTTACAATACTCTGGTTTATGGTAAATTGACTTTTCTGGTCTACTGACCAGTCAGATCGCTTTGCAACACTTTCACAGACACATTCATACACAATACAGTGCTTTCTATCCAAAGTGCTCATGATGATGCTAAACTCACCCATTCACACACACTTACACACAGACGGCACAGGCATCCAGGTTGCAGTATCTTGCCACTTGACTTGACACTGTGTGCTGGACTCGGGGAGCTGGGAATTGAATCAGCAACCCTCCAATTACTAGATGACCGGCTCCAGGACCTGAGCAGCAGCTGCCCTGGTTTATGGCCAAATACCCACAAAACATTCCCATCAGCCTCAGCTGTACTTTGTGTTTAGTAAGCCATGGGCATTTTAGAGCTGTCTTTTTGAGCCTGTTAGCGCGCTGATATTAGCATTTAGCTCAAAGCGCTGCTGGCAGAGATCTGGCTGTAAACTCTGTTTAGGGTTGAAAGCCTGGATCAGAAGTCCTTTCAAATGCCAGAGAGAAGCAAATGTAGAGAAAGACACCAGCTTGTTAACTTCAGTTACAGAGAAGGTACGCCAAGCTCTGTGTATTGGTAACGTTTGTATTGTTATGCAGCTTTGCAGCAGATCAGAGGAAGAGAGAATGAGAATGAGCGGATGAGATGTCCCTGTAGGCTTCGCTTCCTCTGTACCTGGAGGATCAAACACAAGGAGTGAACCAAACATCACAGGAACCGTCAGCCACAGTTAGACTAACAGATTGCCTTGCCCAAACTTATGTCTGTCAAAGTGAGGGGGATATTGTGTGTGTGTGTGTGTGTGTGTGTGTGTGTGTGTGTGTGTGTGTGTGTGTGTGTGTGTGTGTGTGTGTGTGTGTGTGTGTGTTTGTGTGTTTTTTTGTTTTTGTGTGTGTTTGTCTCTCAGAGAAAGAAAGAAAGAAGGAGGAAGAGAAGAGAGGAGAGGAATTGGTGTGATACAAACTATTACACCTCCACCACATGCAACCGACACACACAACACACACACAAAAAACACACACACACACACACACACACACACAGGGTCTGACCAGCAAGTATGCTGGGTAATAATATGCTCTAATAGAACTGTTTTCATCTGTCAGATCCAGATTGCTTACTACAAGCTGCTGAGTCCCACCAGACCAAAGCGAAAATAGTCCAATATCTCGTTATGTTTTTAAAAATTGAATATGTTCAGTTCCATGCTCTTTTACACTTCATAGCTCATGGCCCATGTTTTTCTGCAGGGATAGGTTAGTTTAAATGTTATTTGCCACAGTTTGAGGGAGAGATGGAGAAATTTAGATTGAGGCAAATAGGAAGCACACATAGTCCTCTCAATACTGCATCACTGAGAAATTAAAGTTCTGAGGGTTCAATAATAGCCTCTCTATTTACTGCAGCTGATTTAATTAGATTTAGGAGAAGAAATGACTGCTTTATTGAGTAGCTAATGGGAATCCAAACAATGAAAACACAAAACAAACTTCACTAATTGAATTTCTGTGATATGTAGATTAGTTGTTGAAATGACCGGCCCAGAGCTGGTATTCATAACAGCTTTATTAAGAATCAGGTGTACTGATACTTGCTGTAATTTCTTCCCCTCGGCCCAGGCAGGTATGATGTGCTATCAGGTGGGTTTTAACCCCTTAGCACAGATGGTAGCCAGACAATCGGGCATTCACAGAGCCTGTTGGCCGTGATAATAGCTCCCCGCTGAACAACAGCTGCTTGACATCAGTCATGATTGGCTAAGGTGGGAGTTGATGCTTGTGATTGGTTGATGGTGGTTAGATACAGGCTGCTGATGCTAGCCGCCCAGTTGCCTGGATACAGCCATCCCTCACTGTGTTAGTGGCCTTGGCAAAGTGACGGACAGCATAAGTGCTCTGCAGAGGAATTTGTCAATCTGTTGATTCTGCTGAGAATCTCTTTATCTGTCTTTGTAATGGATCTGTATCGTTCTCTCTCTTCATCTCTCTTGCTCTCATTCTTTTTTTTCTCCTTATCACTATATGCGTTTGTCATTGGATTGATCCATAACTCTAAAGAAGATTTACTGTACAATATAGGCAAATATACAAGCAAGTGAAGAAAAATTGTTTCTCCGATTCTTGTGATATTAATTCATGCACCAGTTTCTTATAATGTATTTGTATCCTGTTGGTGTTGGGACATAAGGACAGTGATGTTGGTCTGACAGCCCCTTTACTTCATCACTTTAATCCAGAGCAAGATAGTTTGTCAAATTGCTATTACGTTTGGTGTGGATATACATGGTCCTCAGGGATCCTCTTGGTCCTTAACAGATATAACTAAAGTAATAATAGTTGTATTTCCATTAAATTTGCAGTGGTTGTTCATGGCTCTCACTGGTTGAAACTGAGGTTTCAAAACCTTTTTGGGCCTTGTTTGCAGAAACTACTAACTCACTGTATATAATCTCATATGTGCAATACATTATCATTTTGTCGCTTCTATTTGTTAAGACCAAAAGCAGTACGGTAGACACACTACTCTTGTTGGGCCTGTGGCCACTAACTGCACTATGTGGTTCCTTCTACAGTGCTGCATGCTCTGGCCGCACTCCAGACTCTGAGCCCAGTAGACCGCCTGCTAATTTGTTTGTCTTGGTTGACAGACAGAGGACTTCAGGACTACACATTCTCCTGGCCACTCTTGGTGTGTGTGTGTGTGCGTGTGCGTGTGTGTGTGTGCATGTGTGCATGTGCGTGTGATAGAGGTTTAGACAGTTAGAGGTTTCGTCTCTCTCTGAGCTTGGCCACAGATTGCTGCTGTTGATTCGTATTTCAGGCACAGTGTTAATCGTGCACACACACACATGCGCAAAAATACGCACCGTATTTCACTTTCAGAAACACAAGATAGCCTTCTAACCTTTGCAGCCATGTCTATTACGCAGAGAAAAGTGTAGAAGCAGTGAGGCAATGTGAAAGTGAGATAAAGACCTAAAAAGAGAGAACACAGAGAGGAAAGCATTTGAGAATAGCAGCAGAAAACAGACAGAGAGAGATTTACGCCAGAGCTCTGCAGCCATTTATCTGTGGACACTCAAAGTAGATTAACTCATTAAACTTAATGTGCTCAGTGGTCAGTTGAGTGGCCAGCGGAGCGTAAACAGACCTACAGATGGTTCTCCACAACTGGACTGTAGTTAAATGGGACCTTTATGATGTCCCTTGACCTGCTTTATCACCTGCTGTGAGTTGGATATGTGCCGTTCAGCAGCAGCAGAAGCATCGAGGATCCATGTTTGTTTCCCTCTGTGGGAATTATTTGAACTGACCTCACCTACCTGCACTGCAATGTACTCTTTACAGACATGGCTAAATGACTAAATGACTTCCTGTCAGCTCCCGGTGTTAACGTCACCTCAGCTACCTCAGCCCCTCCCACCCTGATTATCTCTCAAGGCCAGTGACATGCTCCTGTTGAACCCTCGCCTCAGTTGCCTTGACAACTGTTCTCTCACTGGGCGGGGTACCTCTCACTTTCTCAGTGATGGTGCGATAAGTGCTACAATTATGTAAATTCTGTCCAACCAAAGTGTTTTTGCAGATAAAACATAGGTAGCTGAAAAGCTCTTGGCCTGATGCTTTCAGCTCTTAAGTTCTATAGCTAACAATCCGTCCTGCGTTGTTGCTTTACTGCATGCCTCTAAATCTATCCTTTGTTCATCTTTTCTCTCTTCCACTCGTCATTTTTGGAGAACAGAGGAAACGGGCAAACTGTCCACCGAAGTAGATCAATGGATAGATACAGTATTAGATATACAGATGGATAAGCACTTACATGTTGGCTAAAAGTATGTCATGGACACTTAATGTTTTGCTCCATTGTGGGCATTTTTGAGGATACTGTATAGAATGGTTGAAAGTAGTGCATTAGGTAGATTAGATGCTACTTCATGATATTAAACAGTTTACATCAGTTTTAGCTCACAGAAATCTCAAATATTGGCTATGAGCTGAAAGCACAACTATCGGACTGTTAAAAGGAAACGCAATGACGTGAAGGTCCAATTGTAGTACAGTAATAATAGTAAATATACAGACATCTACTTCTTGAAATAAATAACATCTGTCTTTGTATATTTCACTTATTTGTCCAGAGCCTGATTTGATTAGGATGTCCCAGCCAATAAAACAAATCTGGCTACTACTGTATGCCAAGCAGTTTGTATTTGTGTTTTGTTTTGCAGATCTATCTTAATGATGTGTGACATTTCTTCTGTTGACTCTTCTGTCAAAGCCTTTAAAACTTTAGGTGTACTTTGCAGCATATTTCCTAAGCCTTGTTAGAACGTCACATTTCTTAAATTGATTTATTCTGAGTCACCCTCTGCTCTTTTATATCATCTGTTTACAACTGAGCTTTCTACAATCCTGTTTACTGTGCTTCTGTTATGGTTGTCTGTGCATGTGCTTGTCTGCATTTTAAGAGAGCTCTTGTTCCCTCTTTCAATAACAACCCTGTCCCTAAGAGACAGACTCTCGGGGGCTGCACAGTCACACCAGCAGTGTTGCAGCAGAGTTTGGCACAAGCTGCTGTTACGAGGCTTAAAGTGTATCCCTGGAGAGCTAAGGCTTGGATCCTGGCCTGTCAATGTGTTGCCATTCTTCTCCCTGTTGTCTCTGTTGCTTCACCACTTTCTGAATCAAAATGTAACTGTTTGTAATGTAAAACTAAATAGTACACTGTATTATGGAACTGTGGTATTATAGAAAAGAGGAGATAGAAAGTATTGCATCCATATGGCGAATTATGAGATAGTTAACAAATCGATGGGAAAGGGAGAGTTTCTGTGTATGTATGTGTGTGTATACTCACAGATGTTGTGTGTGTAGATGAAATGGAGTAAGGAATGTACATTAGAGTTGATTGTTCTCCACAGGGAGTGATGCTGCTGCTAAGACCACAAAGAAGATGCCACCTGTGGAGCTCTGCTACTTCAGCAGTGGTGTTTTTTTAAAGACAGTCGCTGCTTTCATTTTGAAATGTAGATTTGTCTTTCTTTTGACTCAGCAGCTTTCTGGCAAACTGGCCTGAATGTAATTTTCATTCTTGTGCCTGCATGCCTGCATCCCTTGTTGAGAAAATGTCTATACCATCCTCAAGAGCCCTTGGATAGGAAAGGCGTCATTGAGTATGTGGTCATTGAGTCTGAGTCTGGAGGGTCCCCTAATTATCCAATACAGAGAGAATGATTACAACCATTTATAAACATACACACACGTACTCAGTTAAATGTTACCATAGAGCTCTTTTTAATGCACAACTAAACACACAGATAATACGTGAAAATACAGTCCTACCTGTGGATGAAGGATGATTCAGTTGGACCATGTTTGTTGGCGCATGCATGTGTGTTTGTATGCACATTGGTAGATGCTTGGTTGAAAGGGATCTTTTGAACTTTGGGGCAGTGCTGGTCTTTTGTTGTTCGTGACTGTCAGTCGCCCACGCTCTCTACACCCCCCTCTCACTCACCCAGCATCCACCCATCCTCCCGTCCTCTCCCATCCTCCAACCACAGCTACAGGCTCTTTCATCTACCCTCTGTTGGATGAGAAGTGGAAGATGTGTGTGTGTGTATCCTTGTTTGTGTCTGTTCTTGTGTACGTGTGTATGTGTGCGTGGGTCCCCACAGTAGGGGGACTTTTCATCAGTAGCAATTTGACCTTTCACCTTGTTTGTTGTTGTCATTCATTGTTTGACTGCCCCATCATGTTCACATTAGCAGTCTGAACACTGGTCGCTGCTGCTGTTGCTGCTGCTTCTTGCAAATGGGAAATGCACATGTGCGTACACACACACACACACACACACACACACACACACACACACACACACACACACACACACACACACACACACACACACACAATAACATATTCTGGATCAATTTGGCCCCTTGTGTCCTCCTAACTGGCTCTAGAATAACATTAGAATATTAATAACCACAATATCAGTCTCAGAGGTGCCAGTTGATGAAGGTCACTATGGACAGGACATTGCGGGAGCTTGAGGTGTGTCACATGAAACATATTGTCCTGGATTATATCTGAGGGCTTCCTGTAACTTTGTCATTACAAAATTAAGAAACCATTTTTAATATTGTGAAATCATTTTTAGTTTTGAAACGATTTGTCAGTTAGTTGATTAAAATATAAATGAATATTTTGACATTAAAATGTCATTTTTATCCAGCAAAAAATGCCAAACAATGGCTGGTTCTAGACTGCAAGAAATACTTGCAGGCTTTGAACTGTTGGTCGGACAAAACAAGCTATCAGAAGATATTGGTACTTCAAATTTTTTTTTGCACTTTTCTCTATTTTCGGTTATTTTCTGAATCTATTTATAAAAAATAAACAAAGTCATCAGATTAATCGGTAATGAAAATAATCGTTTGTTGCAGTCCTAGCATTTAGTTGCAAGATAGTTCCAAGGTTGAACATTCATAAATTACTGAAATGAAAAAGGGACTGTGATCTTTTTCTTCTTCTGATTACGTCTTTAATTAGACGTGAAACTGGCATGAGGATTTCCTTGCTCAGGATTTTCCAGAGGGACAAACAGGACATAATAGAATTCTCTACATTGACATCCAGCTGTATCCATGGTAATACAATGAGGCACCCATTACCAGGCCAGGGCAGTCAGTAATGTACACACACATACTTACCACACACAAAAACACACATGGAACAGACACACACACACACACACACACACACACACACACACACACACACACACACACACACACACAGCCTCATTAGGAATTGCGAAGGAGGGGCTAAACCCTCCTTCATGAGCTGAACAGAGGAAAAATGAGTTGAGAGGTGGGTGGAGACCATAGGAGAGCAAGTCACTTCAAAGACAAAGCACTGTGGTGATTTTCTGTGATTGCATATGAAAGGGATGTATACATGTACAATGACTTTCTGTAGATGCTTATTGTCATAGCTAATCATTTATTCTTTGATTGCAGAATATCATTTAAGGGAGAAATGACCTTCATCTACCCTTTTATTTGGTTGATAAATTGACTGAAACCTCCAGCTGTGTTTTCTCTTTCTCAGTATTGTTATCGTCCTCTCAGCAGACGCCTTGTTTGTCACTTGCTCTGTTTTCTGGCCTCTATCCATCTCCTGCTGGCCCCGAGGCCAGAGTCCACTCAGCTGTAATCACTCCTCTTTAGCTAACCAGCCCACACAGGACCTTTGCACTGTCACTGCCACTGTTTATAGTGAGGAAGGACTGCAGCAGTTTGGGCTCTTTCGCAGGACAGTTCATAGGCAGACTAGACAGACAGCTGGGGGAAGTGTTATGTAGGAAATGTCTGGTAAGGAGACTAATATAATTCAGACTGAACTTGCCCTCAGATAAAGTTACAAGTGCGTATTGCCTGAAGTCTGTGTTTGCCCTACAGGCAAAGACTGTTGAATTGGATAACTGTTCCGTTTAAATGTTCCTGGCTGTGACTTTGCAAGTGTTTACATACTGTATATGTGGACTACAGGTAGACAACACTCGTGTGAAGCTTCTGACAGGCTCAGATATGTACAACATGTTGCACAAGCATACACACCTGATGAGTGGCTAAAAGCAAATGAAGCAGTGAGACCACTGCAACTTTTTTCTGTAAAACATTAACAAACACTTGCCCAGAAGCAGACCAATAACCTTCCTATTTGTAAAAAGAAAAACTTCAGACCCAAAGTAATGCAGTCAGCCTCAGTCTGAGTTGTACAGAATCCAACAGCAGAAATATTTTGCCATCAGGTTATATTTAGATAACTGTAAATGTGCTGCTAGTAGTCACATTGCCAGTTAATTAATTGATTAATGAATTAATTAACTGAATTAATTTATTATCAGTCATCAAAACATTTTTAAAACAAACCTAAAAATTACCCAGAATAAATAAAATGCATTGTTTGTCAATGTACAGGTCTCCTCTAGAATATATCAGAAAAGAAAGCTCAACACACACATAAGATGCATTTGATGATACTGATTTCATGTGTAAATCCATCATCAGGCATATGAAATATATAGACAAAATGAAAGTGAACAGAAATGAAGACTCAAAGATGTGCTATGTAAATAAAAGTACAAGGCAATACAGGGCAGGGTGTATTGTGTATAGTCTGTGTTTGCTCCAGTGGCATTGGTTTTTAATTTATTTTTTGAGTAATTTAGTAAAATGTCACTACTAACATTCGACTGATGTAACTACAGTATGATGGGTAGAGCAGTGTCACTAAGTACAAGTATACAAACAAGCTATGTGCTAGTTGTGTAATTGATTAACTAAGTGTAATTAATTACTTCCACTCTTGTGTAAGATCACCATCTAAAAGGTTACATTTACAGATATTTGTATTCGGCACAGCCAGCCGCAGAGTGGATACCTGTAGATCCAGCAGGGCGTCTGCTGCCACATCCATCACAATAGAGGTGTTTGTGTTGAGCACAGCTCTGCTCTGTGGCATTTAGGGTCCTTAAAGGACAGTGGAAGGCCTGCTGTAATGAATAAGCCATCAGCTAGGTTGGGGCTCCCAGCCGCCACAAGGGCCTTCCCTGTCACATCCATCATCTGCTGAGGGGCCGTTCTGCACAAAGGGAAGGCCGCTTAGCCAAAGGAGTGGGGTACAGGTGTGTGTCCACAAAGGGGGATGGTTTATTTGAAGGTCTTATGTCCTGCTAGCAGGGTCCGGGGAACTAAGGAGCAGGGGTGATTGGAACAAGGTTTAACCTCTTTTTTAGCTATTTCTTAAATGTGAATTTAGGAACAACAACTGAAGAAGAGAGAGGGAGGGAAGGATGAGGGAAATACGGGAATAGGATTGTCAGTAGGGGGCGGGGAGATAGTAGTGTGGGGGTGAGAGGGAGAGGTTGTCCTGGTCCAGAGGGATTTGAGAGACACAAAGAGGTGCGACTCCCAGAGGACTCTCCTCCATCAGCCCACCCTGCTTTTATTACTGGCCTGATTAAACTCACCCGCCAGCCAGTAATGTAGCTATAATATATGATCTCTCTCTCTCTCTCTCTCTCTCTCTCTCTCTCTCTCTCTCTCCTCTCTCTCTCAGGTATTCTTAGATGCATATAGACACACCCCAGTGATTTGTCACATGACTAGCTTCCATGGTAACAGAGACAAAGCCTTATTAGCATACTTGATAAGTACTGTATATTTATGTCTACATACATATCTGCAAATTTTTCACCATCTAATCTGTGGTGCTGAAAAAATTGATCCGTCTCACCATATTCATAGTATTTGAGGGTTCAGTCAATATTTATGAACATCAACTACCCTAAAAGTAGAATCTCTTGAGTCTGACATATTAAGTCTTCAGAAGACATTTTGTGGGGTTCCACCTTTAACATCTTAATTAGGTTTGTTGTATAGTAGCTCTACAAAGCTATGGCAGTGTTTAGTCAGCTGATACAAACATGACATACAGCATAACTCCCACATCTGTGATATTTCCTAAAACACATCCAGAGATTCCAGGCGAAACTCAAAGGAGAGAAGGGTTTTTTTTTTCTTCTGTACACTTACTCTCCCAGCGGGGCCTTCAGTATAAAAGGCTTTTCATGTTACTGTGCCAACAAGTGCCTGGAGTGTTGACTCCGCTATGTAAAGGGTCAGAGTCAGCCTAAAGGTTAAAATATTGCCCAATCCGTCTGTAGGAGTCTAGACGGTGGAAGTGAGTCCTCTCTCAGCTGTTTCTGAGGTGCTTTTGAGGCATTTCATTTCCTCCCCTTAACTGTGTAATGGCTGTGCTAGAGAGCACGGAGCTATGAATGTATATAACTCCATTATAACAGACACATGATGCACATGATACTCAGTGCTGCTATCTTGGAAAATAACAATTGTGCTGCAGTGTAGTAAACATAATGTCACATTTACAAATAAAAACGCTGTCCTCTGATGGCTTTTAGAAACATGAATGCAGTTTAATTTGTGTTCTGGGAAACTAGGCCTGCAATATTGTTTTATTTGGCCATCTTTCATGGACTAGTGCTTTTTCAGTTTCATTTCACAGTCAGTTGGCGTGTACTGCTCTTTTCCTCTGCTCAGTGAGACGTGCAGCCCGGCCTAATCAGAGATCAGAGTATTGATTTCCAGGCACACAGAAAAAAGGGCTGTTGCTTGCTATGCAATACAGAGGTACTGAGTAGGCCTAATCAACACCTATTGATTATTACATGCTGACCGCTTCCTTCTGGTGTGCAGTTCTGTGTTCAGCATGTCTGCTATGAAATGTGTGTGTGTTTTGTTCTGTGAAAATAAAATGCTGTCATTGAACATTTATCTTAACACAGAAATAAATTGGGAATAAATGGGTAACAGTGAGGCTGCATTTTATCAAATAATCAACACAGGCACCCTCAATCATGTTGCTATCATAGAGCCATATCCAGACATTAGTGCGTACACACACACACACACACACACACACACACACAAACACACAAACGAAAAAGAACACCTGCTCATTCGCATGCATGCACATAGTCGCACAGTGATGTGAAAGCAATTGGCTGCAGCAGAGGAGAGGCCAACTCCCGGAGTTGGTTGCTAATGGCTACAGGATCCAGGGGAGCGGGGAGAGATGTCGATAATGACAATGTCACTCCCAGCCAACCAGCTCTCAAAAATGGGACAGGACACACACTTACTCAAACACATGCAAGTCTATTGGTGCATTTATAGTACGTACACACAGACAAACACCTAGACGCTGAAATGGAAGAGCAATTTTCTTCCAGCCAGGTGGCTTTGTGTTATTATAGCTGTCAAAAAGCGACTCTGCTCCAGAGGGCCAATTTGGCTCCAGGTCTTATGTTTGAATAAAGGGTTTTCTTTTCTATTTTACACTGCAGGTAAAATAATCAACATATGATTTCCCTAAATATTTATTTAAATTTAAAGGTCAGCTTTTCTTCTTTTGTAAATCACTGCTTTTGTCTTTGACTTTTATTCATATTGCCACCATCTTTTAACTGTTATCATATTAGTGTGGGGAGAGTCTGCCCTTTTCATTAAGCCTGCCCTGGTCCTTGAGTGTATTATGGGTGCTTTAGCTGTGAGACAGTTAATATCCTTATTCCATCCATCAGCGTTATCAATTGTTTCCAATGTGCACAACAAATGAGGTGGCAGCAAGCATCAGCCCTTTTTGTTATGCAAGTCACAATTTAAATATTTGTTAGTCTTTAGTCTTATATATATTTATATGGTTTTATTGTTCATATTGGGAACTCCTCTGTCTTACGACATGCTGTGTGTTTCCAATGTAACAGCAGGCCAATGGAGCAGGCCAAGAGTACAATGGAGCTGATGGAGATGATGTAAGGTCATGCAAAACCTACAGGACAGCTTCTCTGCTCTCCTGTTAAAATTGGGTGCTTGTTCACTCAGGCCTTAAGATTGAATGCCAATTGTCACCAAGTGAACAGCGCATGAACAGAGAAGTGAGACATGGCATTTTCATTATGAGCTTGTAATAAATGTCAAAAGCTGTTACATCTCTATGTCTACTGAAGAATAGTGTTGCTCCATCATCTGTCAGGTGCTGAAAAGTAAAGCAAAAAAAAAAATATTCACAATATTCTTCGTCCCTTTTGAAAGTAGGACACAATTTGAGTTTTACAACCCCTCCTTCTGACAGTACATTACTGCTACATGTAGCGCAGTGCAGCTGCAGACAGGACCCTGATGACTTCACAGTACAGACGTGGCCCTGATATTTTCCGTTTGAAGGCGGTGAGTCTAGGATGCCGCCCTTACTCTTTCCACTTGGTTGAGTATGTTTCAACTGAACAAGCTCGGTGAAGAGGAAAGATAGGGAGGGAGAGAGGTGAGAGAGGAAGTAAACATACATTCTGCCACAAAAAGAGCTGAAGAAGAAGAGAAGAGGAGATAACGAAGGTGGCGAAAAGGAGAAGAGATGATGAACAGAACAGAAGAGAGATTAGAGGTTCCAGTTCTCTCTTCCTCTCCAGCAGAGCGGTAAAATGAGACATCAACAGCACAGTCAAGCATTTCTGATTCTCTCTTTTCTCCACAGACTAGATGATGATTAATATCAATCATGTTTGCGTAACGCTAAGAGCTCAACATAAACCTTATTGTTATCTTAATGAGCCATGACCATGTAGACCAGCCCTGACTAATAGGGTTAAACTGTTGGAGGCAATCCTAAGAAGAGATTGAAGACTCTGTCTGTCTATTCACAGGCTTCACGCTATACAATTTATTTAGTTTGCTTTTATCCTCCTGAGGAGATACTGTGGAGAGAGTTGTTCTTTCATTAAACCCCAGCAAAGCTCTTATCACTCTCTTCTTGTGCCTCAACCTACATTTGTAATGTACCATAAACTTCATCTGTATTTAATGGTCATTAAATTGTGGAATAAGGACTTTCCCCCTCTCTTTACCTAAGATTAGATTAAGCATAAAACCAAACAATACAGTAGAAAATACATGCAATCTCACACACAAACACACATACAAAGTCACACAAATGCACAAATACCCCTCAGGCACTGGGCATATCCTGTGAATTCAGACTATGCAGATGAGATCTGGTGCCCTCCACCCCTCTCTCAACCACCAGCCTTCCTCCTATTTCCCTTGTTCTCCCTATTCCTCTTTCTCTGGTACTCCTCATTTTACTCCTACACCCTCTATCCTCTTGCACACCTTCTTTAATTTCTTAATTAGGTTTTGCTTCATATAACCGTCATTTTTCCAGCTCAGTGAATAAGTGAATAATTTTGCACGAGCAGCCTGGTATGTTGCCATCCTGAGTTCTGTGCTGCCATATTGTCTAGTCTGTCTTATAGCAGGCTCATACATATGCAAAATGTTTGTGTGCTATGAAGTTGAAGTTCTTGCAGTGCCATAGTGTCCGTAGGTATAAATCTATTAATATTATGCAAAAAACTATGCTTTTGCTTCACTAGGCTTTCCAAGAGTTTAAGAAAGGTTTCTAATGTCAGAACTGAGGTTTTCCATATGCATGCAACCTTTGGACCCAACTAAGCTTGATTTATGCTTTCTGTGCCAAGATGTGCATTAGCTGGCATCCCAGCTTCTTTAACATTAATATGGGGACCACAAACTGAAATGTAATACAGTGACACTGTAGGAAAACCAAAACTAATAAACACAGAAATATTTGTATAGTACTAGTTCCTGTGATTCAGCTAGTCCTGGACAGAGGTGTGTTTACATAATGACATTCAAACAGTGTTTTGAATGAAATGATATTGCACATTAGACTTAATTTTTAGGTAAAATGTATAATTCTATCCTGGAGAGTCTCTTTGTCAGAGCAGAGTCATCTTACAATCAACGTACAGGCTCCACAGTGGCTGTTCTGTTTGAAAGAACCTCCATGAAATCAGACCTGATCTCTTAAGATTAGATTTGCTTCAGTTAATGTTTTATAAGGGATCCGTGCAGTGCGTGAGTTTGCATACTAAGACATTGATACTTATCCACATCCCTTATTGCACTGCTGCCTCAGGAATAAAGTCTGCATTATCTGAGCCGTGGCAGACTGTGTATAGAAACATGATATTGACAATAAATATCACATTATAAAGCTATCAATGAAATGGCCTAAAATGAGAAATATAACAAATGCAAATCAAAACAAAGTTTGTTCAGACTAGACAGTGCGCTTCATTTTACTGACAGACAAATATATAATTAAATATTAAGGATCCCAAAGAGCTTAAGATGTCTTACAAAGTTTGAGAGACGTGATTGAAGCTGAAAAGTCCAGGCGAACATTTTGCCCGATGAGATGAATCAGACCGCTTTTAATTCACACTGTTATCAGTTTGCCTTTTCCTTCAGTGTCTATCTACCTATAGAGAGATGTAGGGTGTCAGACTTTCAGAGAAACTATCCTGATCTTCAAGGCCCTGCATGGTGCTGCGAGGAGACAGAGATATCTGTGTCGAACTGTCCCTCGCTCTGACTGTCAGAGATAACACTTCACAGCAGCAGCTTAGTAAAATAAGAAGTGGCTGGAAAGAAGGGAGGGAGAAATACTGGCCTCTGAAGAATAAAGAGCAGGAGTAATTAACTCTCCCATCAGCACCCTGGTCAATAGTACGGCATTCTGTGGACTTCCTGTTTGTCCGATTGGAAGAATCTGTGGCCTGCTTCTCTTTTCTGTCCAATTCCACCTCATCCAACTTCTTCGCTCATCTCGCTTATTCCCATTTACCCTCCTCTGTGCTTTCGACCATGCACATTTAGCCTTCCACTGAACTCCAGACTGAGTCACTCCAGTGCTTTTTCTGTGGTGTGCTGCCTCAAATGTGTGCACAGGGATACAGGAACTAGCAGAGCTTAATACAAATATGCTGAGAGAAGGCAAGGGTAACTGACAGGGCAGATTTTAATAGGGCTGGATCCCAAACTTCGATACTTTTATGACACCGACCGAATTGCACCCATACTACCAAGTATCAAACAATGTCACACAGAGACTCGGCCTGTCTGTTTTTTGCAGTGCAGCTAATCTGTATCTGCTTGTCGATTCATCCGTTCACCTCATCGTCCGCTTGCATGGAAACCACAACGCATCCTGGCGCAGATACATCGGTTGGATACTGCATTGGTGACACTAATCTCGGGTGCCCACCTTGAAACTGCAGCGATTGCAGAGATATTCTGTGCTGTCGGGTTGAAGATGTCTGTGAAGCATCCACGTTGTAGTAATTTATAGTTTCTCTGGACAGACATGTGCAAAGCGTAATATGCAACTTGACTGATTGGCGGAAGCACAAAACCTTCCTGTTTTACAGGAAGTACTATGGACAAAACAATAAGTCTGTGTAACAACAGACATGACCCACTTCATGTGGTTCTCAAAAACTTAGAAACTTTGCCTATTAGTGTACTTTTATCAGCCCCTTGTCTCAACATCTATGTCTTGTTTAGGGACTCACTAAGGTAATTGCTACACAGTGCACAATGTTCTGTGTCTTTTATACCTACTTGTTCATATAGTTAGCCTACTTTCATGTAGGTAAAAGTCTCTTTCACACACACACACACACACACACACACACACACACACACACACACACACAGATTGGTAATTTCCACTTTATCTTTCTTGGTTCCACATAAAACTGCCCTACTGACCCTTACTAATATTAACACTAGACTTTTTTCATAGCATACTAGGAAAAGCGCAGACCTTAATAACATTAACAATGGCTCCATTTTCTTCAAGTGTCCCAGTAAGCCATGACAGTGAGCCAACATGCACAATACTAGGATCCTAAAACTGAATCAGCTAAATGGAATTCAGCCATTGTTAAGTTTACTATTCACACCTGCAGTTTCCTATAGTGACATTTCAAAATGCCTTCTGTAGAAAAGGCCTATTGCAACCCATTTGTCGTGTGAGTTCAGCACCTTGGACAGATCCCCAGTATTTAGAGCACCACACCAGCACTTTACATTACTGCATTTTCAAAGCATGCATTCACTAGAACATAACTATACAACATAATGACAACAAATAACACTGAACAGTAACAAGTTGTCTCACTAATTTGTTCCAAGTATCAGAGGATTGATTTAGTTACTTTCTTCATATCATGTTTACCGAGCCAGTCCTGTCTCTTCTTGCCTTATAGTGTTGCTCTCTATTTATTTTGAATTTGTGGTGACTTTAGATAATTATCATAAATGTTCAAGCATCTTCTCTCCAGTAAGTTGAATTTTATTGTTCTGTGGCCATTAATGCACATTTGTTTCCATTCAGAAATTGATACATAATACTATAAGTAATTCAGAGACAGTAGTAATTACAGTAGTCCCATCTAACAAAGTAGCATTTGCACTGTATTCTCCACACATTAATACACTTTTAAAGATGCTCAACTATTAAACCTATACAAAGAGAATATGTTACGGCTTTTTGGTGTTTTACTCCTGTTTTTCTCTTCCTCCACCAGTATGACTCTCCCATACCATCTTTCAGTATTTTAGGGTGTTGTGTGTTTTTCGTCTGGTCCTCAGGATTATCTCACACCCCATCTGGCCTCTTGTTTTTGCTCTTTCCCTCTCATGAAACATTGACTTGGCTGCTAGTAATACGCAGTCCTCATCCCATGTGCCTCACACTCTCACTCTCTCTCTCTCTCTCTCTCTCTCTCTCTCTCTTTCACACACACACACACACACACACACACACACACACACACACACACACACACAAGATAGAGATATTAACACTTCTCTGAATGTGTTGAATATGTGGTTCTCTCCATCGTATCATTCTCTACTCTACGCTGGGATCTTGTATTTTTTGGAGCTGCTTAGCTTGCAGTCTGGCAGTATTAATAGTACACAATGGATTGGGAGCTACAGTAGTTCCTCATCGTGCCTCCGGTCCTCCCTGGCTGGCAGTCTAGCCCAGTGAGTGTGCATTCTTAATGCTCCCCTGGCCACGATGAGAGAGATGATTGGTAGAATTAATTGTGGCTGGAGGGCCGAATGGGAATAAGTGGAAGGGGAAAAAAGGCGAGATGGAGGAATGGGAGGTGTGGGGGGGGGTTATCTGGCTGGTTTTAGTGTTGTGTTTCCTTCCTTACAGCCTGGCACAAGAGGATGTTGAAGTTGTTTTTATGCACCCTCTCTTTTTGTCTCCCTAGATTAATATAAGCACGCAGTTAACTCAGTCCTATTCTCTTTCATGGCTCAGTTTGTCCTACTCGTCATTCGTGATTTACACCTGTGTGCTTGGAGGGAAGAGATAAGCGAGGGTAATACAGCGACAATCATAATGTAATAGCCTCCTCAGGTCCCCCGACAGTAATGCTATCAGAACATAGTTCCCACAGTGAGGTGTCATTAAATGAGACAAATGGACCTTAAAAAATGTGTGTGTCTCTGAATGTGTGGGCCTGTTTGTTTTAGAGGATTGTGAAGAGATAGATGCTGTGTCCTCGCTCCTCTCCCCAGGCTCCAGTGTCAAGAACGATGATATCTGAGCTCCTAACCCAGAGGAAACCATTGCTTTCTTCTTCTTCTTCTTCTTCTTCTTCTTCTTCTTCTTCTTCTTCTTCTTCTTCTTCTTCTTCTTCTTCTTCTTCTTCTTCTTCTTCTTCTCAGTGCCTTTTCACTTTTCCTGTCTCTCAAAAATTAATGACACTAGATTTTCAGCATGAAACAAGTGATGGAGCAGAAGGATAACATTGGATTATAGTGACAAACTCTCTCTGAGCTGTGAAGGATATGATACAGAGTGACATGTACGTGTTTGTTGCTGCTCTCTCTCACTGTCAGCAGATCTCCATGAAGGATTTATATGCTGGTTTTATGGGGTCGCGTCATAGAATGCCTGTATGGGAATATAAGAAGTTGGGGGTGGGGTATGTGTGTGCGTGTGTGTGTGTGTGTGTGTGTGTGTGTGTGTGTGTGTGTGTGTGTGTGTGTGTGTGTGTGTGTGTGTGTGTGTGTGTGTGTGTGTGTGTGTGTGTGTGTGTGTGTGTGTGTGTGTGTGTGTGTGTGTGTGTGTGAAGGGTTTCGGGGGTTAGAGTAGTAGGGTTCTGGGGAAGCTGTCTCATCATTTATTTATACAATCTACAGAAGAAGGGGTTAGCGGAGAGAGGGGGGCTGTCTTCTACAAGCCGCCCTGGGAATACTGTAGGTCAAGAGTTGTTTTTCTAGCTACCAGCACAATTCTTTGTCTGAAAAACTGAACTGGGTCTACTCTCCTCATAGCTTGTTGTACCCAAGAATGTCTCATTATCTTTAACACAAAACCCCTTTGGTACTCTTGATACACGGCTGTTGAGGCACATGCATCTCCTGCTTGTTTAGACAGCCCAGTGATTTAGCTGTTGGTGCTGATGATGCTGAAACAAAGAAACAAATGCTTGGGTTTTATGGCTGAGCTGATTAATGGATATGTTGACACATCATCAGCAATTAATTTATTGGGTGAAAATACCAAACATTTGCTAGTTTTAATAAATGTTCATTTTATATTATATTATATTTAATACACAACCATAGTTTTTCATTTATTTGTGTTTTTTAACCAACTGTCAGACAAAATATATCAATGTCAATACATCCCTTTTGGCTCTGGAAACTTGAAATTGATTATTATATTATGTTATAACTGGATCATAATTGATTAAGCTTAAGATTAATTCTCTTCCCTGGTTGGTTACTTCATCATAGTTACTGAATGTCCTCACAGGTACTGTAAACACAAGTCCATTTAGCTTTCTGAAGGCAAAAGGGAAATAGTGTTTATTGTTGACACTTGAAGCATCAACACACAGTTTAAAGACACACACACACACACACACACACACACACACACCTACACACAACACACACACACACACACACACACACACACACACACACACACACACACACACACACACACACACACACACACACACAGCGTATATCACTACACAGCCCTACAGGGACAGAACCATTATCAGCCCCTACTGTTGGCTCCATCATCGTCTCTCTCACACACACGCACACACACAGACACACATGCACACACACGCACACACACAGACACACATGCACACACACACACACACACAGACACACAAACACAAACACACACAAACACACCAAATGCCAAGGCATTCAGGGCTGCAGGAGACAGAAGGGTGCTCTGTGTACCCTGGTGTCTGTATCTGTAGAGGCAGCGATCCCTCTCGAGACCTAGAGAAGACCGCTGACAATAGAGTTGCAAAAACTGAGAGAATTTTCAAATTAAAAAAATTCAGATTTGAAAAACAGTGAGTGTGTTTACATGTGCTTTAGTATCCTGGTTTTGAGCCTTGTCCTGTTTTTGACTTGGGATGTAGCATGTACATGGAACATGAAAAACCTTGCTATTCATATCCCTGTATACATGATCATAACAGTATCCAGGTGTCTGATTGTCTGCCTGCAGGTGGATCTTGATTTCACACCATCTCAGCCACCAAGAGATGCTTCTGTAACTGTTTATATGCGCAAAACATAACCAGGATACTATTGTAGACAAGTGTAAACACACTCAGTGTTGCATTGTAAAATAAAACACAATTTGCAAATCTAATAGTATGGTTAATGGTATCTGTGTAGAACATCAACAACATATTGATTGTGGCTGAACTTATTTGTAGGCTCAGAGCATTAAAGCTTTTCTATCCTGTCACTCTTTCCCATGAAACTTTTATCTACCATGAAGTCCTTTTGGTGAACACTGTCGGACTCCAGAAAGCCATCTCTATTATCATCCACCCAGACTTGTGATAATGAGAAGCCATACTGTGTAGCTGAAAGAGAGGCTGTCAGGTTTACATGGGCACCGACACCATAGATTGAATTAAAGAGACAGTAAGTGACTTAGTAGTTGCATGAATTCCGAATGTTTTTGTAATTAGGATTCATTGCATCTACACTGTAGTACAGTCCATCGGCGGAGGCAGGTAAGGAGTTGAGACAATGTAATTATGAGATGTTAATGATGCTTGTTTGTGCTAATGCTGGTTGAAGGTAAAGTGTGTGGCAGGTTGGGGAGATACAGTAAATGACAGCATTGATTCAGCAGCTGTAGAGATGTTAGCATAGAGTCTGTTGGTGAAGCTTCAGTAAAACACAGCTGTGAGGATGAACTGGCTCTGACTGTGGCCTTTGTTCTTACACATCACACGCCTCATGCACATAAATGTGTGAACAAAAAGACGTGTGCATGTACTGATATGTGGAAATGCACGTACACACCTCCACTGATGTGTTCGGTAGCACATAAGGTCAGCAGGAAACAGAGACGGGGGTGCAAAGTAATTTCATAACCCCTTATATATCTGCAAAGTGCCCTCACATCTACACTTTCATCCACCACAGCTCCACTCCACCAACACACTCACTCTGTTAGTTAGTATCAAAGTGAAGAAAAAAGCTTGACAATGTGAATGATATTAGAAAACTGTTGAAATTACAGGTAATGTAAAGGGACCAGTGTGTAGTATTTAGTGGCATCTAGCGGTGAACTTGGGAATGAGAACAGGCTGTGAAGTGTGTAAGAGAAACTACGATGGCTACGAAACTCACAAAAAAACACAAAAGCACAATCTACAACAACCAGTGTTTGGTTTGTCCGTCCTGGACGACTGTAGAAACATGGCGGTTGAACATGGCGGACTGAAGGTGACCTGCGGTGTCTGTAGATAAAAGGCTCATTCTAAGGTAACACAAACATAAGGATTGTTATATTCAGGTCATTATACATTAATCAAAACCTGCCCATGGATATTATATTCCATTTCTGCCAATAGAGCCTCCTAAATGTTACACACTGGACCTTTTAACGTGTTCCTGTTTTTTCCTCCAGATTATGTGACATCAGGTGGTTCAGATAGTTCAGCTGTTTAAATGGTACGCCACAGTTTCAGATAGAAGAAAGAAGGAAAATCCCAAAAGTCCTCAGTTGTCCAAACAGGTGCTTTAGATCAGAAGCTTTTGTGAAAAGTTGTTTTTTGAAAATTTGAGGTTTTGAATGCCTAACTGACAATAGGTTTTTGGATTATTTTTATAGCTTTATAATAAAGCTAATGTTTGATGTACATGATCCACAGTTCACTAACTGCTCCTCGTCTCTTCCGTTCTATTACTCTGCGTCTCTATCCTTTAGTGCTCTTTTATGCAAAGTGTTCATTAACCACGTAACCTTTTACTTTGAATTACAGTATAGCTCATTTTGCTGCTTGCCTGCAGGTCTAACTAAAGGAGCACGTTGGACCATTAGTCATTCTGTCATGGCACACTGACTGGCCCGGTTCTCAGTCATTCAGCTAACCTGCTGGCCAGCCGATCGCTCAGCAAGTCAAGCATGCATCCCTCTATCCAGTCACCCACCCTTCTGCAGCGGCCAGCCAGGCGGTGGTTGTAATGCTGAAAGAGTTGTGACTGCAGCTGAACTGTGCAATTGTTTAGACATGTGAGGCAGATTGGGGACCATCTGCTTCCTTTTCTGTCTCTCTCTCTACATTTCTGTCACTTCTTCTTTCGGCAGCTTCATCTTCTTCTCTTCCTCCATTCTTATCCTGTTCTTGTCTTTTGCTCTCCACTAAGGGGTTTTGTCAGGGAGCTCTGACATGCAAGTGACCTGTTGAACCAGGTAGAGCATTATATATGGGTGACAATTTAAAGGAAGAAACAACACAAACCTCCTCGTCTCTGGAACTCTCTCCATTCTCTTATAGTTGTTTAATTGATTCATTTCTTTCTCATCAAACCATTTATTGACCCCTCAAGTCTTGTATTGAATCATCAGCATTTGTCATGTTTCTCTACTCATTTGTTCATTAATTTATTAGTTTTTCCTTTAATTTGTCACCTTTCTGTACACCTCTTTTTCCTGTCCTTTACTTAAACTCTTGTCTATCCTTGCCACTGAATCTGTACCACTCAATGTACTAAAAGATATTTTGTTTCCTTGTTCTCTGTCTCTCAGTCTCTATAAAAAGTCACTGTTGATGCTAAGTGGAAGTTTGTTCTTGTTTACAAACCACTACTATAATCCAGCCCCATTTCTCAATTGTCATTACCGTAATGATCTCGTTTTGGATGTTTAATGAGCACTACTTTGATGTACTCATTGAGTTTGAGTGAACATAGAGTGAAGGTTATTGCAGCCGGTCTCATCTGCTATAGGAAGTTTTCCTCTTATATAGGAGGAGGATTTTTTTGGCCGTCTGCAGTATACTTTAGGCTGTACAGTGTTTTCACAGTTTAATTAACTTAATTGATTACCTTATCGGGTGTGGAGGCAGTTTCTCATGTATTTTCCTTGTAGAGCTGCTGCACTTAAAAACTGCTGTTAACGTTTTTCCAGCTTTTCATCACACCTGCAAATAAAAGTAACGTGTGTGTGTGAATAGAGCAGTGATATTGACTGGCTGCTGCCTCGGGCGTCTCTTTCTTATTACTGTGTTGAATAGAAAACCTCTTCATCTCCCAGCTGCAGCCTAGGCTCACTTTATATAATAGCAAATGTTTACGATGTGGCATTACTACTGGATCTGACATTATATCTACTTTATCCAGCGAAACCCACATCTGTTTTTATTCTGCTTGAACTAAACATTTTCATGTGACATTTAAATACTGGTGACAGACCAGGTCTGAGTGATGAGAAGGTCAACTGCTTCTGGAAAGAATATGTGAAGCACACAGAGATTATAGTTTGATATTTGATAAATATTTGTGAGACCTGGCTGTCACATTGTTTTATTGCAGTTTAGGTACAATGTATGTTAAAGACCCATACCAGTAAAGAACCACTGACATGAATTGAAGTGTTTGTGTGAACATAATGCAGAAGTTCACACTGTGTGTTTGTTCGTGTACAGTATGTGGGCTTGGTGGGTAACTCAGTCAGGTGTCAGGTATCCTGCTGTGAATGAGACAGAGGATTATTTGAGACAGAGCATCAATGCTGATTGAATTGGCTGCTCCTGAAAAAGACATGCAGGGTTTTGTCAGACCGAAGAGAGACGGAAGGAAGCTGTTGATCTAATTGTAACACTGAATGGATGTCTGTTTGGCTCGGTGCAGACAATCCTACAGGAACGCACCTACAGGAATACATTTTTTGAAAATTGGCAGAGTTGGACATCTAGTAGGTCATGAAAACACAGACACCCAAATAAGCAACTGTGTGTCCCCCTTGTTCACTCTAGTAATGGCTTACACTGATAGTAGGCAACATCATTCAAAGTTATGTGACGGGCTACTCCTTCATTCACACACAATTACTGAGATCATGCAATGGTTATTTAAGATATTTAACAGTATGGCAAAGACTTTAACTCATTATTGAACCTAATTCTGCACTAACCTACAGTTAATGTACTCAGATACATGTCTAACTCAAAACTGTAACAAAAAAGAAAGAGAAATAGCAGGTGAACAGGAGAACTCTCACTTACCTCTGTTTAAAAAAAAGAAAAGCAGGTATTTGTTGTAGCTGAAAGTATTCATTATTCAGCTGTTTATCTTTATAGCAACTATAGATTCTCACCTTCTCTGTAATTATTTGTCGTCTCACCTATTATCACTTAACATGGTGTACAATTACATGTAAGCATGGAGAGATGACATGAGGGGTGATTTTAATGTCTAACCTCATCACTTTTGTTTTGGCCCTGCTGTATGTATACTGCTGTCTCCTCACTGTTCTTGTTTAGAAAAAGTTTTGACGTGGCTTCATCTTTCAGTACTTCTCGCCTCAAATAAAAAACAACAATCTAAAACCCTTCATTGGGTCAAGGTCATAAAAGTGCAACAGTGATTATGTTTATATTTATGTACTTTTTCCTTCGGCGATCACCTAATCACCATTTGTTTGTCTCTCTTCTTGTTCTTTCTCCAGTCACAGATGAAGACACCGTGAAGAGATACTATGCTAAGTTTGAGGAAAGGTTTTTCCAGACCTGCGAGAAGGAGCTGCTGAAAATCAACACATTCTATTCAGGTATTTATTTACTTCAATTACACTCGAGGTAACGATTGCTGGACACGGAGTATATAAAATCAAAGTCAAATAAGGAAAGCTGTTTCACATCAATTGTGTGATTGTGGGGCTGGTAGTCAGAGGAACCAATTTTGAAGCAATATCACCATAATTTAATAAAAGAATATTCTTTATGATGGATTGTGCTCTGTAATAATCCTTCCTCCCTGATTTTAAATTAACTTAACCTATTATTGTCGTAACAGTTTGTGTGGTATATAAAAATATCTTGTATATACCATGCTATAAAGACTCTTATAGGTATTAGCTATCATCGCCTATCATCATTTTACAAATTAGCATTGATTAACTTTGTACTAAGCTGCCTATTTTAGTGCGAAATGACATTGTGTCCAATCTTGGTAATTTGATTGAAGTAGCCAGTGGTTGTCATGTTTAGTCGAGCAGGCCTGCCTGTGTGTATTTCAGGGAGCAAGGGGGGAGTATGTGTATGCCATGTAACATGAGATGGAAGCCATAATATATTCTGGTATTCTGGTACCAGAAGGTTGCCTTCTGGTTTTGAACTCCAGCTCAGGGGGAATTGGGAGGTATTTAAAGAGGGACAGTGCTTCCCCTAGAGGCTGTTTGTGAAACTACAGGTCAGCTGAGGGCCAAGGTTGACGGGGAAGATTGTTCCAGCTCATAATGATGGGAAATAACTGGCAGATGGATGGTTCGAGCAGCTAAACAACAAGATGTATATCATTGCAGAGCTTGTTTAGCAGGACGTGGATTTACTGAGATACTGAATAAACATCCATGTCTTGTTATCTCGTCCTGTATTAACCTGATCCATTATCTGCTGGAGATAATAATGTAATTCCTTTGCTAAGGACAGAACAGTACACTTGACTTAAGTCCCCCGTAATTTAGCACTTACTTATTTTGTAATAATACGTTAGTTGTAAACAGATCTAAAGACATTTCCAAGTGTTTAATAATGTGCAGTATTTCTTAGCAATTATAACTTATTCTGTGAAGACTATTTTATCATACATTATCTGTTTATACACCAGCTTCACCTCATGGTTGCCCACAGGAGGAGTTAAAGTTGTTGATAAATACAACACTTAAATCCTCTTATATATATCTGGGTAGGTGAAGGTCAGAGTTGTGAGGCTTTGGATTTTTTTTTTTTGGTCTACTCATAAATAAATGTTATTGTCTGTCTACGTGAATAAAAACAGGATAAGGAATAGAACAAAACAAACAGTCATCATTAATGATGTTTTTAGAGCTACATGTGACATGTGTAAGTCTGTTGACAGCAGAGTCGCTTAGCATCAGTATTACAGTCAGTGAGTCACTGCCTCCTCAGCAGACCTGAGGTGTGAGGTTAGTTAAATGTTGTGTATGAAAACATCAGCGTCTCCTTCCTGCTCTCAGGCGTCCTGTTTATCCTCCACACACAGGAGGATGAAGCAAGAAATTGCCAAATTGTGTCCGACAGGCAGCTTTATCTGATGCCAGTTACTGGCTGTATTTTCGAAAAAGCTGGTTAGGTTGTGAGTGAGTGAGAGAGAGAGAGAGAGAGAGAGAGAGAGAGAGAGAGAGAGCTGTGCTGACTTTACATAAGACACCTGCCTCCACATAGCTCTATCTCTGTATCTCCCTCTGAAAGGGGTCCTTGACCTCTCAAAACAATTTTGCTGCAATGCGCTGAAACCCAGTCTGTTGGACACTTTCATCTTGATGGGTTGAACACATTTTTGCAGACTGCTGTTTTAATAGAAAATCCTTTCACCCCGTTTGTTCTTGAAAGCTTAGGAAGAACAACAGACTTTAACCTTCTCCAGTAAACCCACACAGTGGAAATCTAAACCACCAACACCTGTCTGTTTAAGGTTCATTAGCCTAACACACTGTCCAGGTATGTCCTCTCTTGCAAAGTGCCACTGTGATCCGGACCTGAGAGTTAATGGTGGGCGGTCAGGGTCTTGACTTTTTCAGGTCTCCTGCTGCTGTCATGTGTTCATCCAAGCATTGTTATGACTGTATGAGAGGAGTAGAAGGATTTCAGTGAGTGTGGTATCTGGAGAATGTGTGTGTGTGTGTGTGTGTGTGTGTGTGTGTGTGTGTGTGTGTGTGTGTGTGTGTGTGTGTGTGTGTGTGTGTGTGTGTGTGTGTGTGTGTGTGTGTGTGTGTGTGTGTGTGTGTGTGTGTTTTCAAACAACAAAGCATGAAAGTTAACAGTGAGCCCTCCACATCATCACCACTGCTTGTCTCAGTTTAGGCTAGAGACAAAGCTATTGGAGCTTCTGTTCCCCAGACTGTCAGACACATACTGCACTGCTCTTATTGGGACTCCAAGTTCCTTTAATGGTTTCCAAACCACAGCTGGATGACGTCACAGCAGGACTAAAAATGACTTTCACATTTCTCCAAACAAGAAGTAAACACACTAGCGTTATACTAAAGCTAGTTAACTAGTATGAATATAACCTAAAACACATGTCCATCAATAAATCATTAATGTTGACTAGGTACAAGCCACTGTGTATTAGGGTGATGAGAGAGGATGTGCATAAAATTGGCCAGCCAGCCTGCACACTGATTAAACACACGCAAATTTGATTTCATTAATAAATACTGCTTGTCTTAGTCTGTGTGACTGGGAGTCTGTACCTCTATTTTTAGCACATCATTCATAAGAATAGAAGGAAGAGAATGGATGAAGGAGATAGTAAAGAGGCCATAAAAGACGTGGGCTTCACTGTTCAGTGAATTAAGCTGGTGTGACTTCTGATGATTAAAAAAAAAAACAACTAGAAAAAGCAGCAGAAGAATGGGGGCTAATCTTTTTCAGAGAAGTAGGTGGGAGTGCAAGAGAAGTTAATGAAATGCAGGTTATTGCCCAGGCCCTGTGTGATTCCCTCCCCTCCTCTCTCTCTTTCTGGGTATATTAACCTATCTTTGACCCAGATAATGGTTCCTCCCTCTGCAGCATTTACATGTCAGCTCAGCCTAATAGTCTCCATGCTTCTGCTTCCTGGAACAGACAGCAGGAGAGCAGAAGAGACAGGGTGTATAAAAGTTGTTTTTCCTTGTCCTCTACCAAGATCATTGATGTCAAACTGAAGCAGCTAGTTGATGTGTCTTACTAGTAGTTTGTCAGGGTCTTCTTCCTTCTCTCCTACAGTTATACTGGTTAGATTATCTAAACACAAGTCAAACAGAGTGAAGATTTTTTTTTCAGTTTGTTTAACAGAATTAACTCATTAATGCAGATTATTTAGTTTAGTGTATTGGTTTAATAATGGATGTTATTAATAAATTATTCTATTTTTTGTCCAGTTTTACCCACAATAGATTGTAGAACCCCCTAACCCTAACCCATGAAGTCATCAGATCAGACTACATAAAATCTAACTGAGAAAGTTAAGTTGGCCAGGTCTCCCTCAGAAAAGAGTTTTAAATTTCAAGGGATTTCCTGGATAAATAAAAGTTAACTAAAATAAATAAAATACAGATAATAGTCAGTCAGGTATACAGTGGCTAAAAGTAGTTCAGTTGTTCTCCAAATGTAATATGTGCATTGTTTTTAAAAAAGCATGAATGTGGTGCAGTATACGCACAATAAGCTAGGCTAAGACCTCTTTTTAATTATGTTCTTGTCTTCCCACTTGTAGAAAAGCTTGCTGAAGCCCAGAGACGTTTTGCCACACTGCAGAATGAGCTGCAGTCTTCACTGGACGCTCAGCGTGAGAGCAACGCTCCGCCCGGCCTGCGAAAACGCAAGACAATGTTCCACCTGTCCCAGGAGGAGCGCTGCAAACACCACAACATCAAGGACCTGAAGCTAGCCTTCAGCGAGTTCTACCTCAGCCTCATCCTGCTCCAGAACTACCAGGTTTCAGCACACACACTCATGCATTCTCAGACACACCTGCAGTCAAGATCGAAAAGTTCTTCAGTACAAATTAATTTGTGCTTTATGTCCAATCTGTTTGTCTGGGAAGGATAAGTTATAACAGTTTCATTGTTGCTGTCCACAGAACCTGAACTTCACTGGTTTCCGTAAGATCCTGAAGAAGCATGACAAGATCCTGGACACTTCTCGCGGGGCAGACTGGCGTGTGGCTCACGTGGAGGTGGCACCTTTCTACACCTGCAAGAAGATCACACAGCTTATCTCAGAGACAGAGGTGCCTGCTGGCATATACACAAACACATAAATACACAGTATGATACAAAGATGTTGGTGGAAAACAATGCACATACATTAAAACATTGTTGTTTGTGTGTGTATTTGTGTGTATAGACCCTCGTCACCACAGAGCTGGAGGGAGGAGATCGTCAGAAGGCCATGAAGAGGTTGAGAGTTCCTCCACTGGGGGCAGCTCAGGTCAGAAGTACAGCTGGTTACACTGGAAATTACTCAGTGATATGAGCCTAATTTACTTTTGCCTGCAAACTAATGCCTTCTTGGAACAAGCACTTACAGGCCTCAAATGCAGAAGAGTGACGAAGAGTGTTTATGATATCAGCCATTTTCGCTTCAGTTTATACAATTTGATTTATGTTCAAAGTAGGCAAGTAGGATGTGTGCAATTATAATATTTTTCAGTCTCCCCTAAAAATAGCCATTCAACTCTATAGTGTTAAATTAATTGGATCCAAACTTGTGCCTGAGAAAATATCCCAGCAATAATAATCTTACTATAATGTTGGTTTTATGATGCTTTGTTGGTAGTGAACAAAGATTAAAAACAAAATGTGAGAGCCTTGTTATGAGATAAATAGAGAGGGGGAGGAAGATGGGAAGAGACAAAGAAAGAGAAACCACGAGTGCCTCCAGTATTGATTTTATAAGTGCCTTTCCACTGTTGAACAGACAGGATATCTTTCAGAAACAATCGAGGCTAGTGGCACTTTACTCCCCTATGTTATATCTACTGTTATTACTGCATTAATTAATGTCATGTCTGACTTGAATTGTGCTATGTGACTATTGATCTCTCCATTCCCCCCGCAGGCATGTGTATAATGTAAATATATTCAAGCACATAAAAAGAGTGAGAGGGCCTTTATATCGAGACACATTCAATAAGTTTTATTTCATATGTTTTATGAAAATGATTGAACTCTATTGATACAGTATCTGTGCTCTTGTTAATATACACAGTGGCTAAGTGTCTTCTTAAGTACTATTATCAACGTTATTAATGTTTTTCTGTATTTCTCTCTGCCTGGTTCAGCCTGCTTTGGCCTGGACAACCTTTCGTGTCGGTCTCTACTGCGGCTTCTTTATTATTCTCGCCATCTCCTTCATTCTCACTGGTGAGTCACATAGGCATCCAGATTCGTACATTTTTCATATCCTGTTGAGCCCAGCACCATTTATAGTGTCACTTTAAGATAACAGGTAGTTCTAGTAGATCGTTTAAGGTTAATTGGGAGCATGAAACGGCAGGTTTTTATTGTTGTTTCCCCTCAGAATATCCACTGTGTTTTATCAGGTGCTGTGTTCATCCGCTTCGAGAATGTGTGGCCACTGGTGCGGATCTATCGGGGCGGTTTCCTGTTGATCCAGTTCCTCTTCCTGTTGGGCATCAACACATACGGATGGAGACAGGCCGGAGTCAACCATGTCCTCATCTTTGAGATCAACCCCCGAAACAACCTCTCACACCAACACCTGTTTGAGGTCAGAACGAAGAAACAATTATTTCTGTTGGAGCCCCAATTCTTCAGAAAATAAACTTTTTCTCTGTAATGAAGAAAACCAACTTTGTTTTCAAATTGATTTGGGTAATGATGCATTTTTAAAATATGCATTAGGAATGAATGGGGTTGTTTAATCATTAGGGGTAATCCAGATTTAAGAAATATATTACTGTGTAAAAAAAGAAGATTTTATTCAGCAGAAACAATACATGCCTATCCACACGGTTTTATTTATACAAAACACATAATTTGTATTGAATTATTCATATTACCTTGTTAATTGTGGTTATGTGTCAGAAGTGCTTTCTTTTAATGCCAGTTTCTTCTGTTTCTCCTCTGTGTGCTGCAGATTGCTGGTTTCCTGGGTGTGTTGTGGTGTCTCAGCATCCTCTCCTGTCTCTACTCAGAGTACACCTACATCCCCATGCAGATCAACCCGCTCATCCTCTATGGCTTCATGGTGCTCTTCCTCCTCAACCCCTTCAAGACCTGCTACTACAAATCACGTTTCTGGCTTCTCAAGCTTCTGGTCAGTACACTCACTTATTTATTGGAGCATTTATTTTACACAGCTGCGGCTTTAGTTTGAAAGAATTACAATGATGCCATTTGAACTTCGGTGCCACCAATCATACTCTCTCTGAAAATGTGTCTAACCGCTGTGTGTTTTGTAAGAAGAATGTCGAACTGGATAAATGAGCCCAACAGTCAAAGTTCATGGATACACAAAGACAAATGTTGACAGCTGTGAACCAGCAGTAAGTAATGCATTAGGAAACTGCCATAGCAAAATGAACCAAATGCAAACAAGATGAGACAATTTGAGAGGGCTGAATGTAGAATTAACATGGAAGAAATTCATGTGCAAAAGCCAGGTTTAATGTGAAATTTGTAGGTATTCATATTAAAGAGAGCGGTGGTTATTTTTATACACGTGAACTCAACCAGTCATTTGTTTTTGGGTAAAACAACCAAACCAAATGTTTACCCAAACCTTAATAAGCTATTTTACTCTAACCCTAACTAAAATCATTTTTCAGACTTTAAACCCCCAAAATAGACAGAAAACGTATTTAATATAACATATTTGTGCTTAACAAAAAATCATAGTTTGCTTAAGTTTGAGGGGCTAGAGATTTGTTTTGACTGCATTGTCCTTAATATGTGGGTCACTGACACGAAAGAAAACTATTATAAATGTGTTTGTGTGAACTATTATTTTTTTTACAGCTGTGTATTTTGTATTGTATTGTGCTGCTGACAATTTAAATATGCTCTGTGTGTGTGTGTGTGTGTGTGTGTGTGTGTGTGTGTGTGTGTGTGTGTGTGTGTGTGTGCGGTGTGTGTGTGGTTGTGTGTGAGTGTGTGTGGTTGGTTGTGTGTGAGTGTGTGTGGTTGGTTGTGTGTGTGTGTGTGTGTGTGTGCATCCTAATCTCACACAATGGGTGCATGTACAATTCAGATATCTATCTCAAGTCTCATGTTTACAAAACCCTCCTATGTTACTCTGTTCTTTGTCTAAGCCAAGCTACAGGGCTGCAGGAGAGAGGGTGTGTGTGTGTGTGTGTGTGTGTGTGTGTGTGTGTGTGTGTGTGTGTGTGTGTGTGTGTGTGTGTGTGTGTGTGTGTGTGTGTGTGTGTGTGTGTGTGTGTAGGGGGCTGTAGTGAAACAGAGGGCAGAGGGTTGAGGGATAATAGAATGCAGCCTCGTCCCAGGGGAGGTGGAGGTTGTGACTGTGCAATCATTACAGGCATAGATCTATCAGTATGCTGATGCCCAGAGCTCCTCTGTCCCTCCTCCTCTTCCGTGTCTTCCTCCTCCTCCTCGTTCTTCAGCCCTCCTCCCTGCCTGCCCGCCTGCCTCTCCCCCAGCAGCAGACCCCCTCCTCATATTCTTGTCCTTCCCTTCACAGCTCCCCACAGTCCTTAGCAACGCTCCCTCAGCCCTCCTCCGCTGATAGTAATCAGCCTCAGTCTTGATTGGTCCCGAGCAACAACCTACACAGAAATTAGAGCTGAAATTAGCTGTTTTTCATGATTGTCATACATGTGGCCTCGTGGAATAACCAATATGTTATTATGGATGTTTCAGGAGAAATTGTAGTTATATTGGAACAAACAATCAGTTTGTGTTTTTTTACTATCAGTGCTCTAAAATGATCCAGTTGTGCTAATTTCCTCTGACAATAAAAACCAGACAAAAGACAAAGATTTCATTACAGGACAAACTGTGCAGGTAGCACCTGGATTACTAGTGTTTGCTCAAGAAATGAAAATCTAACCACATCACTGCAGCAGGCTTAGCCTTGAGACATCCACACAGATAGAGCGGATATGGGTGAGATGGCCACTCGATCAATACAGACTTTGATTGACAGGTTAAGAGAAATATGCAATGAGCTGATACGTGTAAAAAAGAAACGATCAATATTCTCTGACATTTGCAGTGGAGGGGAGAGTGTGTGCGGGGTTTACGTCTCAAAGTGTACATGGAGAGAGGCATACAGTCGCTCCTGAATGTCAGATGTGGCCTGAGGCGCGGGGGTAAATGGAAAGAGTCGAGCAGGGTTGTATCATTTTACAAAGCGTGGTCAATAACTGAACTCCTGCCAAAAGTCATATCCCAAATAACATGCCCATAGAAGCCAAAGCTGGCCACAAAACACTGCCAGGTTGTTTCATGCGTTTGTGCTGCACACCAGTGAGTAGTGACACACAAATAAACAAGCTTGCACGCAGACACAAAGCGTGACTCATTAGGGTGTCCTGTGGTGTGCTGATAAGGTAGTCTGGAGGCTCAATCCCTTTGTGTGTTACAGATCATTAATAGAGGTTGTTCCCTGCTTTGCACTTCTCTACTGAAGTACTGTGACAATTCCACACAAATTAATTGTTGACTAATTCAGTCGCACTGCTGAAAGCGCACGCACACACAATCATAATTCTCTCTAACATCTGTGGTCAATTATGTCAGCCAAGGTGTTTCAAAAATGGGGAATATTTATGTTTTTCTTAGATGCTTTTAGATACTTTTCCTTTTTTAGTAGTAGAAGGTAAGTGTATATAAGTGTGTCTTTCTCACCTTCCTTTTTCCAGTTTCGCGTGTTCACCGCACCGTTTCACCGGGTGGAGTTTGCAGACTTCTGGCTGGCTGATCAGCTCAACTCGCTGGTGTTTGTTCTGATGGATCTGGAGTATCTGATCTGCTTCTACATCTTTGAGCTGCAGTGGAGCAACAGCAAGGGCCTGCTGCCCAAGTTTAAAGGTGGGACATTAATCCATGTTCAGAATGGCTTAATCGTTAACTTTATATCCTCTGTACCTCTGTCTGTGAACAGATCAAAAATAGCACTTTGGAGCCAGGGACGGTAATGTTAATGCTCTGTTACAGAAAAAGAAAATATCTAAAAATACTTTGTAAACATCGTAAAAGAGCTAAAAGCAATGTAATATAATGCCAGTTTGTTTTTTGGCTATGAATTCTTATTTCTTTATTATATGGATTTCATGAAACGTTAAAGAGAAAGGTCGCTCTTTCTAGACTCAGCATTTCCCTGAAGAATAGGCAGAGATATCTCTGCATCGACAGCAGCCTCAGTCAACAGTAACGCAGTTCAGCCTCACAATATTCGTAGTCCTGAATAAATACCTGTTCTCAGGGTGTTGTTGAAAAGCAATATGGGGAAAGTAGGAAATATTAAGGAAAATCTACCAACTGAAGTAGATATACATAAATGAGGTGTGTGGAAAGTGGGGACACCAAAAACATACAGCAAAACTTGAACACAAAACAATCCTGGACTGTAGTAAACTAATATATTTTTCATATTTCTTGGTTATTATAGTGTTTTTTCTTCACCTGCTGCATGTCATCATGATATGGAGATAAAGACACAAATCCTTTGGTTGTAAATGTGACGGACTAAATTGACTGTTTGCCAGCTGAGCTGTCAGGAAATGTGATGTGAATGAGGTTTTAATTGCTGTCCGTCCACTCCACCAACAGTGACACCTCGGCCTCCACGCAGCCAATTAACACAGAGCTAATGGAACGGAAATGTTTGGCCACTCAGAGTTCGCCACGTGACTCTCATAATGATGAGCTTCTCCGTGCGAAGGGGAATGTGCTGGGAGGGCATTATGGTAGAGAAAATGAAAAAGAGGACAAGAGATTACAACATAATCATGCTCTGTTTTATTCTTTTCCAGACCCTAATGACTACGTATGCCACAGCTACTCATACGGTCTGCGTGCCATCATTCAGTGTCTGCCCGCCTGGTTCCGTTTCATCCAATGCCTGAGGCGTTACCGTGACACCAAGAGGGCCTTCCCTCACCTGGTGAACGCTGGGAAATATTCTACCACCTTCTTTGTTGTCACATTCGCTGCGCTCTACGCCACACACAGAGGTAGGACACACAAACATATGTACACTTTCTATCTATTTTATGTGTCATGTACCTCAGATAGTAGGTTTGATCTGAGCTGAGTCAACACGTAAAAGTGGATCTTCAATTGTAATGCTGTAAATCCAACTCACAAACACAGGGGAACCCAGAAAAGACAGAAATTTGATATTAAGCTAAAAGTCTACAGACCACAGCAACAATATTTGTGTGTCCCTGTCAGAGAAGCATGTCAACAACACACAAGCTTTTGAGCCTTTGTACTGAGTCATATGTGCTCAGAAGGCAGAGGTGACCTTGAGTGCAAATGCTAGAAGTTGGCCTTGGTTTCCTTGTCGGTGCTTAGAGCTTTATAATGGAAATGGTAAAGACTTTGTCAAACACAGTCACAGATAAACAAGGTTCTGTTCCCACAATATGGCCTTCAGGGTCAAAGCAGGAGAGAAGAGATGGAGCAGAGAAAAGCAGAAGTAACAGAATAGAAAAAGAAAGAGAAAGAAAGAGAAATATTACTATTAAAATTCAAGTCACTCCCGCTGACAGCTTCACAATTAGCCTGCAATATTCTGATTTAGAAGTCATATCACAAAGGAGTTCATGTTCAAAGACACAGCACCCAGGCAATAATAGTATCCCTTTAACATGCATCTTTGTATTTCAGTTCACCGTCATAGATATTTGTTCACCTCACTCGTTTCAAAGCATTTTTTTATATAAATATTTATTTGCCAGTAAAATGCCAACTTCATCTTCAACCTTTGAAAGTGCTAAATGTTATTTCCCAGCTTGACTTTATTCTTTTCCGATTTGAATTTTAATCAATACGCTTGCTTCTTAAGCTGACCGCCAGTGATCTGATGTTGAATGAACCAGGAAGAGAGACAGACAGACAGACAGACATACAGATGGACCTTTTTTTTCTTCCACAGCTCGGTAGGAAAGGCGTCCATTAAACCATATCCTCCTTCCTCCTCTGGTCTGAAGCCTGTAGACTAATGGCCTCTCTTCATGTGTTATTCTGTATGAAGCTGTCTTTCATCCAGCATGATAATGGAGGCTGAGACCAATCGCTGGTTAAGGGGAGGAGCAGGGTGGGAAGACAGACGACTGCAGACATACACACATAGATAGTGAATGGATGGTTGAGGAAATTGCCTGTTGTGGAGATATTTGATGTATCCTCTGCAGAACTTAATGTTCTGGTAAATCTTGAACATTAACAAACGTGGGAAGTATATCCTGCATCCAAATATGGAAATGATAAGTAAACCTCAGAAGCAATGAAAGAAGAAGCCTCTGATGCTGTCTGTAGTGTTAGTGTAGGCAGGACAGATGATGTCTGCATTACCCAGCATCTGCCTGAAAAGACAGCGGGGTGGTGTCGTGTTCACACCGCTGGGTCCAGCTGTAAAAGGTGGCTGCAGTGTCAGTCAGTATCTGGCAGAGCTCCCAGCGTCTGTCTGTGGATGTGTCACCTTCATTGCTAACCTGCTCACAGCCCCCGATGGTTTCTGTCTGACCTCATCGCCTCACTCATTCCCGGAACTGCACACATTTAGCTCCAGGAAAGAAAAAAATTAAGCAAATAAATCATGGGCTTATCTTTAGAGGGCTGAGTGGTATTCAGTGACCAGTTCTTCTATTTGCAAATCTAAATCTGTAATATTATGAGATACACTTTCCTCTCTGTTGCTAGAAAAGTAAATTTTTTTGGCTGTGTTGAGTCATTGTGGGATTTGAGAGTTGAATATCTTTAATGTGGTGCAGCAAACGAAGCCTCCGAGAAACGTTCAGTTCAGTGCTGTGAAGAACTGATTGGACACTGTCATGAAACTGTAATTTCAGCAGATGCTCAGAGGCTTGTAACCGGAAGAGATGATGGAGGATTTCCTGGTTTAGGCAGAATTCCCAAACCTTGTAGAACAGTGTGATGCCTTACAATAAAGAAGATTACTTTACTCAGGATCAATACAGGCTCAGCTTTATGTACAGTGGCTTGAGACTTATTGCTGTTTCAGATTCAGGGGGAGTTACAGGCCTAATGCTAATTTAAACCTTTGGGATTTAGCTCATGGACATGCAAAGGCAGGAGAACAAGATGTTGCATAGTGGCCAGGAATAGCATCTGATGGACAGAGAAAAGTTACTTGTAGGGGGAAATTAGTAAAAAATGAGAGATCATCAATGAGACAAACTGCAGAGGTGTTTGTATAGTCAATGCACAGACTCTTTTATAGATATCAACATCAAAAACCCCCAAAACCAGCTGAAATAACCTTGACCAAAGAGGAACATTAGTCCTGCTGGTCTCTGTGAGAGGCTGACCGCGGTGGTGTGAGGCAGAAATAAATCGAGTCAAGCTGCAGCAAAGGTTCAGTAAATTTAGAGCTGATTGAGCCCAGAGAGGGAGGTAAAAATGAAAGGTTAGATGGAGAGAGGAAAGAAGTAATGGACAAAACAGGAGAGCACCAGAGGAAGGTGAGAAAGATTGGCATGAAAGGGATGGAGATTCAAAGATTGAATAGATATCAAAACACAAATAACAGTAGGAAAAGGACGACGAGAGGAGAGGAGAGGAGAGGAGAGGAGGTGTAATTACCAGCCCGGGGCTGAACACATGTCTGCTGGACTCTGCTGGAATAGAGATGAGCCCAGAGCTGACAGCTTTTATAACTGCATTTAATGTACTGACCCCTCGTTCATTATAAAGAGAGGAATTGCAGCACACACCGACACATCCTCAGTCAAACACACACGTTACCCAATGAAGATAAAAGATGCGTCTCTGAGTCAAATGTCTCTCTCTGCATGCTTGAACTCTAATTCACCCCTGCTCCTCCTCCTGCTACAGCTAATATATTTACATCAGGAGCCAGAAAGGAGCTGAGTTAACCGTCTGATAAAGTTACATCCTCTGTGGATGTAAACAATGGGCTTCACGAAACAACAATACTCACATACATACCTGTTTGAGTGTTGGAATGAATATATTTGGTTGCATGAGGTCTGTGGTTGAGAGGTCTCCAGATATGGGATTCTTAATTATCTTGTTGAGGGAGTGGGTTGCCATGGCAACAGATGAGATATCGCTCTTTATAGTAGGGACTGATTGCTCTTGTTGTGAACTTGTTTCTGTCAGTGTGGAACGTGAGCATAAAATAAGAAGGACAATGACAGTTTCATTTCCTCTGCCATCCACTGATTTTTTTTTCAAATTTTTAAATAATAATTAAACAAAATCTTGTACATTTTGTAAGAGGTAAAGTTTGTATAAGAGCGTTGAAAAGCAGGTCAGCGGGAGACCTGAGAGGAAACTATAAAAGTCAAAGGTTCGGTAAAAATAAAACAGCATTACAGGGTAATAACTTCAGTACTTCCACAAAATCTAATCGTAAGGGCCTTACACCCTTAATCCATTTGGTCCAAAACTTAAGGAATACATTTTTCAGAAGATGAAGAGAGAAAGACATAATTGTCATTTACAATATCTATACACTCATGTATTGTTGAAGGTTCACGAAGCAACCAGCGCCTTTTTTACAAGCAGATATCAAGATACCAAACATATATTCATCAAAACAACTTCAACTTTTCCTAAAAACTTTTCCTAAAATAATTATGTGGGAAGTTTTAAGGGCAAATCAATGTTAAGTATTCTTTTTAGTCTTTTGTGGAGCTCATCCCAGAAAGGTCTTGTCACAGGACACCAGCCAGTGACTGGCTTCCTGAAACCCACACTGTCTCCAACATTTAGCAGCGATGAAGTGCTCTGTCGTTAATAGTGTTTAACCTCATCGGTGCCTGTGAACGACGTGTGTGAGACAGAGACAGACTACTAGCAACTGAGTGTGTGTGACAGGAGCCAGTGACCACCGTCAGTCCCTACTGAGCATCCAATCAATGTCCATCTCACCATGCTTAACCTTTAATGGCCCAGTGGCTAACCAGCCTGGTGGAAAAAACCCAGCCCTAACAGAAACTGAAGGGTTAAATACTTCAACACTTTACAAGCTGAGCAAATCACATCAGTGGATATTCTCCAGTGAAAAGAGTCTATTGTCCAGGACTGAGTTTAATCTACGGCTGGGAAATCTCAGTGTGGCCGTAGGGACTACTTGCATCCCATCGCTCAGCTGAAGAAGCAAACAGCACAATGGACCCAGCAGTTAACAGAGCAGCACAGCAGTAATTCTCTGGTAGAAATACCTCCCCTCTGCTCCCCGGCGTCTTGTTGGCTGCTAGCAGGAAGAAGGAGTGACTGTGACAAATGGGAGCAAGCTTGGTCTCTGTCTGGTGGCCGCTGTCTGTGTGAGACACTGTGATAGGCCACCGGGTGCTGATCTATGTATCAGCACCCACTGAGGAACAAGCTAATCACATCCACAGTGATTGTGCATAGACACACAGACGCTCCTGAGCCAATTGATTTAACCAGGTTGAACCACATGAATACTTGAAACAGAAACAATATATGGAGACACACACGTATATGTGCACATACAGTTCAACAGATGCACAGTTTCATACAACTATTATTATTATTATTATTATTATTATTATTATTATTATTATTATTAGCATTGGGGCACCCTAACTTGAGCCTATATATATATATATATATATATATATATATATATATATATATATATATATATATATATATATATATTTGCATTACCTCAGAAGAATACACACATATAGGTCAAATTAACATTAAAGAACTGACACATAATTTCAGTTCCTGTATGTAACTGTAATAACAAGCTTTCCTCCATAAAGAGTCAGCAGTAGTAGTGTTTGTACAGAACCCCCTTATATAAAAATGAAATTATGAAAAAAAGAATATATGTTTTATTATTGCCCAGTGCAGGTATTGTCTGAACTGAGCTACAACCAAAGCAGCAACCCAGCAAGTTATTTCATGTTTTGCCATCTTCCATTTGGTGGAAAATGTTATGTTGCAAGAAGAAATTAAACTCTTAGCAGTTGTCTACAGGACAGCTATTAATCATTGCCTGTGTATTAATGACAGGAGAGCCCCCTCTAGTGGCCAAAGTGTTGTTGCACTGACTCACTTGAGAAAGGTGGTAGATCCTGTAAAGTTTCATTTTAAAAATCCAGTTCCTTTCATGCTAAAGTTTTGAACAGATTTTGAAAAGATCTTTGAGTCTTATTTGAAGAAAATGTATTAATGTGTTGTGTTTGTGTGTTTATTCCAGAGCAAGGACATACAGACGCCGACATGTTCTTCTACCTGCTGATCGTGTTCTCCGCTATCAGCTCGCTGTACACACTGATCTGGGATCTGCGCATGGACTGGGGCCTGTTTGACCGCGGAGCTGGAGAAAACACCTTCCTCAGAGAAGAAATTGTTTATCCACACAAGGTAGAGTCTGAGAGGAATACTACACATACATACATACACACACACACACACACACACACACACACACACACACACACACACACACACACACACAGCTACCCTAACCCTGTCTCCTCTGCGTCCAGGCCTACTACTACTGTGCCATTATAGAAGATGTGATCCTGCGTTTTGCCTGGACGATCCAGATCTCTCTGATCACAATGACCAAGATCCACTCTGTGGGCGACATCGTAGCCACGGTGCTGGCTCCCCTCGAGGTCTTCAGGTGGGTCTCACTTACATGATACCTTCTTGTTATGCACATATACTTTAGATGCAGTTCATCAAACACCCCACATTGATGAGTGACACAGTTCAACCTTCTCTCTGCAGGCGTTTTGTGTGGAACTTCTTCCGTCTGGAGAACGAGCACCTGAATAACTGTGGTGAGTTTCGTGCTGTGAGGGATATCTCTGTGGCACCACTCAATGCCGATGACCAGACGCTGCTGGAGCAGATGATGGACCAGGATGATGGCGTGCGAAACCGCTCAGGCAAAAAGACCTGGAAGAGGTCCTACAGCCTGTCGCTCCGACGCCCCCTACTGTCCTCATCACAGTAAGACATAACATGGACACTTGACATCAGCCTCATGCACTCATACATTTTTATTTTAGTTTGATTTATAAACACTGAGCTGGTAAAAAAGTATAATATTATTAATAGTAAACAATCAAAGACCTTAAAGAAAGTTTGGTTTACATTAACATTATAATATAAAATACAATATCCCTTCGTCAGGGATTTCCATTGTTTCCCTGGTGTTTTCAACCGTTTGTCAAGATGGAGACAGAGGTTCAATGTCTGACTTTAGGAAACATCAGAAAACAGGAACTAAAGAAGTTATAAAACTGTATTAAATGTTTAGTAGTGCTTTGACTTACAAGCCAGTTTTTAAACAATTTCATCACTAAAACTGAGTGGAAACAGCTGGAGAGTTTAAAAGAAGGTAAGTTGTGTCCTTGAAGTAAGGGACATATCAAATTAAAACACATAAGACACCGGTTGTATGATTTGATTCAAGATGCAACTATCACTGACTTAAAACATAAAACAACATTAAAATATCTGTTGAAGTTGTAATATAAAATTAATATGTTAGATAATATATATATTTTTTAATCCTCTTTTCTAGATCGAGAAAGGACACAAAGGTGCTAATTGAAGACACGGATGATGAGGCTTTCAGCTGAGTCCACAACGTCAGCACGCACACACACAGAACATACTATACTTATAAGGACCTCATTCACTAACACCCAACCTCAACCCTTCTCCCTTATAGATATAAGTGTAGTAACCTTCAGTCTAAACCTTTAAAGCAGTGAGGACCTCCGGCTGCATTCACTTTGGACAATTTACCTCATATACATGTGAGTATATTTGGTCTTTATAAGTATAGAAACACACACAGACACGATACACACTGTAATGCAGAAACACATAAAGATAAACCTACTGAAGCACAAGAATAGTATAGTATTGCTACTGTTGAGGAGAGCGCTAATGCCACACACACACACACACACACACACACACACACACACACACACACACACACACACACACACACACACAGATAGACACACAGACAGACATCAGGGGAAATCTTCTGCACGTTAATGGAAACACAGACCACACTGCCCTGGGATTATTATCCTCTTCTTTTTTTTAAAAGGATTTCTTATGTTGAGATATTTGTGTTTGTTTAGATTTTTTCTTTACTTTTTTCTGGATTTATGACTGTTTACACAGCTTTTTAAAACTAAACTAGGATTAACAGGGAGAAGCCAATCAAAAGACTAAATAATAATTATAGGAACTTGAGGAAGGACTCTACACACATCACAGCATATCAAAAACAAATCAACTGGTTTCAGCTTGTTGATTCTTTTTATACTCCAACTTTTTTTTGTTTTGGTTGAGTTGTAATAATGTCAATCACAGCCCTGGAGGCACTTGCAGGAAAAGTGCATTTAATACACAAAAAGAAAAAACCTACTTGTACACTAAAAGGGATGTTTTGATTTAAACATTTCTAGTCTACGAAGTTGCTTTGTAATATATTTCATATATTTTGATGTGCATTATTACTCTATTGTAGTCGTTGAGTACTTCTACATGTGTTGTTTATACTAGTGAGACTAGTTTGAGCATCTCCACGATGATTGTTGATGTATTTTATAATGTTTGGAATGTTTTTTCTTGGTTGTGCCATGTTTTTAATAAGATCATAGTTAAGACACCCAACCTCGAGTTAGGGCAAACTGACTCGTGAATCGTCATGTCATCTTAAAGTGCCCCGATTAGCTACATGCGTATGTGCATGGCTGTTCTTTGCATTAACTACCAAAGCTTAATTTTTATGAATGTGTCCGTGGCTACTTTAGCTCTGCCAACCCAACCTGTACAAAGCTTATTTACAAAAGTGCATATTTCACTGGGCCGTTGTAGCCGGCTGGTTCTGTCTGTCTTGTTGGAAATCTGAGTGATATGAGCAGAACTGTGTCAGGAACAGAGTGATGTGACGCACCGCTTCAGATGTTCAGCTGAATCGTCTGTGAGTCAAGAACAGTGTTCATACCGGTGGTTCTCAAAGCGGGAGTGGGACCATACGGTGGGGGGAAAAAATATGGAGTATGTTTAAAAATTGAATGACTCTGATTCATGATGGTTACAATAATCAAACAAGAGTGCTGTGATGCTAGCAAGGCCTTCAACATTCAGGTCAACAAGATTTATTCACGCAGCAAAACACGACGTGTCAAGTACAAGCTGGCCTGTTGTTGTGCATGAGAAAGAAAAGAGAGAGAAAAACATGCACAGAAAGAAAAAGGCAGACCATGTTCAAGATGTTACTGGAGTGAAGTTCAAATTGGCTCATTTTGTTAATAGTTTTATTAACATGAAGTGAATTTATTTCACCTTTGGATGTGACAGAAGAAGTTTGAGAACCACCCGGTATGTTGAAACACTTCATATTCTCACCAGACTCGAGTGCTGCTAGAAATCCTGAGCTCCCTGACAAAAAGCTCAGCGCTGCCAGATGAGGCGGTCTTTTATTCAATGGTTGCAGATAAAAACGGTTTGTGCAGCTTGTGATCATTTGGGTTACTATTTGGGTGGTTTCTTCTAACAAAAAGTTAAGCTATAACCCAATGAATCAGCCTCTTTTGACTTGGTTCCCCTAATTATAAAACAGAAAAACCTCAACAAACATCTGAATTGGGCACGTTTGAGGCTCTGATTGAGCTCCTTGGTTGGTAGTCAAATATATTATTATAATAAAATAACATTCAGGTCTCTTTAACAGTAAATATCTCTAACCTGTGACGTGTTTCACAGCTCCTGTATCAGTCCGGTTTCACCACATTCAGCGTTCATGTTACCAGATACATGTTGTTTGTCTCTAATGTTCAATGTCGCCTCATTTTAGCACTTTTAAAAAAAATAATTTCAGGTGTTTTTTATTTGTTAATCTATTAATCTTAGATAAGTTAGTAACAATCAGGAAAAAAAATGTGCTGTACATCTGACATCCACTGTCTGCCTCTACGGCTTCTTTTAAACCAGCGGCTCACACTTTGACAGCTGTTTGGTTGTAATTTGAAATTGTGTCGCTGCTGTTGAAGGGCCCCCTCTGGTTTTCAGAGAAAAGGATGCTAAATCTAATGCTGGTGTGTGTGTGTTTGACTTTCTCTTCCTGTTCGACCCCCACACTCTGCTCTCTGCTCTGCTGTTCCTCCCTGTGGCTACACCCCGTCACCACCAGCCAGTCATGAGACAAAGCCCAGAGAGCTATATGACAAAATGTGTTACACAAAGTCCTGTTTCTTCTACTTCTTGTTTTTCCCGTAGCGGCTAAAAAAGACTGAAAAGCTTCTGTGTGCGATAAGGTTAATGTGAACTTGGAAAGCTAGAAATTTAAAACAAATGTGTTGTACTTGTTAGAATGTAGAAGACGGGTAGCTTCCCTATCCATTTAAATACACTGGATACATGCCATGTAAGTGTATAGGGGCATAAAACATCTCACACACACACACACACACACACACACACACACACACACACACACACACAAATCTCTCTCTCTCTCTCTCTCTCTCTCTCTCTCTCTCTCTCGTCGGAGAGCACAACACTACAGCAGATAGTTTTGTAAAAAGGCTCTGTTGTCTTGCCTGCATGCTGCTTTTGTTCTACATTGTACATAGACCTTAATTTATTTGACATGATGTGTATATTAGCGATCATTGGAGCCACCATGACAATGATCGATTTCATACGTTGCCATTTTTGCTCCGAGACAAACAGTATTTTTTAGGTGATGAGGAGCTTTTTATTTTGTTTTCTTTGATTGGTCACAATCCTGCACTCTTTTTTCATGTGTAAATCTGTTTAAAATGTGTTTGTATAAAAATAGGAAGAAAAAAATCCATAGAACTGGAGAATGTGATTGGTTGTATCTCGTTGGTGATTCCTTCTTCTTTCAAGGCTCCGTCATCTCCGGGGGGTTTTTTTGCGTCCAGGGCTCATGGAGGAGGTGGGGGAACAAAAAAAAAAAAAAAAAAGGGGGTGGAGGGGGGCAGATTACTGTGTCCTGAAGCTGTAATACTGTTTGTACATTTGTGAATGTGCATGAAAATATTGTGGACGTTACATCTGTTGTTATAAACTGCCCTGCTGACAGAAGCACTTTGACATACTGTAGGGCACAGGAACAGAGAGGACCCTCGCCATATAACTAAATACTGTTCAACTGATCCCAGATCTGCCTGAGCTTCACTTTGAATACCTCTCAAGCAGATTTAGGATCTTTTTTTATTTGCTCGCTGAAAGCATTTTTGACATGCTTCGAAACAAATGTTTAAGTGACCAGTGTCTGTTCGCAGATGTTCAGTAACCCACTGACGAAAAAAAAAAAAACAGGGTTCTTTTTGTACAGTTTGTTTGACGAGACGATGAAGGTGACAAAGCCCCGTTGTGACATCCCATTTTTGTCATGGGTGTAAAAATCGAAGATGGTTTTGTTTTCACTGCTTGCTGAAACCCCCCATGATGTTAAAGTGCTCTACATGTGTGCATCCCTCGCCTACCTTCCTCCCCTCTCTCGATGTTGTTTGTACCCTTTCTCTAATCTAGCTGAATGTGATAGTACCTGTAGTTTGGTAGATGATGTTCTACTTTGATGAGATACAAAAAAAAAGAATAATAATAGGATAAATACATTGTGGTTAAATGTGATTTTAAGAGGCATAAAGAAAGGAAAATGTCTTGGAGTCTGAACCATCCTCCCCCTCGAGTCCCTTTTACAGAGTAGTTTGTACATGTCAAGTGTATAACACCGTTCCATGATGGTTTTCCTGATGGTATTTGTATTTCTGTATACACTTTGGTGATCCTGTCATATCTGGGTTTTATAAACCACGATTATTTTTAAAACTCGCTCTGCCTCTCGACTCTTTTTTTCCCCTCACTCTTTTACTCTAAGTTTTATCACCTCCAACACGTTCTGATCTTTGAGTTTGGCACAGATTGTCCCTTTTAGGTCTTGTGGACTTCCTGACCTTCGCGGGGGACAAGAAGCTTTTGCTGAGTATCGTTGATGCAGTGCTGTGAATATAAATACATGCACGTTAACACACACATGCATAGAGGCCATTCCTCAAGCTATTAATAGTCCTTTGCTGTGGTCGACGCAGTTTCCTCTTCTGCATTGTGCTTTTATTAGTCATGTTTGCTTATGTGGTTTTATGATTGTTAATTTTTGTTTGCAGTGCACTCTAAAGTAGATTATAACCATGTATACCTTTTTAGATATTAGCTGTTAGTCATTCGCCCCTCTTACCTACAAGTAGATTTGTGGCCTGGTGGTGAAAAGTGGCGTTGCGGGTCTCGACAAGATTTAGGTTTGTCGGCTCTGTCCAAAAAAAGCTTGAGGAAGTCGTCCAAAACCACCAGCAGCGATTAGGGATTTGATGCATTTTTCTGTTTTGTTCCCAGAGGGTAAACTGAGTCTGGCGCCGTTATGTTCAGTGTGCCAATAAGGACGAATGAATCATGCTGAAAAGCCTGAAAAATCTTGCTTCTTGGCAGAGAGGAAGCACCCACGAAATCAAAAGGAGAACACAGTTAACTTTGACAAAATGCCATCAAACAAGTCCTCATCATCCAACATAAAAATCCCAATATTTTTCCTTTTTTTTAAAGAAAAACAAAGTGTCAGTTGAGATTGAAAGACTTTTTTGACCTTGCAAACAGCAGTTAACAAAACAATCTTACCACGAGGTCAATTAGTGGCTGTTCTGGGGTTTTCAATCGTATCAGTCTCCCTCAGATCAATACATCTAAATATAATCTGAATCGACTTCTAACCCAAATGGACGAGAAGTCCTTCAAGTGCTCGGGAAAAAAGTGGAATTTTGAAAATCTACAACTGCTCAACAATTGGTAACTCTGTGCTGAGGAGGATCACATGATGGGAACGAAGGCTGCAGAACAGCTGGTAATGGACTTCGTAGAGACACATTTGTCAACATTTTGTCAGCATTTTCATTAAAATGTACAATAAATACAAGAACAACATAAACTTATACAAGTAAACAGCCCTAAATACTTTTCATTATAGATTAATCTGATGATTATTTTCTCCATTAATCAATTATTTGTTTCGTCTATGAAATGTCATTTTTAATCTGTTTCCCAGAATTCAGTGTGACGTCTTCAGTTTATTGGTTTTGTTTTGATCAGCAGTCCAAAACCAACAAATCCTGATGTTTAAACAACTGGAACTTCTGTCTTAAAAAGTAAATTAAACGATCAATAAGTTTAATTTTCTGCAGATCAACTAATAATGTTTTTGTAGATAGTGTCAAAGATGTTGTTTCAACTCCGTTTTATAAGCTTTAGTTTCACATGCAGTCACTTCACTGACTGAATCTTCTGTATCCAACAAACAACCTGCCAGTCAACATCTAAGAAGGTCACAACTAGGTTGTTTATTTTGTGATAACTGATACAGGATAAATGTTATACATTCTATTTTAACACTGATATTTTGCTTTTATTTTCAATGTCAGTATGCAAAAAAAAGACAATACAAAGTAAACATTTAGTATCATGAACATGATACATAATTTGACTGCTTCATCCATATTAAACCAATTAATTTTAAGGACTCCTTGTTGCCCTGGTGATATCTTGTTTAGCTACAACACAAAAAAGGGAAAAAATACAAAAAAACAAAATGCAAACATCAAGAGTTGGCTGACAGCAAACACTGTAAAGAACCACATGATCTTAAGATGTATCAATCAACTCGTGTAGATGCATATATAAAAATACAGGACCCCTGTTGTATATATGCACATACAGTAATAATGCAATTACTAGAGTTGTAGAGCCTGTACTGGGCATACAAACAGACAAAATGAAGAGAGCAGGATACACATACATACACACGTTTACCATTATCTCTCCATATAAACACGCATGAACCAACCAACCAACAAACAAACAGAAGGCTCTCTGGCTTTAGAAGCTAAAAACTACACTTGACTTTAAAAAAAAGAAAGAAAAAGAAACAGACATTCACATTTCTGAAACAAATTTCATGATCTCATAACTTCTCACCTGATCAACCGCCTCAGTCTTATCAACTTTTAGTGCCACCAGAGAAGCTAGAATGATGATGATGATGATGATGATGCTTCGTTTGTGCCGTCGTGTCCAACTCGTCCCATCGATCAGGGCCGAGTTCACTCTCACTGATTACTTCACCGTCTGCGTTGGTCCTTTTTCTCCACATCATCACTCACTGTGCACTCATTCACTGACTCACTGTTCCCTGGTGTAAACAGTCCAGAGTCTGCACTGTTTCTTCATCCATGAGCGGAAGTGAATGAGTGAATGTGTTGTGGAGGAAGGTGGAGAAGTGGGACTGCAGCTGTTCATGTCTGTGTTTAGTGTATGAATGTCCTGTACGTCCATGCATTTACCTGTGTGTGTGCGCTGTATGTCCATCTCTATGCGGGCCTCTACGGTGAGGCTGGGGCTTTGCTACCGCTGTAATGAACTTGGTATCTGTTCACTGCTTGCCCTTTGACCTCAGTCGACAGGCAGGTCGTCTTGCAGGGGATCATGTCCTCTTCCTCCTCGCCCAATAGCCAGTTCTGCACCGAGCGTTCAGCGGAGGCTGCAACGTGATTGGCCAGCCAGCCCTGGTGCCACTTGTCAAAGCGTTCGTGCTGGCTCGCTGCCACTCTGTGCTGCGACTGTGGAAGAAGAGGAACAACTGTCAGAGCTTCGTCCAAACAGGATTTAACGAGCAGAAAAGGCGATGCTCGATTATCCTGACACCACATCGTCACCCAGATTCTCCACGTCACGACACAAGAGTCTTACAACACGCCACAACGGGATACTAATGACCTACCTTCCTGGCCTTGACTAGCGCTCCTCTGCGGTACATGTAATCCTCAGAGTTCATGACAAACACCATCTTGTGTGTGTTGAGTTTAAATCGACAGTCCAGACTCCCGGCGTTCTCCACGCCCAGCTGGCGGTGCCACTCTCTCCTGCAACGCATCGCTTCCACCTGCCGCACCTGCCAGCGACGGAAACGACGCAGGTTCCTACAAGAAGAGACACATTTAATGGACCTTAACGTGCTGATTGGGTTACAGTATTTGTCTGACATAGTTTGAGATCAAATTAATGACTTTGAACAGAAACTTTTTACTTTTCCAGGCTCTTAGTCAAACATTTAACAGGATTTTTCCTGGCTCACAATGAGGCAAAGGTGGGCAACAGAGTCTCTGCATTTTTAAAAAAGAGCACAATAACTTAAAATATTCCCCATCTGCTGACTGTACCTGTGAATGATTCTCAAAACTGTTTTCAATTCAATGATAAAGGGCCTCCAGTTAATATTACAAAGATGCATTGTAACAGACCACTTCCTCCAGTATGCAAATTCCATCTAAAGCAGATGTTTGTTTTCCAGTATTGTTCTTAAAGTGTTTACTGAAATACAGGTAAATCAGAAAACCTGTACACCCTAGTGTACTCATAAACAACACTTTACCCTGAAGGTTATTATATGCGTTTTATACTGAGACTGTGTCAGAGAGATGTTGATTCAATGTTGTGGCCTTTTTTGACTGAAAATAAAATAATGCTGATTGTGTGCAAAGATTGATTAAGTTCCCTGAAATACGACATTATGGTCATATGTAATGCTGCATTTTCAATTAAGTCAGAGCAGACAGTGTGTGTAAATTCATTCTTTCTTCTGGCATTCATGTAGCTCTTTGCAGTCAAGTATTTTGTCTATTGTGGAAAAAATATTCAAAACATTAGCAGTAAGAGGCCCAAGAGTGTTTACAAGCTGATCTGTCTGTATTCTTTACACGAGATAGGTGGCTATAAGATGTGTATATGCACAGTTTGAAGTCTAAACCACAAATTTATAAAATCTGATGTTTAGAAATAATTATATTAAACTGTTATACCTTGGCAGAAATACAGGTTTGAAGAAGTAGCCCTCTTGAGAACACAGGCTGGACTCTGTTCCTACAAACTGCTCCATGTAGCTCGACAGGCACTGTGGGAGAAGACGGTGAAGACATTAATAACTGATCCATTACAATGAATAAATATTTAACTAAATTGCTTTATATATTTCAAAGTGCGTGTAAAAAACAAACATTTAGATTGTTTTTCCACGTGTGTTTACCTGTACATCTAACGGATCATCCGCCTGGGCCTCCTCAGTGTCCAGCAGCTCAATGGTCATTGTCACATGACCCGTGTTTTGGATAAACATCACCTGATGACAGAATGCAAAGAAACTAAGTAAACAAACTCAACACGCTACAGCTGAATGACACCAGAGTCACAACTCAGAGGTTCATATTCATACAACAGAGATTTAACTTGTTAAAATCTCTTAAGAGTGCAACAGAAAGGTGCTAACAGTTTAATGATGATCTAATTCAATTATATGTAAGTACATTTAAAGAGCGTTCATCTTGCTGTGGAACAAGTAATGTCACTTCCATATCAAAATAAATCCCAAGTCATAACATAGAAGGTAAAACTGCAACCAACTACACCCTCAGATACATGATAGTCAGTTTTACTATCATATTAAAAGTACTGAACAGGTGTAAAGAGTATATTTGATTCACCAGGACTTTGTGCTCACCTTGAAGCAGTTCTCCTCAGCCATGACTCTCTCGGCTTTCCACTGGTAGCTGGTCTCCCAGGCTGCTCTGACACACTGCGAGGACAGGTTTCCCCCCGCTGCCCCCCGCTTCCTCTCAGCCAGGTAAAGATCAACCACCTGCAGACACACCTCGTCGCTCACAAGGTGCTGCAGCTGAAGTCAAAGAAAGTGCATATCAGAATATGTCAATGTTAAGTGTTGACAAAGCAGGTTTTATTTCGGCAGGATCCCAGGTATATTTGGTGACCCATTTTAGCATTTATTTATTGTTTTATTTTTTCCGTCTGAGAGAATGATGCCATCCGCGATCAAATAACTAGTGGAAAATCCCCCCCTCGCTCTACCCCTCCCGTACGTCTACTGACAATCACACGGAGAGAGAGAGAGAGAGAGAGAGAGAGAGAGAGAGAGAGAGAGAGAGAGAGAGAGAGAGAGAGAGAGAGAGAGAGATTCTCTGGTATTAAGTTAAACTGGGGACAAGGTGAATATTTTAAAAGCACAGACAAGGTAAAGCAACAGTGAACGCATGTGGTTTCGGTACCACGTTGGTTTCAACACACTGCGACATTACAGGCGGCTCACCTGCTGTTGTTAATATGGAATTGTGGAGGAAAAAGTTGTGTTTTACGGCCGCTGACCAAGAGGTAGTATCTGATGAGCTGAGAGTGAGAGCAGGGCGGACTAGAGCTGTACCTGACTCAGAATTTGTCTTAGTAGAAATTGATTTGGCTGTTCAATACCAAGACTCAACTATTTGTTATTTTCTTTCTGTTTGTTGCTACACTAAATTTCTAACACTAATGTTTTAGCTACCTTACGTTTTAATACCTTTCCTTGTCATCACAGATGAGGAAAACGCGAGTCAATCTGGGTCTTCTCGAGTGATGATTTGAATCATCAACTTTTGGGGGCAGTGCTATTGGTGTAGATGGGTGCATATGTTTGTGTAAAAGGGAAAAGCTTGGTGAGAGTAGTTTGTGAGTAAACACTAAAATAAGGTAGAGAATTAAAATGGTAAAATAAGAAACAGAACTAGAAATAGTGTATTCTTTCAAATAAAATTTGGAAATTCATTCAAAAGTTAAATGCTACTGAGGTGCCCAATACTAACCCTTGTCTAACTCTGAGAATAAATAATTTAATTAATTTAATAATTAACCTACATAATGGGGCAGGCTACTCATCATCACTGTAAAAAAACTTTAGGTCATATCACCCACGCCACGTGTGGGAAACACTGGTTCTACACATCTTCATTGTCTGATACGAGCGCTCAGTGTGACGGTAAACTTTTCTTACCTGCCGAATGATGTTGTGGATGACCTTGTCGATGGTGAAGCCGATGTAGGCGTGGATGGTGAACATCTCTCTCAGTGTGTCTTCATACTGTGTGGAGTCCAGGTTGCCATCCAGCAGGCTGCGCACCATATCCAGGAAGGCTGGGTAGTACTCCTCCAACTCCACCTCACCTGTGGAAACAAAGGGATGTCACAGCAGGTCCTTACAATGTAATTAAGTGATCTGTGAAGAAGTGTTGGGCTGAATTTGGATACACCTCTTCATCTCCAGCATGAATACATACTAGAAGGTCAAATGCAGTTTTTATCCAAAAGCAGCTATTTAAAAAGGCGGTCAGTGGGCACCCAGTTAGCTCAGTGAGTAGAGCTGGTGACCCATGTACCGAGGCTGAGTCGGCCCTTTGCTGCGTGTCATCCTCTCTCTCTACCCCCCTTTCCTGTCTATCATCAGCTGTATCTATCAAATAAAGGCTATAAAAGGCCTAAAAAATAACTTAAAAAAAAAAAAAAAAAGGCGGTGCAGGTATCATTAATTCAAATTGTTGAGATTTGTGCTGCTCTGTCGTAGAGCTGCAACAATTAGTCTGTTAATCAATCAAAAGAAAACCAATCAGCAACTATTTTAATAACTGATTGATCATTTAAATGTGAAAATGGATTGTTTTGTTTTTTTAAATGTAGTGAAGTAAATGGAATTTTACTGACTGTTGGTCGGACTAAAGAAGACATTTAATGACCTGTTCTCAACAATATAGTGATGGAGTTTTTCATTGTTTTAAAAACCACGTGATCAATTGAGAGGATAATCATCAGATTAAATCAATAATGAAATTGATCATTAGTTGCAGCTCTACTGTGCGGTTGTCTTACCTGTATCAGAATAGCCTTTAATTGGCTGTTTATGACAGCTGGTTTATCCTGAGCTCAATGGGTTACAACAAACAAATGATCCAAAATTAATCAGCCATTTTAAAATCTATTTTTTAAAATGCCTTGAATGGCCTTGAAGCAAATCACCTCAGGACACCATACTGCTACACCTCATCAAATTCCAGCTCAACCAAGACAATATAACACAATACTACACTAAGCTAACAACCAGTCAAGTCCAATAAAAACCCATTGAACAATATCTGTTATCATTTTGTTTCTTTTGTCAAACTTTCCAATCTTCAACACCATGTTGTTTTCAAATGCTGGCAAAGAAAAGAACATCAGTCCTTCAACACATCTGGAATACTTTCATGTAGTAGGACTGACTGACATCAGAAACTGTTTGATTTAGGTTAACTTTATGATTCATGCTCATTAATTAAAACTAATTAACTAATTTCCCTGATGAGATCATATGTATACTGATATTAAAGCTCTTGGTCACAACAGGAAAAAAACAACCTCCTACACTGAGATGATTTGTCCATGTTGAGTCAGATATCACAGCTTGTTGCACCAACTCAAATTAAATTAAACCAATCTAGGATCTACAGAACCAACCAGTAGCTGAACTTACTGGGCTGTTTGAGGCGGAGCTCCATAGCGAGGTCACATGCTTTTTCTCTCCTTCCCTCTGCCATCAGCAGCCTCTCCCTGCTCTGCTCAGCTCGGTGCTCCAGCAGCTGACGTTCTGCCTGTCGGTAAACCCGCAGCAGTCGCGAACATAAGGTCTGGTGCAGCCGCAGGAAGAAATACCAGTTGTTGTTGACGAAGAAAAGGTTGTAGACGCCGTCCAGGTCCTTCTGGTGCTCTGCTTCAGGGTCGCGCAGGTCCACCTTCTCCCCGGGTGCACCTGAACCCGTCTCCATAGGTGTAGATCCAGGGGTGGATGAGGCAGTCCCTGCAGGCTGGCTCATGCTACTGGAGGTGGTGGAGGCCTCCGTGTCTGCAGGTTGGGATGGGCTGCAGCGCCTCCGCCTGGACTCCCCGTTGAGCTGCTGCTGCTGGGGTTGGGACTGGGCTTGGGACTGTGATTGGGCAGGTTGGGGTTGAGACTGACTACTTGGGGTTGCTGCTGCTCCTGATGCATTATTTGAATTACCAATTCCTCCTCCTGCCATCACCGCTGCTCCACTGCCGCTGCCGCCTCCTCCTCCTCTCTCTGCCCCCTCCTCAGGCTCAACCTCCTCATCTGTCCATTCTTCAGTATCACTGAGCTCACCGCGGCGGGAGAAGAACAGGTCGGGGACAAAGTGCTGGATGATGCGCTTGATGTGGTCCTTGTCGTCTTTGTGGATGGTTGGCTGGCGTTTGACATGGTAGATGATGAGCGAGGCGGCGTCCTCCAGGATCTGTTTGTCCTCATACGTAAACACCATGTGAGGCTCACTGGATGCACCAGAGCCATTACGGCTCTGCTGGCCAACTCCACCCTCTTCTGTGCTCTGCTCCTGACGCTGAGAGAAAAAAAAGAGATTAATGAGGGAAACTTAAAATAAACGTAAAATACAAAACCACGAGTTTTGATAGGTTTCACTGATTTAAATAAATTATTCTTCCTACATTCATATTTAACAGAAAAATATGATAAATTCTTTTGCAGCAATGAAGTTGTCTGTTAAAAGCAGCACTGCACAAAAGGAAATAAAACACTATCAACTCAAGGTAATTTACTGTGTTGCATTTGATCCTTATCAGCAGATGAGTATAACCACAAACTGTAGATATTCAAACGTTCTATGATTTTGATTAATTTGAATCTCGAGCTGAGATCGTTATCTCCACTGCTGTTTGCAAGATCAAGAATGATCTGCTAAACGTTGAAGTAAACATGGATGGGTAGCCTGAGAGATACACATGGAAAGTTTATACATCTACAGCAACCTCAATGTGTTGATGCAGACTATGAAATAAAGGCCCTGGAGTTCAGATTGTTTCATCAACTCCTGTTTCTAATGTCAAGGATTAACTGTGATGACTAATGTGTAACATCTCACACAATCATCACACATCAATGACTACCAGACTGAGTGGATTTCTATGAAACTTCTTTTTCATTTCTTTTGTCTGGTCAGCTCTGGGTTTGAATGCATCTTTTGAAAATGTGAAGGGGGTCATGTTCCAAGTTAAAAAAGGATGTTAAGTGACTCATTAACACTTTAAAATATAAAGCTCCAGTATGTATCTACAACCTAGTCCAAAAATTACACAGGAATGTAATTAGACACTCAACACCTCATCATCTTTTCATATTACAAAAGCTTTAATGTCAAAGGACGGCAGGAAGTTTTTACCTCATCATAGACACTCTCGATCTCATTGAGAAGACTCTTCGACCGCAGGGCCTTCATGTCATTCTGTTTGAAGTTGACTCCTTGGTGGTCGAGGGACTTCAGGTAAGCCTTCTCATACTGCTCCCTCCATATCTTATTGAAACCCTGCTGGGCCTCTCTCCACTCCTCCTCCTTGGCTTTCAACCTGCAGAGGAAGACACACCTTAAATGTAGATACTTAACAAAACAAACCACATATATAACTATGTTACATAACATGTCTGTCAGTGAGTTTTCTTGGTGATTTGATTGTATGGCAATGTAAAGATCTGTAGGAAGGAACGTTTTCAGAATTCATCCTTTATGTGGAAGTCTGCCACCTGTAAAACACACATTTGCAACAAGTTCACTGAACACACAAACTATTTTTAAAATCACCTTCCTGTTATGGTTCACATTTGTTGGCAGGACATACAAAGCTCACTCCCTGTTGATATAAAGATCTTACTCTTCTTTCAATGTTGACAAATGCTGATATACAAGAAAATATCTAACTGACTGATAATCGTAATACACACACGCAACAAGATCATAAACACCAGAATTCAGCCACTGAATTTCTTCCATTAAACATTTTGCCAGTGACGACATTTAAAATAAAATGACCGTCCTGACCTCTTGAGCACCACAGGCACAGCAGTAGCGGGACTCCTCTTCAGTCCCTCAATGATCTCAGGGGCTTTGTCACCATAGATACGATACACAGCACGGCGCTGGATGACCTCAGAGGTGCCGCCCAGGCAGTCGTCTAATCTGAATCGGTCCTGGTCCTCAGGTGAAAGACGGGATAGCTTCTTCTGGACGCTCTCCAGCACCCTGATAGTGGCCAGATTTGTCTCCAGAACCACATCCAACTGTAAGTGGAGAGTTACAGACATACAGCTTTTAGACGGCAGCCATCAACTACAGTGTAGCCAAGGACTTGAAGCTTATTGACGCAGGGACACAAAGATAAAAACATGTATTAAGTAAGTTGTGGTGTTTATACAAACCTCCCGGCTCTGCAAGAATTGTAAGTAGAGTTCTTGTTATGATGTACATACCTCAAATCTTTCATCCTCACAGCGATGCAGCTGTTCCTCATAAGGAGTCTTCTTCGAGCTGACGAAGGTTGAATCCTCTGACCAAGAGGGGAATGACACCCAGGTGTCATTCAACACCTACACACATTCAGGCAGAAAAGTTCCCATTAAATTATGAATGGTAAAACCCTTTTATAGGAATATATTTTATAATTACATAGTATTAACTTACTATCTTTTACTACTATTTATGCTAGAAAACGCAGTAATATGTCAGCAGAGGCAGGGAAGAAGAAGACTGTCAGCAAATAAACACTTCTCAAACTTTTAAGAACAATCTGCTTTGCAGATGTTTTATGAGTAAATGAATTAATTCAACAGATCTCAAGGATAAACACAATTGTGAGTAACACTGAGTGTAAACAGAAACTTTGCTTACAAGAAAACTTCACAGGGCGTCTTTAAGTGATGCACTGACCTCGTGACAACTCATTAGGAAAATGTAAGTAGGTGTACCTCCTTGCATAGGGCAGTGCGTCCACTGCATTTAGGCTGCTGATAGGTCTTGGGCAGTGCTCTATAGCTGGACCCCAGGCGCTTGCAGGAGGCATAATCCACCTCCCTGCCCCCTCCCCCCTCCATGTAGCGATCCGACAGCCCTGACACAGCATGAGAGAGCTCTTTGTCCCCCAGAAATGACTTGAACTGTGTGTACAGTTCAGGAAACTTCCTGCAAGGAGATGGATGAAATAAGGAATGACAGATAAATCAGAAGGAGAACAGCTGACCAAAACACAAGTGCTATCCACCAGTATAATCCTATGAGAATGTAATGTGAATACAAATCTGAATTATGTTGCATATGTAATGGTCATATCAGTAACAGTTGCAAATGCCTTTAAAAAGTCCTGAAAGCCTTTAATAAATGTCAACATTTTAACAGTTATTGCCCTTTCCTGCAGTTATACCAGAGTGCCTCTTCTACAAGACCAGACATTACAGTCTACACGTTCTGTCAGCTCCCTGCAGCCACTGTATCCATTCATCTGTGCACCCAAGTCTCTGATTTCATCCAGCCAGTTCACACATTTATTCAGATCAATTATGTTTCCATCCACTCACCCCAGGAAAGGAGTGACTAGCTGTAGCAGCTCTGCTCCCGAGACTACTTCCTGGTTAAACAAGGCGATACAGCGCAGGAAGTTCTCATACACTTCCTGGCTTTTAAACAGGCGACGAACCTGAATGATGTGAAGGTTGACAGTGAAATCAGACCAATTACATTATTCAAAAAGACATTAAAAAAACAAACCATATAATAGCAGTAGAGAAAAGAGGGAAAATGAAAGGAAGTATAGTGGCAGTGGGTCAAATAAACAGTATGAACCCAGGAAGAAGGAAATCCAACATGGAAAAAGATGCCTCACCTTATCAAAGAAGGAGAATTCTCTTAAGACTCCATGTTTGCCAACTGAAGCAAAGGACTGATCTTTGGTACAGGAATACTTCATTTTTTTCTTTAAAAAAAAGAAAGAAAGAAATGAATGCTGAATGATCTTTATAGTCAATAATCATTAAAGTCACTGTAGTGGGAGCACTGCATTGTTGCTTCAGGAACGAAACAAAGAGTTGTTTGAGATCAAGGACATGTATACATACATTGGCGCGTTGCCTGAGGCGGTTATTCTAAATTGAGAATTTACCTTGAGCAGTGGGGAAATGTGCTGCAGTAGGATGGGCCTGGGCCTCTTTTTGTTCTGTTTGGTTATCGTGTCCTCGTCCTCCGGTCTTTTCAGCGTCTCTTTCCCCCCTGTCAGTGAGCTCCCTGTGAACTACAGGAGAGGAAGCACACGGGAAAAGTGAGTGACTTTCAATTTCTCAAAGCCCAAGCTAAAATAGCTTGATTTCTGCAACTAAATACTACTTTCATAGACAACTTCAAAAACCCACATATATACACATTTGAGAAGCAAAAAACTGTGAATTTCTGCTTGAAAAATTAATAAAATTGATGATTTGAATATCAAAATAACTGCCAAATAACATGCTGTCTATTAACTAATTGATTATCTAATACAACTATTGAACTTTACTGTATTCAAACAATGTTGAGAAAAAAAAACACTGACTATGAGGAATATAGAAGAATGACATTTCTGCGCAGAAGCATGGAAATAAATTATATAGTCGTCTAGGTTGTGAGGAAGGTTTTTGGGTTTTTTTTAATCGTGAAACACTAAAAAGAAGAAATCACAACAGAGAATGTTTTTATGTGCCGAGACAGGGCATTGATTGTTTGACCTTGTTGATTTTTAATGCACCTTAAAATTACAACGTTATTGATCTCTGTCTGCTGCTTTACTGACCAGTGATCGCTTGGCATCAGGTAAGAATTGTCCAAACTCAGCCAGCAGGTCCTCTTGCCCCTTGAAAAGACTGGCAACTTTAGAAAACACCTCGTCTTCTGTCATCCCACTGCTACCTCGGCTGCCTCGACTCTCTTTCACCTCCAGCTGCTCCTTCTGAGGGGTGGTAGGGAGGTAAATGTTGATCAGACGTGAGGAATCAAACTTAATTTTAAAAAAGCAGAGCAAAGTTGAAATTATTTGGCCTGGCTACACATGGTCAATAATCTTGGTGCAGGAGACACAAACACCACCACTGTCCTCAAGGAACAGACTGCTGTGGAAATTTGATGCTGCACACTGAACACTTCAACTATGAGCTTTATTTATTAGTTTAATTTAAAATACCATAAAGCCATTAGAGAGGACTCAGATTCTCAGAATACCAGCACTAAGAGAGTTCTGCTGTAAAAGTCCTACCAAAATCAAAATCTTTAAGGTGGAAAATTAGGATTGTAAACTAAACTACATCACAATAACTTAAACCTAAATTGTCTATATAAATATATATATATATATACAACTAAAAGGCTACTTCAATTACCACATTTTATTCGTACCTGATACGTGTGAAGAATCTCTAGGAAGGCTCGGTAGATCTCTGGGTGGTCCAGAAAACGGTTTTTGATCTTATTTACGTAGCTAATGGCACTGTCAAACTCTACAGGGCTTGTCTCTGAGGCAGGCGGGGATACAGACGACGTGGTTGCCTGATTCTGGCTCTCTCTGTTTGTCAAAGGAAGAGAAAGCCTGCTGGGAGGCTCTGGAGGTCCTGCTGGGGTTGAGGAAGATGGGGGCTCTGATGAAGCCGCCTTGACCTCAGTAGTCTGGGCCGGTCCAGCTTCAGTTTGGGCGGCAGAGGCACTACCTGAGGTCGCGGTCACTGCAGAGGTGGTGAGACTCTTCCCCTGTTGGCCTGGGGATACCTGGACAAATGAAAGAGGTTGAGCTGGGTGATTAGAGGTGCATTCATTGAAGTCGTTTGCGTCAAATAAAGTTTAGTGAAAAATGCCAGTAAATACAAGTTCAGATGGTGGTTAAAGTCTGGAGGAAAACAATGCTGATGCTAGATAATGTAAACACTTGTCTCAGTAGCTGTGTCTGACTCTCTGCGTCCCACTCACTCATTCAATACTCACTATATAATAGACTCTATAGTGAGCAGTGTGATTTCTTACACTTACAGGACTCAAACATCTGTAATTTTTGTATCTCTATAATACCACTAAGTCAAATTCTCTGAGGTGGAACCGGATGGAAAAAGAGAAACGCTACAACCCTGCGTAACCAAAAAACCTGATTAATGGTCTTTTCACATCAATAAAATGTGGCTCGTTGAATTGTAGGATTGTTGGCAGAAAGTATAAACTTTTATGGACACTACTTTTTTATTCCATTATGGCATTTTTTTGGATACAACCAGTGTTTCTTTTAAATTTCCAATTAAGAAGCTTAAAAGCTTGAAACATTGTTTTATATTATGTCTACCTTACTTAAGTAGTATCACATATTGTATTCTTGTAATAAATGCTTATAATGTTTACATCCAAGATTATATTTTTAAAAGACTGCTCTATTATGTCGAATGGAAAATCAATACAAGAGATACAAAAACACACGTCCAACCATATTCAGTGACAAATTCTAAAATCAACACGGTTTTATTGCAAATGCAAAGTAACAATCTGTATGTGACACACACCACCCTGGTCCTCAAGGTACACTGGTCCGCCTCAGAGTGACTTTTTAATGTCACATTTCATAAACTTAGCTAAAACTAATGCAGTCTAATACAACAGTCCTGTAATAAATCTTACTTAAGTTACAGCTATCAGTTTTTGATTAAACAGGTGTTGATTCAACTTAATAGTCATTAGTTTTAGCCCTGGCGTTCCTAATAAAATGACAACTGAATGTATTTGCACAATCTAGCATGGCATATATGGGATCTTAAAACAGAATTTAAAAGTTGAAATGTTTCTCCAAATAACTCTCCAGTGGTTAAAAAGAAAAATAAATAATCACCTTGTGTCTTTATTATTGTGAATCTTATTAAAATCTAATTAACTGACAAATCTGTTCTGTATTTTTTTTAGGCAGAGCAGCCAACAAGAACCAGTTTCCTCTTAATTAAAATTTTCTGTGGGCATAAACATACAGTACATTTCAGCACACAGCGAGATTGTTACGATGCATCTACTGAAAGTTTAATAGGTTTGAAGATAAATAAAGCACAGATTTTTCAACTTCTGCTGTGAGGAGAGTGTCTCACCTGTGTGGAGAACGGCGATTGGAGGAAAGCCACCCCATTCTTGGGGACCTCTATCCGATACCCCGGTGGTAGGAAGGCATTGAAGCCCAAGACTAGGTCTGGGTGTCCATGGAAGAGTTGAGACACGCGGTTTATCACCCCCGGTGTGTCGATGCTATTCAAGACAACAGGCAGACACAAACACATTAGTGGTGTGGATGACAGCTTCCTCTCTCATATGCTGCATGAAGACAACCAAGTCCTTTTCAAAAAAGAGAACATAAACTGCTGGGTGATTCGAGCAGGATCGGCAATTTCTTACTTATTGAAAATGCTTTAAAATGTGTGGTTGATCCCTGGGTGTTTATGTTTTGCAACGTAATCAAAGTCCACACACAAGCTCCACCATTCAGAGTTGGCATTAAGAATCAACTCATTAAAAATGTATTGCTAAACTTCTTGCATAAATACCTCTGTGACTTGAACTCTTTCATGATGTCGAGAAACTTGTTGTATATGCCAGGATCGTTTGCAAAACGAATTTTGACTTGGTCCAAATATGACAAAGCATCTTCAACCTAAACACAGAGGAAGAAAAGAACAAAAATCCTGAATACAGCATTGAGTACAATCAGTCTCACATGGACCTGTGGAGAAGTAAATGGCAAACATCCTGTCGTGTTGTTGATGAAGAAGGATGTTACAGAGAAAAGCTGTTTAAACATGTTTAATACGCCATAGTCTATACATCATTGCAACACTGGGTCGCATTAATAATTGCACTACTATAAAAATTAAAATGGTGCCACCAACAAACCAGAAAATATGTGTATTGCATTATTTCTTTAACACTGTGTGTGGATATTTTTGGACGTGCAGTCCCATAAATAGTCAATGTTTGCTTCCCTCATTGTCAAATGAAGTGCTGTATCAACAAATGCACTAGTTAGCGGTACAAGCTGTACAAGTAACCACAATAAATAAATAAATAAATAAATAAATGGGCGAATACAAGAAACAGCAAACAGCTTTTGTTCCCGGGATCCTCGCTTGGTCTTTATTCAACCTAACACCCAAGGCTAGGTTAGGTTACGATAAAATATGTGTCCACACAAAGCAATTGTCACAAACACAATCCTACAGAGGGGCTTGCTCTAGCTAGCGTTAGCCAACTGACGATAATAACTCCACAAAACACTTAACAACACCCACATACAACATTTATACAACACGTTTTAGTCACTCTGGCACAACGGTGTCGTGTTGGCAGAAAAAACCAACAACATGATAATACTCAAAACACTGCGATAACAAAAGAAAACGTGTAATGAAGCTGCTAATCAACTGAAATAGCCGTTGTTGGCTAGCCTGCTGGCTGGCTGACGTCCTCCACTTTGTTCAGGGTGGCTGATAGAAAAAAAAAAAAAAAACCCGAACAAGAGGAACTTCCCACAACCGAGGTTTGAGTTAACATTTGCTCACAGAAGAGGGGCTGTTATTTTTGACATCGTAAAATAAGAAAACTACCACTCAACTGTCACTCACACGTTCATTAATGAAACACAGCGTCCACGTCTCTATAACCCCCAACCGTCAACGTTCGGCTGTTTTAGCGGTTGAATTACTTTTAATAGGCCAGCGAGCTAACTAACGTTAGCACAGCCGATGCTTTCACTACTCTCGACGTCCGGGGGGGAGAGAGAGAGAGAGGGAGACAGAGAGAGAGAGACACAGAGAGAGAGAGAGAGAAAGAGCCTCAAAATCCAACGCAATGATCCGACGAACAAAATGGTTCTGACTCTGAGGGACTTTTCCCCTTGTCGTTGTTGTCTCCTTACCTTCAGCTTCTGGAAGTGCTGCTGCTGCACTTGCTTTTGTGTTATAACGTAAGGCTTGTCTTGGATTTGGTTTATTTGCTTCGCCGTGCTGTGCGCCTGAATCTTCGCCATTATCCCGGCGACAGGAGAGCTTGAGAGCCGCTACCACAACTTGAGAGGGAAGCTTTCGGTGTTACCTCCAGTTGTTGGCTAGCCGACAAACCTTCCTCTCGGTCGGGGAGCCAGCCTGCCAGCGAGCAAACCCTACTTTGCCTAGCTGGACAGTCCTCTCTCTCTCTCGGCACAGCGCTAAAAAAAGGGACGGGAGAGAAATCCACAGCAGGAGTAGAGGGTGATGACAGACAAGCTGCTACTCGCTGCGACTTTGATTAAAACATCACCATCGATTTAAACAAGCTCAGGCAAGAAGCGTCGGGAAATAAGCTAAGGGACAATGGTTGCCGTTTATCGTATTTAAAATAACTATCGCCTGTCTCTTTAAATTCGGCGGCAGCGGTCTGTCTTGGCGTCCGGAAGCCAGAGTAGGAGTGAAAAATTGAAGAAAAAAAAATTGAACTGCGCAGCCGCAACAATGGGAGGAGCGGAGTTCACAAGAATCAGATTGCTCCACTCCCCCTTCACTGCTTCACTGCTACAAAGGAACAATGTTACTCCATGCACAACGATAGCTACATAGTTCACACCGTACCCACAACTACAAGATCAACGGTAGACTGGGGCACCGGACTGTGGGGGGGCAGATCAATACTGGAGGCTATTGATAGGTATCTGCCGCTCATTCAGCGGGCACATGAGCGAAACGCAGCACCCATTCAGCTTGTTCAATACGAGAGAGAGAGAGAGAGAGAGAGAGAGGCGGTTTTTCCGACAACTTTATTGTATTTCTGAGTGCATTTCAAGGACGACAGAAGCAAATAATTTGATTTAAAATGATTTATTAGTGACTGACTTTCACATGGTAAAACATCAACAGGAGTAATGAGAATAAAAACAGAAGTGTGATTTAGTTATAGCTATATGTGCATTTTATAAGTACTGTAACATGGCCAGTTTGCCACTGAAAGGTGCTGTGATTGATCTCCTTTATATATTTATTGAACTACGAGGCTTTGGCAGCAAGTCTCCACCTCTGTAGCCACTGTTGATAAGTCAGTCCTCCTTTACTGACCTCAGGTAGGACATGTTGGGCCGGCTTCTCCCACCTAGATACAAGAAAACACACACACACACACACACACACACACACACACACACACACACACACACACACACACACACACACACACACACACACACACACACACACACACACACAAAGTTAACCAGCAATCCAGACCCTTCACTTCAGACTGAGGGTGTAAGTCCAAAATAATTAAAATGCTACAGCTGAGATTGAACCACGAAGGAAAACACATAAGGTCTCTTTTCATAGTTTTATAGCCGTAACTTCTGTCATTTATGATAACATCTTACTCAGCATTGGGCTAGGTAAAATGTTTGAGTATTTTGATGTCAAAATATCTCATCACAAAATAATCACATAAAATACATTGACTTCCAATGCAAATAAATAATGCTCAATCATTTAACAGCAGAATGTAGTTCAAATTCAGTAAAACACATTTATCTAAACCACTTATTTGGAAAGCAAACACATCATATGCAGACATTAAATGAAAGTACTATTTTCCAAGTTGAACCAGGAAGTAGTTCTTGGAAAAATAATAGATTTGATGTTTTAGTGATAACTTGTCACAATCACTTTCATTTTCGCTTGCATGTGATTTTGTTAAAGTAAGACAGCAGACGTGTCAGAAAAACCTGCATGACAACTTAAACTGCATGCACCAATGCACTCCACTGTAAAGACGTGTCTAGAGGGGTCGTCTGCAGATCTCAGCAATGTAGCTGTCTGGTAAAATGTGAACCGATAGGAATGTGGTGAATCTGTAAAATACCTGCAGACCCAGATTGAAAAGAAGAGTTCTCCTTTCATAGACGTCTGAAAGGAAACTAGAGACATACAATAAAATGCTACATGCACTTTGGAAATGTTCCTCACCAGTAAGAGATGGCAGTTTTGACTTGGACCCCATAAGAAAGGCCTTGGGCACAGCGTTGCGTGAGGCCTCTGACTCTTGGTACCAGAGTCTTCAGAAGCTTCTGATCCTCCTCCATGACTCTGGACAGCAGAGCTAAGAGGCATAGTGTAGACAGACAAACAGTAGTTTTGTTGTTGCTGAAATTGCTCAAAATTCTTCACACTTCTTTTTGCCCAGGGAACATAAATTCTTCATCATATACAGCATGTGAACAAACAGCCAAATGCAAAACAGAAGTGTATTTCAAATGTCAGTTGTTGTTTTTTTACCTTTTTGATCAGATGCATGCAGCTGTTCTGCTTCCTTCTGTATTTTCTGCAGAGTAGCAGAGTGAAGTTGCAGTAACTGACGGAGAAAACGCAGCTCAAGCTGCTGGGAGCGTGTGTGGGAACACAACTCCTCTGGAGCCTGAAGTGTAAGAAGAAGGAGTAAAAAATGTTTGTGTCACAGTCAGAGAAAAAGGCAAATGAGAAGAAATTCCATAAATAAAGTTCATATTTTAACAAAGCAAAAACTAGCTGTGAGTGTTTGTAGGACTAGCAGATATGCCTAAAAGGGCTGTTGGTGTTTTACCTCTGTGCAGTGAAACTGATTTTCATGGATATTATTTTTATCAGCTCTGGTGATGAGAGGACTGGGGTCTATCTATGTTGGTTACAGTCAGCTGTTTAATCCAAACCACTCTGGGCATGTGGAGTTTAAGCAGCAGTGGGAACTCTATGAGCTGCTGGCACAACTTTTATAGGAATGCCACGAGTGTCCACAGGCTAACTTCACATGCAAAAGTACTTATCAAAATGTAATTACATTTGTATAGAGTACAGTTACCATGCTAGATCCTATAAAGACTTTAAAGTTCTTTAAGGATTCCAAAAGATGTGAAAACAAACACACAGTACAACATTCACACTATCAAGACGAGTGGTGTGATATCACAATTAAGGAATGGACACACTTTGTGTACAACTACTATCAAACTACTATTTCTTTTGTTTGTTTTTTAGTATAACTGCTATTCGATCTTAAATTCTATTTGAAGTTGGTCTGCTGCTTTGATAATACCATTTTATGGTTTTTTTTTGTAAAGTAATTGAACAGAATGTCTAAAATGCCCATTACTGCTCTTTTATTTGATTAGATTAATCAGATTTTTTACCATAACAAAAAGAATGATAATTTTCTCTGGTTTAACAATTATAGGATTATAACTAATAGTTACTGAATTGCTTTTGAACTGAATTATCAACCACTGAATTATGACTCAAACAGACTTAACCCAAGGACTGACAAGCATATAGATCAAAGAGGAGATCTCACTTCTGTTACAACAGATTGATGCTTTATATACAGACTCACCCTGTACAGTGGGAATGCCAGGCTCTGACACAAGCTGCTGAAGGTCGGGGACTGCAAGCGATGGATGGACAACCACGATGCCGGGACTCTTTGCAATCTGAAACAACAGAAAAAATGTCACATCTCTAATTTTGTGAAGCAAGTGTCACCACTTGATCAACAGTGCGATTAAAAATGTCTCTTCTTGTAATACACTTTCAATGGAGCCACAGGTTAACCACTGATAAAGTAGGATCATTTCTTTTCTCATCTCCTTCCCTCTGAATTTGTAATTGATCATGCAATGCAACAAAACTCAACACATCATAGAGAAAAGGTTGGCAGCATGTGTCATTCAACCCTTTTTGATTAATTTCCAAATACATATTTTACCAAAACAGAACTTCATTGGTTACATACTAATCTGACTGAGGTTTAGCCCTTCATGTATCAAGCAACTTGTTCTTACCCTTCAACAGTCCTACGGTCCAGAGCAAGAAGCGAAACCATCCCTAACTGTCTGGCCTCTTTGGAAATAAAGTTCCTTAGACTGGTGGCTGCAGTGGTGATATCTTCAAACTGTGGCACCAGTTTGTCCTGGACGAAGTCCTGTAACTGAAACAAGACAGAGGAATAGAAATCTTCAAGAGATGTTCAAAACTTTTTTGTTTTCTTGTGGAAAACGTTTATTAGTTTAAAAAGACCAAAACAGTTATTTTACTACAGAATGAAGCAAATCTTATAATCTCTCTACTTCAGTGTCATAGATGGAGAACATCCACACCTCTGTGTGCAGACGGATCAGCTCCGTCTTAGCTGTGGAGTTCCCCTTAATCAGACCTCTGATATGCTCCTGTCTGAGAACCTGGAGAGATACAACAACAGAACCTATTTAAATGATACGCTGGAGAAATAATGACACCTATTACAAATTCATAAAGGTTTGGCAAATCAAGATGTTTATCTGCAGACAGTTAACAGCACACATATCACACCAATCCTCTAGACAGACATTTGAATAATTACAGATATATTTTTAAGAGTGACAATAGCACATGTTATGGTCAAATCACTCTCACCACTAGTTGTCTGAAGTCAAGGATGCTCTGCCACTGGCTGCGGAGGTTCCTAAGTGCCTCCTGACGACTTCTGGCATGCTGGTCAAGTTGGATACAACGATCTCTGATGTGATCCCTGGCTGCAGCCTGCATCACACACTGGAGTTCCACCTCTAGAGCTGTCCTGACAGCGACAAAGACAAAAAGTTTTGCACTTGAGATCAAATCAGTTCTTTGTGTTTGCAACAAATGTATTGCAAATGCACAAAATAGCAAAACAAAGACAGAAGAAAAGGAAAGTATTTTCAGTCTCCAAAACTAAAACAATGATCTCCTACTACAAAGGGGATAGTACACTTGTGGGAACCTCATCAATTAACTCCACATTAGTGAGTCAGCTTACAGTGCCAAGGTATCATTGTGGAGATCCTCTGCAATACCAGACACCTCCAGCTCAGCCTCCTTCTTGCGGGCCTGCAGCTGGTTTCGGAGCTGCTGGACTCTGGAGCGGGTCTGGGCCAGTTCCACCAAACTCTGCTCCACCTCTTCCCAAGCAGCCTGGAACAACAAACATGTGCAATGAACACGTTTTCTTCTATCATGAACTTCCTAAATATTATATGATAGTGTACACGTGTTTAGCACCTCTAGGAGGGTCTTAACTGATGGCAACTCATTATCCTCTTCTGCTGACATATCCAGTAGGTGATTGCTTTCATAGCGGAACCTGCAATTAAAATGCAAGATAAATAATCTAACACTAAAAAGTTGCTGTTGTTATAGTCTTGAAGGAAGAGAGAACATTATAATAATGTTGAAGTTTACCGTAGAGCTGTCACATCCCGTGTCACATCCAGGGAGGTGAGTTTGTCCTCTAGTTCCTTCTGCTCTCTTGAGGCTAAATACTCCAATGCTGATAAGACGTGGTTTGGAGGATAACAACCCAACAGGTTCTGATGCCATGACAAGCAACCAGATGTTAATTCAAAGCAAAAAGTAATATATATAAACAAGTTCCAAAATATTTATTGAGATTTGATCAACAAACACCTACCTCCACAGCACTGAGCCAGTACTGAAACACAGCAGTCCTTTGTTCACGAGTCATACTGACAGGAAACAAATAGAGAGGGATTAAAGATTCAAGAAAGAAGAAGAGTTTTTTTAATAGTTGTTTTCTCAAATACTGTATCCACTATAGTCCTTACTGTTTGGCTGCAGAGTGTCCCGTTTTCAGTTCACTCTCCTGTAAAGACTGATAGAAGTGGAGCCTGTCGTCACACAGCTCTCTCACTTCGCGCTAACAGGAAAAATAAAAGAAATGTTATGATTACCTTCAGTCAGCAGCTGATGTATTACAGACAGCTTGGTCTACATTACTGAGATGTGTGTAAATAATTGCTGATCAACTGGTATATTTTCTTTTCTTTTTTTAAACAGGTGGCAAAGGCGCATCAAAGTGTGTCTACCAGCTGTAGTACTATGAAATTACTCTCAAGATGGCGTAGCATACGTAACATAATCCACTGTCGTTTCCCACTTAAAATGTAACTGTGTCTCCAGAATCACTCCTTCCCTCACTAATTCATTATTACTCCCTATATAATGCTGTATATAGTCAGTTGTTTACTCTATAGTGAGCTGTAAATTGAGATTTCGGCAATGACTGACAAATGTAGTCACATAACTTCAGAGCACTGGATTAAAGGATTGTAAGCAGAACAAGGTCTACATGCCGTGGACAGTCCTTTGTTCATTCCATTGAGGGAATATTTGAGGGTTATACATATCGCATGAATTTCACACTCAGAAAATTGACACTGACGATGGAGGGTAAATATATTTCACTATATAGTTAATAGGGAGTGATTCTGGACACAACTACTGTAGCATTTTTGTCAGTTGGCCTATTAACTCTCTATTATTATTAAATAAAAGCAGCAATACACTGACACAGCATATGCCAGATGAAGTACCCTCTAAACACCAGACTGGGGCTGCTCTTACCAGGACCTGTGCCTCTGCTGCAGCTTTGGAGTTGAGGTTGTCACCATCACTGCCACTGGAAGGTTTATTATCAAACAGCACTTCAATCTCAGCTTTCCTGCAATACACAATACAATTCAGTACTTTATTAGTACAAGTGAATAAATACCCCAGTTTTATTTGTTTTTATTTGACTTATACTTTCAATGTTCTGCCTTACCTGGCCATTTGTTCTAGCGCCTGGCAGTGCTCAGAGATCTTTTGTGTGTCATCAGCGAGCACCTGGCGGCCCAAGATGCAGCGCTGCCTGAAAGCCTGTAGAAGCAGCTCTCTGCGCTGGCTGTCCTCCACTTGGGCCCAGGTACGGCTGATGGACTGCTCTGTTAGTAAAATAGAGAAATATTAAAACATATTGCTGAACTATGGAAGCAAAGCAAACGACAGCAATGAGCTGGCTTTCTGCCTTCTGACCACAGCAACTACTAAACAAGAATGTGGTCTGATCACATACCCAGCCCCTTACGGCATGTGATGGACTAACCTTGAGTAGCCAACTGTTCGTCTGTTCCACTGATCTGAGAGTCCAGGTGACTGATCTCGGCTCTCAGTTGCTCGATCTTCCTCTGAAGTTCTCTCTGCTTAGCAGCCTCACTCTGGCCATCAGCCTGCTTCAACTGAGCATGCAAAAAAACCAGCAGATAAAAATTATCAGTGGTTTTCTAACTGAAATTAAAAACGTCAAATTGTTGTTATTAGTGTGATCACTCAAGATTAAATTAAATAGAAATGAAGCACGAGGAAGGACAACAAGCCTACCTCTTTGTCTTGAAGAACTTTGTACCTTGAAGATCATAATGTTAAGGAAATAAATGGATAAAACATAGTGATCATGGTAGCTGAGAAACCTCAATGTACAATGAATGATACCAAGTAGAGTAAGAGGGCATATTTGAAATTATTGTGGGGACAACATAGCAAGGGATCGAGCAGGGGACAACCAGGGATCACCAGGGCTCCTTAAGGCTCCCCAAGAAGGTATACACTGTATGTATGACATCCCTGGCATGCAATGTGAGACTGTACATTGACAGAATATAAAACATACAAACAGCAGTAAGTCTTGAGCTCGTCTAGAAGACTAAAATGGTCACATAAAGTTGCTAAGACAATGGTGGCTTTAAAATCCTCAATGAGGGTCAAAAAGGATACCACTGGAGATTGCCCCGCATGATCCTCACATTCCTGGAAAAACACAGAAAAGGTCAAGAAGCTGTAATCCATTATTTGCTCATCTGCCCAGTCAAAGAGTGCACAGAGAGACTACAGTTTATCTTACAGACCAAGCCATTTTATCAGATGCTATGATGTTCTTTATTTGACCAGACAAACAGGGACAGAGTGAGTTCTGGGATCACATGAAAGAAGACCTCAGCAGTACTACAAATCACAGATAAGTTACATATAAGGAAGGCAGTGTAAAAGACTAACCTCTGTTGAAAGACGTGTTGGATGACATATTTCCATATTGACTTCCCCGTCCCGACACAGAGCCTGGAAAACAAATGATCACCATCTCAACACCTGTTCAAAGTAAGCATCCTCTATGAGCACCTTTTATGTTTAGTAGCTAATTATTAAGAGACAAAAGGGAAAGAATACACGAGTTGATACCCACGTTTTAAAATAGCTGTCATTGGGCAAGCTGTCCGGAGGCAGATTGAACTCCTCTGTCGCCCAACGTTTCAACTCCTGCACAAGATTTCTGTCCGCCATCCTGACAGACAACAGACAGTAAACAACTTGTAGCCGAGCGAGCTAACGTTAGCTCGCAACACCGACAGGCTACTGCCCTTGTCGGCCAGCTAGCGAAGTCTACTACCGCTAACGCAGTTAAATATACTCCTTACAGTCTGCTCGTGTGGAAGATGCGTCTCTACTTTAACACACTTTGACTTGGTAACTGAATTGTTTTTATCTGAAATGATCAAACTTTCAACTTCCCGCCCGTTCACAGCACTTCCGGTTAGCACACCGGCCGAGGCAGCGCCGCCGCCGGTTGGAGCCGGTTGTTGCCATGGATACGCAGTGTTATGGGTGTTTGTTTTTGTTGTTGTTTTTAACTTTATTGAGAAGTATTATGGTTGTAGTTTTATTAACTGCTTGAAAGTGGCACCACATGTATACTCTTGCATACACAAATATAACATTCGTGCATTAGTTGATTCAACTTTATTTTTTTATTTTTCAATGAAAATGAATGGTATGATCACTTTTGTTAGTATCATGAACATTTCATTATACAATCCTGCGTTGTCACGATTAAATAACCTCGTAATCTTGTAAATAAAAAATGTAAAACTGACCACTGTTTCTGTAAATAGTCGATTAAACTACATGATATTGAATAAAATGGTGAAATAAACACAATTCAAGCATGTTAAATGTTGTATCAAACAAAATCACACCACTTAAAAAGGAAATATCTTACTGACAACCCAACATATTTTTTCATGTAACGTTAGACAAGCTGAACGGACTTTATACAATCATACTTTTAAAACACAGAATTACAAAATGTAATCCAACAAAGTGCAACTGAGCTAAATTTAGCCCAAAAGAAAACAGTATGGTATTTGTAATGCCACAAAGAAAATATATATTAAGTCAGACACCGGTTCTTCAGTTCCATCTTTTATTTCTTCCTTTACTACAAAGAATCCACCATGTAGTATATGTCTAGATGCACAGCATTAGACTTTCTGTCCACAGGAGCCAAACTGCATTATTTCAGCCAACCACTCTCAACCTTAGTACTCTAAGGTTCACAGGGCGCACTGTACTATAAAGGCCTTAGTAGGTGATTATTTTCAGTTTGTATGTTTTAGTAATAATATGTGATGGCATTTTTCTCCATTGAGGCCACTGCAGCATTAAATAAATAAGACCTGAGTTAAACAAAAATTAAAAATGCTCTCCCCACATTTCAGATTACACAACAAAGAAAATTGTGTCACAATATTTTTTTAAGTAAGGCCTATGATTTCTTCACTCCACTTATACATTTCTTTTAAAAAGTAAAAAAAAAATTACTACATTCACGAGAGCACAAAAGTCAAAAAGAATTCCCCAAACAATTGTTAGCATGAAAAAACTTGCTCAGTTGCTCTCACTGCCATTACCTCTGTGAAAAATGTCACAAGATGCCTTAGCTTGTACTGTATGTCCTTAGCACCATGTCGATGAGCTACCCAGTGGTGACACCAGATTCCACTCAAATTAGAGTTTTAGAGTTTTAATATTTGTTTTAAGTTATCGTATTCTGGTGAAGAGATTTAAAACTGATACAGATTCCTGAAACAAAAGATAAAGGCATTTGGTTAATTGCTTTGCAGATATTGGGAGGGGGGGGGGGTGTAATTACACAAAGCTGTTCCCAAAAAGTGCTTTCTCACCTTTGTTGACCTTGTTTTACTGAATACGTTCCAGAAGCGTAGGGTCTCATCGCCAGCTCCTGTCACTATTGCCTCACCATCCGGGGACATGGCCTAATGTTAAAAAAAAATTAAATAAATCTGACCAGCTTAACATGACCAACAGCAAGATCACATTCTCATCAGACAGAAAACACACACTGACCAGGTAGAGCACTCTGTAAGAGTGTCCTGTGAGTTTGGCAACCTGAGTGAGAGCAGGATATTTCCACACCAAGATCTGGTTCTGAGAGTAGCCGTGAGTGCTCACCTGCAAAAAGAGGCATTATTATAGAAGATATAATTCAGAAGGGGACTTTGTGTAAGTCACCATAAACAAATTAAGTTCAGTTAACACATTAATGTTATTACTGCAAACAAAACCACCTTCTCAGAGATGACATACTGGCCTCAACAATGCATATCGTACATTGTGTGCCAAAGATATAAAAAGAAAGAGACAACACTTCTTCCAGTGTAAACAGGTGCATTTTCCAAAGTATCTCACATGTAAATAGGGAAAGAGCGTAGATACATCATCCCATATGTTGTCTTGATTCTGAGAAAAACTGGCATTAGATAGATGCTACCAAATGTCTTGGTTTATGGAAATGTTCCAGTGTATTACAGTTAACATGAACATATGATGCTTTTTAAGAGTATTAACCACCTTGGTCTTGTTTGCTTGTTGTTTTTAACAGTGAATTGCAGCAGATGTCAGTGAGTTGGGCCGATTCACAATTAATAATGTCTGTGAGAAATCTCTGCAAACTGATATAAAGTAACTACAAATGTATAACATGAAACAATCAATTGCCCATATATTCACTCCATTTATATAACACTTCCAAATTATCACTGCCAGCTTTTTTTTTTACAGGCATTGTGTCAACGCTTAAAAAAACATGCCATGTAACACCTTATTCTGAATGCAAGTGTTACCTTCATGACAAATGTTTCTTTATATCGTCATATAATGTAGCCAACAAATGAACTGTGCACAATGTGTATCTGGACTCACTTACCAGCTCATTAGCATGTTTGGACCAGGCCAGGTTGCAGACCTGAGAGCCGGTGTCCATACACTGCAGCGGCTGTGAGGTGAGGGTGTTCCAAAACCGGATACAGCGGTCGGCAGTGCCGCCCCCTGAGGCCAGCAGGCCGTGCTGGTGGGGGGACCAGGCGATGGCTTTCACTGCAGCCAGGTGATCTGTATATGTTTGTACTGGGCTCAGCGAGGAGTGGTTCCAAACCAGCAGCTGAGATGACAAATAACAGCCACATCAGTAAATACAACGAGTACATGCAGAAAGACAGAGGCAGGATTAATAACAGTAACAACTGTACCTTGTTGTCATTGCCACCAGAAGCGAGCAGCTGATGATCAGTGCTCCACTTTAAGCCACACACTTCCTGTCTGTGACCCTGCAGCCGTCTCTCTGACTGAAGTGGAGGGGTCCGCACATCTCTTTGAAGAATCATACGATCACGGCTTCCCGACGACAACTGGTCAGCATTCCATGCCAACGCTCCTGCGGACAGAGGAAAGCTTAATTTATGTTTGGTCACACTCTCAACATTTGACAGAAATGAAATATTTTGATTGATAGATGATTGATAGGAGACCATCAAGAATGTTAAGATTTAATTCAGCTTAATGCTGGTTGTTAGTTTTCAGTTCATTTGTTTTTTATTGTGAATTGAGTATAATAACCCATGTTGAGAGTTTAAACAGAGCAAATGTTCGTACCAACTCTAGCTGTGTGTCCTTCCAGGGCAAAGAGTTTCTTCCCAGCACCAGCGTCCCAGATCTGAACATAGCCTTTGTGAGTCCCCACTGCCACCAGGTTACCCTAAAAACACAAAGAACCCTTTCATTAACAAAAACTGACCAAAATTGACCAAAAATCCACCATGACAGTTTCCTCCTGGGGCAGTAAGCTATGTGTACTTACCCTTTCAGACCACCCGACTGATGTGACTGAGTCTCCTTCCACTGATAAATCACACAGCCTTGTTACCTGAGGAAAAGACAATTCATACACATCAAACAATTCAAATTCATGTTCCAAATCGAGTTAGTTTAAACACTCTAACCTACCTGGCTGGTACAGGCACTCCACAGGTAAACACATGTACCCAGCCCGACACTGAGCACGTTGAGAGACGACCAGTCCACCAAGTTCAGGTAAAAGTCATCCTGTAGCTCTGGAGCATCCAGGACTTTAAAAGGGATCTTTGAGATCTTGCGAGTTGGCTTTCTTGGTGAACGCAGCAATTTCTGACTGCAACAGGAAAAGTTGGACATTATGAGTTTCTTTGTTTGTGATCAACAATAATGGATCTAAAAACAACATTTTGCTTCTACCTTTTGTTGCTGACAGGTGATAGAGAGTACGGGGAGATGTTGGTACCATTGTCTGGTGATGACCCTTTGGTATTTAGTGAATACTGCAAAGAACACACAGGCAGAAACTATTATATTCTCTACCAGCTTCATTAAAATAACAAACACTGAAGAAAAACTGTAGGATACACTGACTGGACAGTAATGTTATATTATTTGAATTAGTTTTTTACCCCTACTCAAGACTCAGAGAGCATATTGTATGTGTGTCTGTTCTGACATTGTATGATCAATGTGCTTTATAATTCAATATATAAGAGGTATGAGATAAAATGTTCTTACAGTGAAGAGACTTCTCTTTTCTGGGGTTGATGGCTGTAGACGCCGGTCTTCTGTCTGGGGGTCTTGGATCTTTTCTATTCCTGCTCCCAGCAGCTCATTTTTCAGCAAAGCAGAGTAGGCCAGCCCATCTGCTACATGAGCAAAAATATAATGTGTACATGAGCACCAAACTACAATCCTTGGTGCACAAAGGTCCATTTACAAAAGAACAAAATGTTTTTACCTTTGATGTTATCAGAAGAGGCATCCTTGGTTTTTCTGTTCTGACTTGGTGACTTCTCATTTTCCTTAAAATCACATAGATACTGTCATTAAATTGAGACACAAACTTCCCTCAGACAGAACATTCATACAGTAATCAACTTCACCAAAGAGTTTAATACACACAAATAATACTTTTCTCTTGCAAAAGCACAGATAAACTACAGTTTACCCACAAAATGTTACATACATTTATTCTGTGGAAGTTGATATTCCAGTTCGCTCCCGCTCTGGTCGGTATGAATCTGTCTCCAAGTTTACTGGGTGACGATAATGGGGAGCAGGTGGGTGTCCGACTCTGTGTCAGTTTCTGAAAAATTGGAAGTTTGGTGACTTTTCTGATCATGTCATTTAAATACTATTAAATCAGTGTTGATGAACAACAGTTACATTGTTAGGGAACACAGAAAAACAGCAAAGAGAGGGGAAAGAAACAACTCACAACAGGGCTCAAGTTGTCATTTTGAATGTTGATTTGGCGGAGGAGGCGATGTTCATATTCTGGATCCATCCTAAACTGAAATCCTGATCCCGCAGCCACAGGCCGGGAGGTTGAAGACCTGGCCAACACAAGAAGTTGATTAGTAATACATTTAAATTGAATTAAAATGTTATTGTGTCTTTGTTTGATGGTGTTTCCACTTGTATTGTGGAAGGAATCCCATAATGCAGGGTTACAAAGTTATCTTATACAATACTCTGAAAAATAGTGATTTAATCCTGTTGATAGAAAATATAAACGACCTTTCACGTACCTCAGCGCGGTTTTTACAGTTAACCTACTTACCCTGCCTTAAACACCCCCTGATTAAAGAATATAATATAATACACTCACTGTAATAACTCTTAAACTAGATTTAAAGGACAACAGATGAACTAGCTAGCAGCTAATTCCGTTACGAGTCGACTAACTTTCAACCACTTCAAATCATGAAATTACATTTCTTTAAAAAGCCCTGTTTGTAGTTAACTCAATGCCATCAAACGACTGCTTTACATTCATGTTTGTACCAAAAACTAGAGCTAGCTAATGATAACTAGCGTTGGCTAATTTCGCTAGCTAGTGGCTAACCCACTCCTATCATCAACAATAACAATAACAACAACAACAACAACATAACGTCACACTGAATATCAGCGCACACACTCACACGAACAACAGCTGTCGGAGATATCTGATGAAACTAAGCGATATATTTAAAGTTATTCACTCTCAGATGTAATAAAATATAATTCACTTTAGCCTGAAGGGGGGGGTGACAACTGCAGTGCATTGTGGGATTTTTGACACCCCTGTGACGTGTGCCTCTCAAATCAAAACACGGAAATGCTTCATTTGTTTGTTGCCAGAGGACGTGAAGGACTGCTGGATTGTGGGTAAGTAAGAGATGGAGGTCCTTATAAGTGTATCATAACAGAGACAACACTATAATGTGTCCTAATTTTCCCACTTACTATATACACTTATAAACAGTAAAAACATCTTATCAAACATTTAATATTAGTTAACTGGACGTAATTTAACTATATGAAACATGTTTTGGACCTCTGATGTAGATCAAACTGTTTAACTTACCACACAAGTGAATATACTGTATGTTATTGTGCATTAATATGGATGAGTTGAGTTTCCTGTCATGTGCAAGCACCAAACATAGAGGGCGTGCTAGATCTATATTCAAACTCTCCAGGATCCTCTGGAGGCAGGAGTAGAGGAGTACTGTCCCTCTGTGCTGGATGAATTCACATATTATACTTAAAGTAGCCACACTACAGTGTAAAAATAAAAGTCCTGCATTCAAAATCTTAAGGAAAAGTACAGAATTGTTTGCGTCAAATTAAAAAGCATGACAAGTATTTATTATGCAGAGTAGGGACTAATTTTAATTACTGTATATACTGGATAGCCTAAACTCTAAGACTCTAATAAGATATCACAATGTATTCATTATATTTTATTTTATATTGATGATCTAAATCTGCAAAGTAAATAGTCCTAAAGCTGTCAAACACATGTTGTGGAGTATATTTGTCTCCAAAATGTAGTGGAATAGATCCATAAAGTAACATAAAATGGGAATAAGTACAAGAACCTCAATATTGTACTTAAGTACAGTACTTGAGTAAAATTACTTAGTTACATTCAAACACTGTGTATCTGTTTCAAGTCCTTCTAAACCAGCCTATGCTTGTCTTTTCCTAAATTAACTTATTTTAATAATTGCCTGCAGTCTGACGAACACACTTTCCTCTTATGCTACAATCAAAACATGTACCTTGAAACACACATTGATTGATCTCTGTGTGAGTTTAATAACAACAGCAAACAAATGTAAAAATATGTAAATACATAAACATAACGTGATGAGACTTGATTGATCCCATGCAGGGGGAATCCTAGTGTAGTGATAAAAGTAGTAACCAATATAATGTGATGCCCACAGGAGAGATTCTCCTTCCACTTTGTCTGACTATTTTGTAAAGTAGAGAACACGTTTCCATGTCTGCAGGATTAAAGATTGACTCCTCTGAACAGTTTTGGGCTCATTATTTTTCCAAAATCCCAGTAAAACAGAGAACAGTGAAATCATGGCCGTTCTGCAGGCTTCTGATGAAAGACTTGATAATCTAATCAGGCGTGAAGCCTGGTTTTGGTTCATGACAGTTCAGATGTATTTTTAGATTTGATGGCCTCCTATTTTAGATTATACTGCAACAGGATTATAAATTCATAATGTGTGTGTCTGTAATAAATGTTTTGAGTTTGTTTAGATGTTTTGCTCTCATCCAAAAACACTGCTGAATGTACTCTTCTGTCACCGCCCTGTTCTATACAATAATGTAGTGCACTGCTAATGAGCGTGTAGCTGTAACAAAAGACTGAGCACTGTCCCTTTAATGCTGGCAGTGTAGTGATAATAATCCCACACTGAGCGCACAGAGGGCCCCATGTGAACTTCACTGTGGGCTTTCTGGTGAGTGAGCCAATAGAAATGTACCACATCGGACACACAACATAGCTCTACAAGTGTGAAGGAAGCACCCCCTGTCTCTCTCTCTCTCTCTCTCTCTCTCTCTCTCTCTCTCTCTCTATGTGTCTGTCTGTCTGTCTCTCTCACAGACACACCCACACATCAGTGGCGCCAACAAGCAAATCCCCCCTTCCACCTCCCACCCCAACTGACCTCTAATTATGTCATGCGAAAAAGCTGTGTCCCATTGAAAAGCTCTCTTAATCAAACCCAATTAATTCCGCTATTTTCCCTTATTGTCCTTTGCAAGGAACGCGTCTTTCCAATAAGACTGTTAACTCCAGCCGTGGCCCTTTCAGATCTACTGGGGTGCGGGAGCGAAATAATAGACTGCACAATTAATCAATTAGTCATTAGGGACTCAGTTGTTCTTAATGAACACAGTAACTGTGTAGCAGAGCTGAGTAAGGGCTTCCTCGCTTGTCTTCCTATTTGCAATTTACACAACAACCTTAAAATTTGAAGACTGACACCTTAATTTCTGTGACCTTTACAGTTTGACAGTGGAAAAACAGGAAAATGTGCAAATTACTTTATAACGATATCACTCTGCTCCTATAATTACCAGGCTACATGTCATTTCTTCACTTATTTGCAGAGTTGTTTTTAGGTTTTTGGGACTATAGTCCAGATTACGTCTCACGTCTTTATATGCTAATTTAAATACTATTTCCAGTTTTTAAGAGATTAAAATAAAACAGAGTAACTTCCAACTATAATAACTATATTTAGCTCACATTTTAATAACTTTGGGATTTTTAAGAGCTCTACAAGAACTTTTTTCTTGCTGTTTCCAGTCACTGAATCTTAAAACTTAAGTGATACCCACTTGTTTCAATGCAAAGGCCTAATAATCAAAGCAGTGAAGGTATAGAAGGTATGTCTGAAGCTTGTATTATTGTTATTTTTGGTCAAAGAATTCAGGTCAAATCTATAGACAGTCATAGCTAAGGACCGGTCATGGGATACAGTCAAGAGCTGTAATAGCTAAGTATGTAGACCTTGCATTCAGAATATGTGTCACACATACTGTATGTGTCCACAAGGTCTAGACTGATTGAAGTGACATGCTCTCCATGTCAAATACAAGTCTCTACATCTGTGCCTTTATGTGTTTGTTTGCTTCTCCCACTTGCAGGTGAATATCTTATGAAGGGCAAAGAGCTATTATTGGTTATATTGCAACAGTAATCACCTCATGGTTGTGTGAAGAGAGACAGATTGATGTTCAGATTTACTGTCCCAATTACCAGGTCAGGAGGATTAAAGACTCTGAGTCTTCTTACCACCAGAAGACTCAGGATTTTCGCCCTCTCGTGATTTATGTTTCGACATAAAGCAGTTTGTGGACAGATTGATTTTTTTGTACAATCCAGATGTCCGGATTAGATTAGGTTATGTTTTGGATGTAATACTGTTACAAAATAGACGCATCATCAGAAACACTGAGCTGAGATAATGTTAACGTCATATATTAGTACCCAATTGGGCCTTTTTAAGCCCATTTTGCTCTGTGGTCCAGTATCACGTGAGCGAGTCTGGGCCAGAACCTCAGTCCGCTTTCTCCTTTCCTGTGCTTAAATATATGCTGCTTGTCTATGTTGAAAAGACAACCACAGTTTGAAGATGGTTAACAAATCTTAAATTAGCTAATGTTAGTAAAACATACTAGATAACTAGCTAGCTGATCTACATCCATCGTTGGGTAGCTAGTTACATCTGATAGCTAATGTAAGTGATTACTAATTAACTAGCTGAAGATTGTTTTTAGTAGACGGGGACGGGTTGCCAAAAGGGATAGGACGTAAAAAGGGTCAATATCTTTAGAAAACTGGAAAATTTTTTGAGAAGCTTGGATAAAGTCTTATTTGACTCACATTTGAATAAATCTGAGAAAAATTGTCCACCAGAACTTTTTTTTTTTTTTTTCCCATGTTGATGTGGTGCTGCTCTTTTTCCCATGCTTTTCTTTGTGCCACTCACTCTGGCTAAACGCATGCCTACCCCGGCCCCTGGCTGTGGCTATAGCCCCGACCCGGCCCCAGCTGAGCAGTGCCAAGCTGTCCAGCAGTTAGTTAGTGTCTGTTCAGGCCCGGCTCGGCCCGGCCCGGCCCGGGTACTAATCCTCAGGCTGTCAGAGGACCCCGTTCTGAACTCATCCTGCAACACAGGAAAACGCTCTAATTGGGGGATTTTCTACATCATTAACTCTGATGAGCAGCCATCCCACCCTCCTCCCTCCCCTCTCTTCCTCTCCACTCTGACTCCATCCACCTCTCTCTCTCTCTCTCTCTCTCTCTCTCTCTCTCTCTCTCTCTCTCTCTCTCTCTGTCTCCCACACTTTTCTCCTGCTTAATCTCTTTCTTAATGTTTCTCTCTCTCCTTTCTCTCACTCTGATTTCCTCACAATCTCTGTCTCTCCTTTCATCCTTTCTGGTCCAAAGCATTTTTTTCTTTCTCATTCATTGAGAGTAATGTTTGTTCAGCTCTTTGAGAACAACATGAGATGTGATCAGATAAACAAAAATGTGAAAGTTGTGTTAAAAATTCTGTCTTTTACTATTACTGAAAGCCATATGTTTGTTATCTCACACACACCGCACGCTTTGTCTTTGTTTTTGTTTTTTGTTTGTTTGTCTGTTTTGCTTTTCCGTTAGTCTGCTTTGATTGCTCTTGTCATTGATACAAGGTCCATTATTATTTTTTATTTATTTATCTATTTTTGTTTTTTTTTTTTTTTTGCTTGTCCATAGGGTTGGGGGGTCGGGGTTGGAAAAAGTTTGTTCTTGTATTTCTGTATACATGCTGTCACATTTTCAACTGTGAAAACCAATAAATAAAGTAAATAAAATTAAATTAAAATGCATGTAAATGTAAAATGGAGTTTGTGTAATTCTCAGATTTGAGCTCAAATATGGCTTCTCTTTGTAGATCAAGTTCTGTCACATGATTCATAGCTGCTTTTACCAACAACTGGACCCAGTTCTGAGTCACAGAGCCAAGCATTCAATTTTCTGAAAAAGAAATACCTCTCTATGTTTTAAAACCTGAGTGGGTCATTTAACTGTATGTTCAAAGACTCCTCTGGATGAAAAAATATTATTTCTGCTGCTCAATAAAAGATTTTTAACCTGTTTCCCAAACAACACTCCCAACACATTTTTCTTGATGTGGGTAGCCAGAAGTGACATATGTTCTTGCCCTCTTTGTTAACAGAAAATATAAACACACAAACATAAAATATTTGAAAAATATGAATAAATACTAATATATGTGATAGTACAATTATAATTTTGGTTCTTGTTGTACAAAGCAGGGAGGTATGTCGTATTGGAAAACTTGGGAAATAAGTTCAAACTAGAGCTGCACAATTTATTGTAATATTATTGAAATCGCAATATGGTGCGATATCCAAATCGCAGAAGCTGCAATTTTTTGATAAAAGGTCAATTGTGTGACAAACAGGATTATAATGAAGTACTTTCGTGCTGCCCTGACCTATATATCTTGTTCTCCAGATTTAAGAGCATGTTTGTTTAGTACAGACCCCCCAAAATGTTCACATAATGATGATTTAAATTGTTTTTTCAGTTTGTGATGAAAATAATTGTGAATCATATCGCAATCGCGATATCTCTCAAAATATTTTTTATTGTGCAACAGTTGGAATCATTCATACACAGAGTTAAAAAAGTCTTTAAAGGATCCTGGAAATATCTTCTGAACAGCTGTAAGTGTTGTTAAATTACCTTCTGGGTTTATAAAAGTATTTATTTATCTGAAAATCAGATGCTTAGCCCTGTGACTCGAATTAAATGCTAATTCATGACAGGCACAAACCAACAACCCACCACTGGAGTGTAACACAGTATCTAAATAAACATTTCCCAGTTACATCCACTGGCCTACCCATATGGCCCTTGTAGTGAGGTCCATCCAGGCCTCCATCTGTCCAAGAAAGTGATTCACACGCTGAGGGGGCCAGCTAGCACGGCGGCACCGGCCCCTCTGTGAACATGTGTTGCAGCGGCTGAGCCTGCCGGCCCGCCTGCCTGGGGGCAATTAGGGAGTTGGGCCCTGCGGTCAGAGGCCCCCCTGGGAAGCTCTGATTGATTGGAGTCTCATCTTCCTAACAGGCTGGCACCCTGCCATCAAACCATGGAACAGCAGAGAGGATTGGGAGGGGTAAAGAAAGAGAGAAAGAGCTCTTATATGACAGAAAGAGACGGGGCTCAAGTGTTAGAGGAAAAGAAAGAAAAATGTCTCTGCCCATGTATGTCAGATGATAACGATTATACTGTAGTAATCTTGGATCGCTCTTTAGACTTACTGGAGTAAAAGAAAAAAGTGACTGTGTGGGAATGAGTGCACAGGTCAACATGAAAGCACTGCAGTGAGAACGTGGAGATTCTATCAAACTATATTTATTTTCAGTAGATCTTCATTCTTTCCAGAATATAGACATCCAGACAAAATCAAAAAGAAAGAAAACAATGATATCACTAGGACAGATATAACTAGGACATGTAAGAAACAAAAGAAAGAAAAAAATATCCTGTACAAAAAACTAAAACTGTCAAACTTCTAGTGCATTTTTGCCCATTATCTAACCTTTGGCTTGTTCTTGGTCCAAACATTTATGTTGCAAATCTAAAGAAGCTCTTAACGTGCAAGGTAATCCTTATTTGCTCTACGCTGTGAGGTCCTGGCACTGTTCAATAGGGACTCTAATCTTCACTAACCAGCTATCTTAAAACTCTACACGAGGACAAATGACAAGCAGCAGATGTAGAACTGTGTTTTTCCCTCCCCGACCAGTAGTACAACAATGGATTTTAAATTGAACCAGAAATGACTTTATATTGCTCTTGCTGCTGTTGTAGCTGTAGTCGGTGTGGACGTCAGCACAACTTTCACGTCATATTAAAGAGAAATATCACAACCATACAGTTAACACAAAAACTGTCTCTTTTTTAAAACAAAATATAAAAAATAAAAAGGAGTCCGAAATTGCACTTTAAGATGAAGGAGTTTCTCTCCCTCTTGTTCCATACCAACAAGTCAAAAAAGTGAACATACGGGCCTACCATGTAGCTTCTCTGACTGTACTGTACATATTCAGTGATGTGAGATGCTGCCTGTAGATGCTGTTGCTAAAATGTCTCAATATCAAATACAAATCTGTTGAGCTCTACTGCTCATATGAAACACATTGTACTTCTCTACCTTTAAGAGCTCGGCTATAACAGATGGTAAAAGACCAATATTGTGTCACTAATGACCGTAGCAGCTACAATACATGTTTCTCCTCCTTTGATTGAGAAAGGAAAAAAAAACTTCCATGACAAAATGGTTACAAGGGCCTATTTAGTGCCGCCTGAGACCGCTTCCCCCCCCTCCCCTTCAATTTCGGACAAAGAGGATGCACTTGGATCAATTGTGCCGAACAAAGACTAAACTATGTGGGGTGACGCATCACACAGGGCTCTTTCTGCTGCCCTGCACGTACACGCAGCCACCCAACACTGAGCTGCCAACAGGTTTTCTCCTCCAACAGCCACTCAAGCAAAAAGAGGGTTACTCCGCTCACTAGCCTGTCTTTCTTTCTTTCTTTCATACTTCCTTCCTTCCTCCCTCGCTTCCTTCTTTAAAGCATCTCAGCATTCAGTAATAGTGCAGAATTATTTTTGGTATATTCTCAGCCCTGGTCCACTTAGAAGGTGCCATCAGATCTCTGACCTCTAGTACACTTTACCACCTAATAATTATCTATTTTGTAGTTTTTGACCCCATATTGAGAGATTCTCCTCTCCCTGTATATAAAAAAAAGAACACGACAGCAGGCGTCACTGATCCTCGGCTGTCATCTTCCTCCAGTCATACCAGGGCGTGCATCTAAGCTATAGGCTCAAATATTTAAACGGGGCAGTCAGTAAGTAGCAACATAAACCATGCTGTAGTTGCAAGATTATCTTCTTTTCTTTTTTTTTTTAAATCAACAGTGAGATATTAATTTGCAGTCACAGTCAGATACATTGTCATGTGTCTTCACATAGCTGCTCTCACATTAAACTGAGACTGGACTTTCATTCACAAAGTAATCTGAGACTCTGATTAGCTGACCCATGAAAATGCGACAATTGGATTAATTAGTAAAAGCACAAACTTTGTAAAAAAAAAAAAAAAAAAAGGGAAACATGAACAGCTGAATGATGTTTTGTCTGACTCAATTTCTGATGGTTTACAGAAATAACAGAAAAGAGATGAGAACAAAAATAATTCCATATTTGGGTGGTTTTCAATGACAGTGTTTCCCTGTTCATGAACAGCTGTCGCAATGGACATATAAACATATCTAAGTAAGTACGTTTGTGACCCATGCCAGTTTTACTAGATAAGCTGTTCAACAATATGGACGAACCAATGCATTGATCCAAAAGTACCTTTAAAGATAGTTTGTTATGAAAAGTAGTTGTTAAGGAAAGAAATCTCCGTGCTCCTGGGGTGCAAGTTTGCGTGTAGAGCATTGGTCATTAAGAAGACATTTGCTTTTACAGCACTCAAGGCAACGCTAAACACTTAGAGATTGGAGGGAAAACAGATGTCTGGTAATTAGTGCTTTAAAATTAACACTTTAACAAGACTGTAGAGTTCACGTTTGCTCCATGTCCTTGAGATGAAAAAGAAGAAAGGTCAAAGGCCTAAAATCCTCAGTTTTCACAGTTCAAAATTCATTTCCTTCCTTTGCTTTGCTGGGTAGCAGACATGTCACTGTCATTTTCCAACATTTTACTGGGTATCTTTTACCCTGAATCCCAAGAAACAATTTCAATTTCTTCATTTCCCAGTGTCATTCACATGTACTGCCAGGTTTGTTAGTCACATGGGTTGCCAGGTCTTGTCCATAGACTGGATGTGTTCCTTGGCTTTCATTCTCAGTGCAGCGATACTAGAGCTGCGCTGGTCCACGTCCTCCATAGGGTATTTATCAGGGTACGGTGCAGGACACTGGTATGGAGGAGGAGCCATACTTTGCATCCCCTGGCCCATGGACGGATGAGAGTGAGGATGAGAATGAGAATGAGGATGAGGATGAGGATGAGGACTGGAGTTGAGGAAGCTGTGGCTAGGGTAGCTGGGCTGGAGGCCTTGAGCTGGACCCATGAAGCCCGGGATGCTGTGAACTGGTGTAGCACTGGACAGGGGAGAGGACAGCCAGGGGTCCAAGGGGAGGGAGTTAGTCATCGGACCCATGCCGGTGTGAACTGGTGCTGGGCGGTTGAAGGACAGCATGGGCGAGTCGTGGAGCTTCATGGTGCTGGCATCCAATTTTTCCTGCCGACGCCATTTAGCTCTTCGGTTCTGGAACCAGACCTGGGGGACAAAATCAAGTTACATCACAGTATAATATCACGATCATCTAAATAAGAAATTATTGTCCATCAATACACCACTGCAAAATAATAGCACAATGATTATCTCAACCCAACTAAACTAACTTCAGAAACATAAAGTTGCAGTTAAATATGTACAAGCACTGCAGGTATGGATGGTGTTTATCATCATGTTTGCAGCACGAACCAAACATTTCTTGAGAAGTTGAGCTTGAAGGTTAATTTATTCAATTCTGCATTGATCATTGTTCATTGGCTGTTTCTACTCTTCTCTCTTCCTCTCTCTAACTCCAACCAGTCGAGGCAGACAGCCACCAACCTACAGCCTGGCACTGCTCGAGGCTTCTGTCTCTTAAAAGGAAGGTTTTCCTTGGCACTGTCGCCAAGTGCTTGCTCATGGTGGAAATTGTTGGGTCTCTTTAAATAATTTTATAAAGACTATGGTTTGGACCTGCTCTATTTGAAAAGTGTCTTGAGATAACTTCTGTAATGATTTGGCGCTATACATATAAAATTGAATCATCTCTTCAACCACTGATGGCCATAAGATTCCGCTAAAAACTCACAAAATGTCCAGTAAGAGGCCAATGTGTTAAGTTATTTAAGTTTATAAGTTGCCAAATTCTTTGAGAGCTTAATTTTCACGTAACTTCTTCCTCCCTCTGCTGAATCCAGCTGCCGACAACAGCCTGTATGTTCTCCCTGAAATTTACATTATGTGGAGATTGTCCGTTTGTGTTTTGACCTGTGTAATCCCACCGCCTATTTGGACACCCCGGGTTGCCACATATGAAACTAATTTGCGTGTGGAAACAGCATGCTGCAGCCGTGGTTGGAAGGAAATAAAAATGTGAATCAGCAGACATAATGCTGGATTCTGCCTCAGCATCCGGTCAAATACGGGTTAATACTGGAGATGGGTTTGAAAGACAGAGACAGGTTTTGTCCTTTTGTCCTTAGTTAGCCCATTTGATTCCTCTAAAGACGTTTAAAGACTGCACCTTTTTGTCCTTACAACTCAACATGACGTTGGCATTGTGGGATTTAACAGTTGGAAACACCCTGCTTGCGTAACTATCCAGTACAATCTCCTCACCTGAATACTGTCAAGCCAAAGGCCAAAGGCTTAGCGTGTTTCCTAAAGAGCACCTCAGCATTTGGAAACACACCACTCAACTAGTGATGTGGTACTGTAATTATTCTACTGCTGTAATATATTGAGGAACACAAGACAAAAACAAAAAACATGAACACTGCGGACTTGGACACTTATGTAAATATACACATTATCTTTAGCTTCATTAATGAGAAAACTGACTGAAGGAACATTTCTGATGTCAAAGGATCTCTGTGATGTTGACTTCTTGTGCATCCGCTTACCTGAACTCGGACCTCCGGGAGGTTCACCTTCATGGCGAGCTCCTCGCGGCTGTACACGTCTGGGTAGTGGGACTTCTCAAAGGCACGCTCCAGCTCATGCAGCTGGTAGGTGGTGAAGGTGGTGCGGTTGCGCCTGTGCTTCTTCTTGGGCTGATCGTCCTTGCATGGCTCCGGAGACTTGCCTTCATCACTCTCTACACTCTTCCTCAGCTCATTCAGTTCCTCATCACACTTGTTTGTGAATAAACTGGTGTCTGTTGAGCAAGAAAAATTTGTCAGGAGTGTAGATTTTCTTTATATACGTTTTCATAGTTTCGTGAATTGTGACTGTCTGTTACAAATATGAACTATAATTTAGAAGAAAAACAAAAGCAGAATGGTAAGTTGAAATGAAGGATGTAGTGCCCACTTTCCAGTAGAGCAGACATTGGTTTGACACCTGCAACAATAGGCTACTGTAGGTCAGTGAAGCAAGCAATCCCCTGAACTTCAATGAAGCTCAAAAACATTCCTAATCGGATTTAAAAAGGTTTATCTTTTCCAAAAGTAAACTTTCCTCAAAAGATGTTTGGAAACAAGAGTGTTCCCTTTCCTTTTCTGGACTGAGCTATAAATTACTTTGTTGTTTACATGGCATCACATTCGTTATTTAACATTTTATTTTTACATAGACTGCAAAGTCGTTCCTAGTTCATTCCCACGGTGTAGTTGATTATTCTGATTATTATTGAAGCAGTGGCCACAAAAATAAATATTCACTAAAATGAATCAAAAATGTGAATACAACTACATCCTGTCAACATTTAGTTTCAACACCAGAGAAACACAGTACCACATTACACATTACGCAGCAGAATGGAGTCCTTAACACTGAATTAGTCTAACCAGCAAGTAATTGAATTAAACAAAGTACAAAGATGATGATCCAGCAATCAGATCAGTCGCTCTTGTGAAGCAGCCAGAAGGGTTTATCTCTGCTAGGATCAGACCTGAATCAGGTACCATACACGATTCAGGTTGTGTTGGAGAAGTTGTCAATCACAGAAAGTAGGTTAAATTGACTTTAAAATGCTTTCCTGGTAGAAGGATTAGAATTTGCATCTAAGTAGAAAGAAACATTTGATCCTGATTTGGCCCACAAAACACTGACATATCAGCATCCCTTTAAAGTAGTATGGAGAACCTTATGCTTATTTACACATCAACAGTTATTAGGAGCATTATTATTCAGTCTATTGTATAATTTTTAGAGGTTTTTCAGTTGCCTGCCAAAGATGACACTATGAGAGCAGAATGAACCAAAACAGTAAATTTAAGGACTGCAAAGCTAAATAATGAGTTTACTTGCTATATACCTCCTTAGAGCTGAGGGAAGCTGCATATTCAAGCTGCACTGATAATCTCTGTATCACTACAAACATAGTTTTCACATTGTTGCTTGATACAGTGTAAAATGTTGATTATAGCTGCTTTAATTTACAGCTTATTATGTCGAACTAGTGATTCTAAAGTCAAGAATTAACCCTCACACTTAATGTTATTGTCCTGACTGTAGTGTGGAGTTAGAGGTTTTCTCAGCATCATTCTTCAACACATGTTGACTGTCAACCTGTCGCTGCAACTGTCAACAACTGACAATATTCAAATGTAAATGTGAGCATGTGTCTGTGACTGAGACGTGTTGATGGAGATAAAGTGGGGGTCATTGTGGTCTTTCAACTGGCAAATGGGAGCAAAGGCAAAGCAGGATTTTTAGGGGTTCATTTATCCACCTCTCATTAAGCAGCTATGACAAAGGCCAGGCTCTGACAAAGGCAGAGGTCAGGTCTGGTTCAGTGACCAGCTCTCGGCCTGTCAGACCATCACAGCCACTGGTCTGAAGGCTGCCCACTGTTTATCAGCCAGCAGAACATCTCAGCACAGCGAGGAGGAGGAGGGTGGGGGGGCAACTGACACCAAGCACAGAAAAGTTGCTCATTCAGGGGGAACTGGGCTGACTTCACAGGATAGTTGCATACAAAAGAGTGATGTCATTGGTGTTGATGTACGTTAATCAAGAGAAACGAATGTCCTCCTGGATTCAGCGACTGAATTTGAATCACTTATAATCAATTTTTTTGCCGGACAAGATATATCCGTGTTTCTGCCACAAAATCACCAACCACCTGCCAGATCCTGCATGTGAAAATAGCTTCAGATTAAACGTGATGAATTTGACTCTGAAGAGCGAATAATAATAACAATAACACCCGAATGAACTACTGTACAATCTAATCTGCCCAGAAGAGAAGATTAGGGGAATTCCACAAGGGGATGGGATTGGGCTTGGGGACATAAACCCCTTGCACCATCTTGTTCTGTGATTTATCTCTCAATCTCAGCCCACACAGTTAATGCAACAGGCTCGATGTGGCTACAGTGTGTAACACAGTGAGTCTACATGTGAGTGGTTTTAAATGAATGCAAGCTGCATTGCATAAGATCTGATGGTTCTAAAATTGGCTCATTTAAATAGGTCAGATTTCTAATTATCAGTTGTCTCTGCCTGTCAAACAATGGTTCAAATAATTAAACAAACAAACAAACTAAACACATTTCACAGGTCTCAGGTCCACAGAGTCCTGGCGTTGTGTTGTTAACAGAAGAATAGGACTGATTTCAACACTTTGTCTTCTCATTTGAATAATTGCTGAATAATTCATGTAATATTATACCAAAATGATGCTCCATTGTTTGGTTAATTAAATCTTTTTCATTGCCCTTGCAGTTTTTAAACTTATAGGCCTACAGTGCAGATTTGTCAACATACAAAAGAATTACATTATATGAAATAATAAATGTTTTGAGGATGTTTTTCTTTTAAAGCTGTGTCTTTAATCTCTTTTTAAGTGAGTCAGAAATAGTTTTTTAAGGTTTAAGTTTTGGAAGTACGTCTCTTGAGTGCATGCTGTGCTTGCTGTACATGCTCTTTGATATGCTTCCTTATCTTATAAACTTCATACCGGTCAAACTTAACAGTATAAACTCATATTTTGGCTTTGAAGTTTTTCAAAAGATCATAACTTCATTCTGGCATATTATTAAGTTTTGTTTGAACCATGAAAGACTGAATCTGTGTTGGTGGACAGATAACTTTATGGTCAGCTCAGTTTGCTGAGAGGCATCAATATTCTCACTTCAGTGCAGCAAAATCAATTCTTTCTTATCCAATTCAAATCTCTGAAACACTGAACCTGGACCTCATACTTATCCAGCTTTCCGAGACCAGAGGTGCGATAATCAATATCCTTGACCATCATAACCAAACTCTAAGGCATTATCTGCATTGAACCAAAGGAGCTCAATAAAATTGATACCTGGTGGTGCAGAAAAAACATCTGCTACTCCAGGATGGAGACCAACATCCCCAACATCAGCAGCCCGACTCACCGTGGTGGTACTGCTGCTGCTCTGAGCTGCCGTTTCTCAGGGAGGAAAGGTGCCCGCTGTAGGTTGGGTGTGACGAGGGCTCCTGCTGCTTCCCAGGCTCTGCCAGGCCATCTATGTCCACTTTATGGGGTCTTGGGGCCCCAGCAGGGTTGAGCAGGGGGTCCTGGTCCTTACTGAAACCTAGAATGACATCAATGCTGTGGACGCGGCCCCCTGCACCGATGCCCCCACCTTTCCCCATTTCGTGGAAGTTGCTGGGTGAGAGGCAGCTGTCGTCCACCATGCTCATGGTATCCAGTGATAAATGCATTCGAGCGTCTGGGCACTGTGATCAGAGGAAGAAGGTTTACAGTAAGCGAAGAACTAAAAGTGTAGTAGAGAGTAAGAGATCACCTGGTTACCCTGGATGACTCTCCTTCTATCCCTCCATCCATCTAAACCCACTTATCCTCTGCAGAGACCAAGGGGGGGTCGAGAGTCTATCCCTTAAACTCTGAAAGCTACAGTACATATGGAAGAGTGATGAACACTAATGGTACAAACGTTACTTCTTAATCCATACTTTTCACTCTTTCTATGAATGATCCACACTAATGGCCCCACAGTGTTGATTATGAATATGAATTAACAGCAACATTTTGAATTGACATTCAGTTTCCACTGTTTCCAACATTTCTCATAAAAACCAAACCCAGATCAGAAGTCAAGGTCTCTCTTTTTGAATAAAGACTTATATCCTGTCATTCTACTGATAATATTGCCTCTCATTACTTTTTTACATACTATAAGCTTATAACTAAAACAAGTCTTATTGGTGTCAGTATTGTGTTTTAATAAGTATAGATTGTAACTGTAGCAAAGATCCAAATCTTCAAAGAGTAACAAACTATTTTTTAGGAAGTGTGATGTCTGCAGTTATGGTCTGTATCTATCTATCTATCTATCTATCTATCTATCTATCTATCTATCTATCTATCTATCTATCTATCTATCTATCTATCTATCTATCTATCTATCTATCTATCTATCTATCTATCTATCTATCTATCTATCTATCTATCTATCTATCACATTTCATTCACAGGTCATGTAATCTTTGGATAAGTAATGCATAATGAAGAAAAATTAGGTTTATGTGTTGGAGAACATATGTCTGCAAAAAAGGTGGAAATAAGGTAACGTGAATGAAGTTGAGTAAATCACATTGTTAATTAATATACCATCCCAAATTAGAAAGAAAGGAGTGTAAAGTGGGAAAGTTAATTAATCTTACTGGATTTGATTTGTTTGTTTTTTTATTTGTGCGTTAAATTTATTTTGTATTCTTGTATCTATTACTTCTACAGACATAGAGCAAAAATTCAAGCGTTCACACACAGAGGAGCAAGATTGTGTGTCATTTTAATAAAACATATTAGTTTAAAGAGCAACAGCGTGTGTCTGTGTGTTATGTGTCTGCATCCAAAGATTTACAGTGATTTACATATGTATATATATATATATATATATATATATATATATATATATATATACTATATACATATCTCTATCATTTTGGACCACATCTCCACTTTGCATGACGAGTAACAGCTGAAGTTCAGTGTCATTGAGAAGTGTGACAACCATAAACCCAGACAGTGGCAGAGCTTACCTTTTGGAAGTAAATATGTTGAATTGTTAAAAGTTGCTGATGCCAGTGCTCCACCTGTTCCCCTCAGCAGTTCACCCTCCTGTAACTTCACTCTTCCCAGATCCGCAATGTGCACCGCTCGCAGTCACTCAGCCGGATTTGCTTACCTTGCATCTCTCTCTAAGTAATTTCTCTATGTAGCAAAACAGTCCTGACAGAAACACTCCAACAAAGTGCAACTAAACAAAAGCCGTCCAGTGCAGAGAATGCTCAACAACTGAGTTCAGACACCATGTACTCCAGCTCAGAGAGGAGAGTGGAAGAGGAGAAAGACAGAGAGAGAGAGGTGGACAAAGCTGAGGGGGCGTAGGAGGTGTAACGAGGGGATTAGGAGAGGGTTATTAATTGGAATCCTTCCCCTTTAAGAGTGATTGGCAGCTGTTTTCTGCTCAAGTAATTGTTTTAAATGTCATTTCCATTCACCCCCACAGGAGGAGGCCCAGGCTAATGAAGCCTGGACAAGACTTTCTTTCATAAATTTATTGTTTTAAAGACAAAAGACCCACTGAAAGTTTTCGCTGAGCTTACTCAGCCCCTCCATTATGTGTAATAACAAGGGAGAGAAAGGAAACTTGATGATAACACATGCGGTAAATACTAATATCAGCATAAAGACTATCTTCATGCAACAAGTTGATGTCCACTTATTCATTTACAGTTTTTCTAAAATAACATTTACACAAATATCCCACCAAAACCATAATGTTTATTTCATTCATCAAAACTGTAAATGACATCAGTGTGATTGTCTTAAATTTCACCAAAATATTTTATTTGCTGTAACATTCCTACATGTGATCTGTCTTGATTCAATCTGACATCCTAATACAAGGACCAATACATTTATTTTACATTAATGCAATGTAAGTCATTACTTATACTTAATTAACTGTAGCCAGATACAACTTATTTTGCAGTATTTAAAAAGAGACAAATATTGAAATACTATCTGTTACCTACAGTTTGGCTGAAATGGGTTTTACTGCCAACATCAGTTTTTTTTAAATCAAATCATTGAGAGATTAATATTTTATGTTGATGTTAATTATCTTGAAAAATCCACTTTAATTCAATTAATTCATTTCCTAGAAATTCTTCTCAGAGTTAAAATGACTCTGAAAACATCGCAGTAATATTTAAACTACATTATAATTCAGTTGGGACACACAGAGGAAACTGTTCTCCAGTCATATAAAGTAAAGTCAACCCACCATGCCCATTCACCGATAGGGAACACTAAAGCTTAAATACATTAATTAAAAAATAAATAAATAAATAAAATAAATGAATACATGAAGCGTGTAGAAAAAAATTGTTTGTATTCTGGGAGGAACTTCCATTGTATTATTGTCAGATGACACTGTTGGAGAAATACTGGCCTGTAGGAGGAGAGGATGATACAGGAACAGGAAATGTGACACAAAAACTCCCCTTGTGGAGATGCAGTGTGTCTTCAAGGCTTTTAATGGGAGGCTTTTAAAAATGTCCCATTGGCTTTAAAGCTGCATTTGACAATGAGATAAGACTATGATATAATGATTATTAACAGACTCCTAAAGGTTGCTTGATGTTTAATGTTGAGTGGAAACAAAAGCCTTCAGCGGATCAGAAACAGTCATAACTAGCTCTCTGGATACTGGGATGTTGTTTCTTTGTGTACTGGAGCACAAAAGTTTTGCTGTCAGCTTTAAACCAGTGGAGACGGTGCAGTTCAAAGCTGACCCCGGCTTAGTGTCACAGAAATCAGCCACGACTCTAAAGACGCTAAAGAGATTTCCTGTGACCTCAAACATATCTGAAGCTAAAGTTAGAGAAACATCGACAGCTCATTCAATTTCAGTCTTTACTACTGGGAGAAAGTGCACATGAAGAAGCCAAGTCTGCAGAGAGCAACAAGGAAGGAGATAAAAAAAAATGTCATTGTTTTCTTAGGGAGAGTGGAGATTTTAAATCATAACTGCTCAGAAACTAAATTTAAAGTGGATTATTCAGACACTCTGTGGCCCCTTAATGCACTGTTTGTGTTAACTATAATACAGCTTAGACATTAAAGCTGAACACGCCAATAACGCCAATCTTTTTTTATGTGTATTAGTATTTCATCAGCTTGAAACAGGTGGTATGCATTCAGATTTAACTGCTAACCCAAAACATGTACATAAACATACATACAAACAGAGATTATCTATTAAATTAAATGTCAAATGACAATATCAAAATTCATTATTGTGACAGATTTGTCTTCTAAAGTGGTATCCTGATACCTTGCAAATTTAGGCGAGAAAAATATAATTAAAAGGTAATTCTGATGTTTTCTTCATTGATTGCTGAACGCTTTAATCCAGGGGCCTCAAACTGCCGGCCTGGGGGCCATTTCCGGTTCAGTGATATATTTTTTTATCCCTTCATATACAATTAAAATAAAAACACAATTCTATTTTTAAAAATGTATTTCATTTGGCACAAAATAAGGGAAAATGTCAAAGGTGTTTTTAACAGAGGTAGAAAGCATCCTGACCGAAAACATCACAATCTGGCATTAGATGTGTTCGGCATAGGACAGGAGGACTCTGCAGCGGGTGATTAAAACCAGCCAAAAGATAATTGGTACTCAGCTACCCAGCATCAGTGATAATGGTGACGTGAGGTACTTGCACGGAGCCCAAAGGATTCAGCTGCTATCTGTGAAGAGGGACCACCAGACTTAGATCAGCTTCTTCCCTCAGGCTGTAAGACTGTTAAATACTTCCTCAACAATTCATCATTCAAATGGATATATTTTTTATTTTTATGAGCCATTAATCTGTTTTTATTTTGTTTTTAAAAGAAGTATAAGGGGAGCTGTATTTAAATTTCATTCTACAACCTTATATTGTAAATGACAATAGAAATAATGTAATCCTTGAAATTCATGCAAACAGTTGATAAAAAGGTTTATTTGTTGTTTGGCTGTGAACAACAAAGCTGATATAAAGATGTGTAGAAAGTAGTATGATGTTAGTAATGGAAATACTTTCAGAATATTGCGCTTTCTTGTAGTACGTTGACAATAAAGTGGCTACAATAATATTTGAGTTATCTTCAATACAACTGTCCTGCTGGTGGGACAGTTCTTACTTACTCTGTCAAGCCAAACTATCGTTCACACCCACAAATCTTTGTTTTTAGTTCTAGTGGATATTCAAAGTTTACACAGACACCAGATATAGCAGGCTAAATTTTGAGGAAACATGCTGAATGATACACAAGACTGGATTATTTCCACCTGACTGAATGTTGCATTCATAAAAATACATCCATATGTACAGTGCCTGAAATGGGTATGAGTACGCTTCCCTCTTACTGAGTACAGCCACCTCTGGTGAGCATGGCTGTACCCACCAGTGAGGTCACCAGTATTTTTTTGAAGGAGTAAACCATAAAAGTCTAAAAATAACTACTTTGATGCTTTGATGAATGCCCCAAAACCCCCTCTAACAAGTTCAGTTTTTGGACCTGGGTATTTGAAAAAATTTGAGTACAGCAGCGTTGGATGACTTACTCCTAAACAACTGCGTACCTGCTCTGTGTAAACATGTAGATGGTTTAAGGTTGTGCTGAATGATGGTACTGGAACCTTGTTTTGGTCCAATTCAGGCACTGCTTATGTAAATTCTTTATTTACTTGATAGCTTGATGACTGGATGTTAAGTGGTTTAATAAACCGACTGTAACATGCCTTTAATTTCTTTGTGACAACTCATTCATGTTATTCAAACTGTGTTTAGGTCGAATTATACCATTGACAGTATATGAGGTGATAATGTGCATCATTTCAATTTCAGTTGAAAGCACAAATAAAATATAATATTATATAATATATAGATATATATAATCAAATATCCATAACAGAGGCATTAACCCTCTATGGTACAGTGTTGCCCTCAGGCAACACACCCATTTTTGGCCTGTCAAATCTCCACAATGCATCTTTTTAAATGATACTATACTTTTAAAAAGAGGGAAGACCATAAGGAACCAATAACAAAGCTTTAATTTGTCACATGACTTTCAGGAAGCCATATTGAAACCCTTTTTGCAGACATTTTCAAAGGAAACAGCTTTGCAATTTTGCGCCACAAAAAGGGTCTGAAAACATCATTTCTGGGAACTTTTCAAGCTGGAAAAAAATATATTCACACTAATATGTGACTAACCCTTCATTTCTGATAGTTTAATGCATTTTTTTTTTGCTAATTAAATAATGGAAACTTGATAAAATGCAACTGTTGCCCAGAGGCAACAACGTACCATTATGGACAATTGCATATGTTTGAGGCAACAGTGAACCATTATGGAATCACCATGGCAGCATGAGATTTTGGTAGTGTGTGTTTAGGTATATATAATGTTCAAAAGCATATATAATGTTCAAAAGCATGTGATCTTTACAATTTAACAAAGATACATTTGATGTTTGTTGCAGTAAAGTAAAGTTCAGACTATTACTATACTCTGTAGGCCATAGTGAACTTTGCCTTATTTAGCCTTATAACTTTGTCTTATTTGCTTATAGTTTCCACACATTTCCCTCCATTTTTCTTTACCCCTTTAAGGAGGTAGAGGGTAGAAATCACACTTCAGGTTGAGCATAGTGAAGTTGAATAAGAATTAATTAGTGATGAAGAATGCAGTGCTATCATAACCTGTGTGTCAGGACAACACTGACCATTGACCTGTTTGGGTGGAGAAAAAGGGGCAGGTGCAAATACCCAGGATGTAAGGGTATAATGGAAGAGCAGTGCACACAATGTGTCACCTAGCTGTTCTTCACTCCTGAAATAAACTGCCATAAGCACTGAGCAGCAGTCGAACGATCATTACAGTGTGTTGTTCCACAATGGTACAATGTTGCCTACAGGCAACGTTCAGACAAGAAACCCTTTAAAATAGTTCCTTTTATAATATTTTTCAATTTAAAATGGCATGTAACCTGTTGAAGCTATTGAATCTTTTACACATGTTTATGAAATAAATTATGTTCAAATAAAAAAAAAACCTCTCTTTTTCACTTTAGCACCATTATTGTACAATGTTGCCTACAGGCAAAATGTATTTTTAAAAATAATTTTTATAAAATTTCTTTAGATTATGTTTATTTAGTCTATTTTAGGACATAAAAACACTCCAAACATTTTTTTCCTAACTGGCATCATAATGCGTACCATAGAGGGTTCAATAGTCATCTAAGTTCTAATCATCTAACATTATCTTGCCTCAGCAATCCTTCATTCCCATTATAGTCCCCAGTCAGGTCACAAAATGACTCTCACTGCCAACTAGTGATGATACTTTAAGATGTCCCTTTATCCCATTATGATTTTGCTAATACATTTTGTCCCTCTGCTGTTTCTCTTTTACCCTAATTGAGCATAAATTGGTTAAGAATGAGCAGTGTAGTTATCAAGCTGCTTAGTTTTATCAGATGACAATGTAATTCCCTCTGATCCTATTAGAGGTAAAAGCAGCTAACGTGTAAATGCGCAGTGTCAGATTACTGAGGCCGGTGGAGAGAGATGGTGGGCAAGAGGGAAGCGGGGTGGAAGGAGAGAGGCAGAAAGGGGAGAGAGAGAGAGAGAGAGAGAGAGAGAGAGAGAGAGAGACGTGGTGTAACAGGGAAGGTGGATTCATGTAGCTCTCTCTCTCTCTCTCTCTCTCCTCTTCTTCTCTCTCTCTCACACACACACACACACACACACACACACACACACAGGAAACGCTCGGCTGTGATTGGCTCCTCCTGTCGGGTTAAAACTTCAGAATTCCATGAAACTGTTGAGGTTGTTTCCATGGCAACGTTAGCTCCTTCCCTGCTGACACTGGCTGCTTTCACGCAATGTCGGACAGATTGGGAAGAACAGGAAAACCTCCCGTTACTCAGGAGTGTTCACACTTGGTTTCCTCCACTGCTAGCATTCAACTCACATCAGTTAAATGGCCTGAATTGGCGACTCTTGTGGTGGAAATGCAAACTGTGGACAGATTAGATTAAGTGAATTGATTGTATTAATGTTAATTTTTGGCAATGGTTTGTTTACACTTCTTAAGTCGTAAACAGGTAGTCACTCACATGGATGTATCTTTGATTGAAAATTATAAACAGCAGTCAGTTAATTACTGTCTGACCAATTTGAATGTGACAATAATGCAACCACATATCAACTCTGTTTTATTTAGGCCTATTTAATAATCTTTGAAACAGCTTCAGGCAGATTTGATCAACTGTAGCTGGATAACTGAACTAATGTTTGTTCAAAACTCGACTTTTTAATGTTTAAAATTATTTAAAAGCAGAATCTTGTGAAAGGATCTTAAATATTTACTTTTTGAATCAGTATGTTTGTTTGTTTTGGGGCTTTTATTGCCTTTAGTTAATAGTGACAGGTGAAGAGTGACAGGAAAGGGTCTGACACAGCCACAGGTCAGACTTAAACCCTGAGCCGTTGCAGTAAGGACTCAGCCCTGCTACATGGGACACTGAGTTTTTTCCTTCCCCCATGTTGATGCATTTTGTAAAGTTTCAGATCATTTAAGATTTAGATAAAACAGTGTTCATGATGTCGGCTATTGAAGCATATATTGATCACTCCATGCCATGATAATTAGATTCACCATTGTGGTTTATTGTGTGAAGATTTTCTTTGTGTTTGGTCTGAACCACTGACAGTATAAATATATATAATGTCTGAACACACTATTGAGGCCCTTTCAGACACAACAGTTTTTCCTTGCCCTTGTCGCCAAGTGCTTGCTCATGGTGGTACTGTTGGGTCTCTGTAAATAATGTTATAAGGAGTTCGGTCTAGACCTGCTCTATTTGAAAAGTGTCCTGAGATAACTTCTGTTATGAATTGGCGCTATACAAATAAAATTGAATTGAATTGAATTGAATTAGTTTTGTTTCCTTTGTTTATTAAATACGTAACTATAGGTTTACATGTGGACTTAAAAACCCACTACAACCCAGTATCTTAAAAGGTACTTTTTCTTTTTTTCAATCAATCAGCCACTTTGTCACGCAACCAATGTCCGACTATGACCAAGAGACAGACAGCTGCTCTTAACCTTCCCTAATTAAATTACAGCTGCCCCCCAGGGTAAGCTTTCACACTGTACACACAGTAACAGCAGGTTTATATTCAACCGGACTCACTAATTCAATTTCAATTCAATTCAATTCAATTCAATTCAATTCAATTAAATTAAATTTTTTTTTTTTAAAGCCAATTCAAAAAAAAATTAATTTCAAAAAACTTTTAAAAAAAAAAAGGTAAAAAACAAAATAAAAAAAAAAAAAAAAAAAACTAACAAATAGAATGACTGTCAGCAGCAAAACATCAGTAGCTGCTGTATGGTGACAAATTAAATTTCACTTGAAACATGAAATTCTTTCCCTGAGCGCAGTTTGATATTCATAGTTATTATTATTATTATTATTATTATTATTATACTAATAATAATAATTATTATTATTATCATTATTATTATTATTATTATTATTCACAGTATTACATGAGGCCTACGTTGCAGCTTGGTAATAGTTTGATAATAAAGTGGTAGTAATGAAATAATAGCATGCAATCCCTATACCTCATCATGTTTGGTTTTAAGTTCTAATATTACAATGACATTAAATAGACACTGATAGTTCAACATGTTTGGCCGTGGGTTGATGGTTATTACACAGAAAATACCAAAAACTACCAAACTACCTTTTAAGTGTTTCCAGTTAATAAGTCACAGCATTAAACATATTATTTGTGCAGCAAATATGGAGCATAAAGGGGGAAGGAAGTAAAGGTTTATAATATGGCAATTACCAGTTTTGACTTCCAAATATTTTCATATATCTTGATGTTATTACGTTGATAATACGTATGTAGCCTATAAAGGCATGAAAACATCACATCACTGCATTATTATCAGGTTATTAACCCATTGATGTCCCGATATTATCATTTTTAATCCAAATATTGCACTGATATAATCATTTTGTTAGCAGGTTGCCATATTGTTACCAAAATATTACAATACTAATACTATATAGTTTGCCATGTTGCTATTTTTATATGTGTTTTCTCTTTATTTTAACATTAACCTTTGTTTTTGGCCCCTTATTACCCTGTCCAGTCTATACAAATACAAATAGCTATTACCTCGTTATAACTACTCTTTTTACCATGTTTTTTTACCAAGCCATAATGCAAAGTGCTACAGAAACATTTTGTTCAAATTGTTTTATTTGGAGTAGAGTTGTTTCCACAAGGACACAATATGATTAGGACTTTACAAATATTCAATTCAATTCAATTTCAATTTTATTTGTATGGCGCCAATTCATAACAGAAGTTATCTCAGGAAACTTTTCAAATAGAGCAGGTCTTGACCGAACTCTTTAAAACATAATGCATATTATAAACTACAAATATATAAAAAATAAGAGAAAATGTCAGAGTTTGAAATGCCAGCAATAAACTGTGACAGGAACAGGAAGTAAGCCTTGTAGCTAATTTACTTGTCCTGTCTGGAGATTTAATTCCATGTATGGATGAAGTGTTGTTAACTGTTCAGTGTTAAAAACGCTGGTCAATCCATGACGCATATGGACTTTACTGAGTCTGACCTAATTACTCACCGTACGGTGTGTTCTGGGCTAAACATACTTCACACACTTCTTAGGGCATTTTTAGTGGGAAGTGCACCTGTTGACTCTGTGCCAGACTATTGATCCAAATGGCATTACGTATGCACTGATCAGAAAAGGACAAGTGACAAGTGTGTACTTAATTCTTATAAATGTTTAAGTTAAAGTAATCAGTCAGAGAGCAGAAGGTGCATCATTTACATTGAGCTGCATTAATTTGCCTTATTGAATTTTCTATTGAAGAGGTGGATTCTGTGTGTTAAAATGGGTTAAACTATCTACTTTGGGGGCATCTTGCCAACTATAACAGCAACCAGTGGTCGAAGAAGCACTCAAAACCTTTACTTAAAGCCCCGACAAGGAGTTTTTTTTAATGAAACTGTGATACTGATGCTCAAATGACCTAGAAGCAAACAAGAACATCAGCAAGAACATTGACTATTTCTACATAGTTGGTGTTGATGCTTGCCATCAGGTCGGATTCCCTGCGAAATCAGACAAAATGGCTCTTAGGTTGGGAGAGCCTATATTTTTATTTTCCCAGGTAAAGTTTGTGAGTGGTGGTTAGCAGCCAGTTAAAAGGAATCGTGGGATCTGAAAATATCTATGATTTTGAGCCAACATGCACCAGGCAATCGATTGTAGTTTGTGTAAAGTTGAGAGTTTCTGAAGTGAAAACAACTACGACCAGGCTGGGATCTTCCAGTATGTGTGGTACGTTTGATAGCCTGACTTCAGGTAACGTTGGCATTGTAAGGCTCGGCTTCAGGTGCTATATCTCGGCTAGGTTAGGCTTCAGTTGGTAGGTACTAGGTAATCGCTACAGTCAGTTGGACTGGATATTGTTATTGTTGTTGTTGCAGAGCCAACATGTAGAGTCTAACTCAAGGATGCCAAAGCTCAAACAGAAACAGATAGGAGTGGTTATTATTTGGTTTTCACTATAACACTATGTGGTGGTACAGCAGTGGATAATTCAGTTTCACCTGGCAGACAGCAGCAGAACAACTGGCTTATAATGAAGCATTTAATGTTGGCGTTGTTACTAGGGTATCTTGCTTATGAGGCGTCCTGTTGGCTCACCTGCTAGAGCTGGTGCCCAATGTACAAAGGCTGAGTCCTTGCCACAGTGGCCACGGGATGAATCTGGCCCCCTGCTGTGTGTCATCCCACTTTTCTGTCTATCTCTCAAGCTGTCCTGTCTAATAAAGGAAAAAAAAAGCAACATCAAAAATATGTATTTTTTAAAAAAAAGATATCTTGCTTATTATTATGAAGGCATAAAATTACTTACATTCTTAAGAAATCACAGAGAACCGACTCGGTTGTGGGCTGAACAGTATGAACCGTAACCCAGGTGCAGCCAGTTTTACCTACCCCCTCCAGGGCCACAAGATAAATCTGGAGGTTGTGAGATGATTAATTGGGTTCTGCTACACAAATCTGTATTCCTTTTTTCGGATTACTGCACTAATATTTTAATCAATAATTTGGGTCTTGATCAGTTATTTAAATTAAAGTATCTATGAAGTTTAGAGGGGAAATCTCTCTTTGGTGAAACTTTAAACAACTTCATCATTTGAAACCTGTGACAAGGCCCCAAGTAGATGCTGCAGTTTTGTTTTGTATTATCAAAATGGTTTTGAATGGATGTACAAAGCACAATATTTCCCTTTGTAGTGAAGTAGAAGTGTAAAGTATCATAAAATGTTAATACTCAAAACATAAAAAGGAAATAATCATCATGACCAATAGTCATAATAGATGGAAGAATAACGTTGCAGGTTTACAATAACAAAACAGAATTTCTGTTTTAAAATGGCACCGATCAGTCTGGTTGTACAGGTGGTGATCTTGCTTTTTGATGGGTAAGGGTTCATTTATAAGGCTGACAAAAGCCCCTGGTAAGCATCTGCTGATGATACCATTTTCTAGGAAGAGCATCTTATGTCTAATACGTATATTGGCTCAGAGAACCAAGCTACTCTTTTCCTCTTAACCTCCAACCTTCTGAAGTGACCACATCTACTTAAACCTAACCAACATAATCAGGTCAGTCCCTAGACCGTGTTCATACAGCTGCACATCCAGAGGCTGTCAGGTGCAGCACTGGCTCCACTCGGAGCAGATGTAAACACAAACGTGAGAGGTATTGAGCCACGATATGCCAGCAAGCAATAACTAGAATAACTTCTAGAAAAGAATGCATATGTTGGGACTGAACACAGTTGTTGTCAGAGACATGTGAGACCAGACCGAAAGCAAAAAAATTAAAAAACAAGCAAAAATTGAGGGTCGCTGCAGTACAGATCACAAAGGGGTTTACAACAAATATTAAATTTAAGGACTCATAAATTGATTTTTGTCCAATTACAGTTGGTTTCCTAATAATTAGGGGACTATTATATTTATAAAAAATTTAAAAGCCAAAAATCAAAGCTAAAAGTAAGCTCTTTGACGTCACAGTAATTGTTTCAAGTCATTTGCTATTTTGTCAGACAAACAGTTCAGAGAATTTGTCTTTCCTCTTTTTTGGAACTGATGAACGTGACAGCTGTCAGCTCATTATCTGTCAGTCCATGTCTCTGCCACAGCAGATTAGCTCTTCACTAAGTATCAGTAGAAAGCACACCTTAGAGGGCATTAGATCCTCTGAAAAACATCTCTAGAGCTCAAGCTCTTAACATATGGGTACCAGGAAAAAAAAGCTTTGTCCTGATATCCCTGCATTAGTGCTACAAAACACACATTGACGAGCAACGAGGAAATAACTGCTGATATTCAGAAAAAATCCTTTCACTCAATAATGTATAAGTCACCCCCATCAAAGACAGCAAATCTTTTATTATCATTTGGTTCCTTTATAAATCCTTGTGCGGAAAATTGCTGCTCATCCCATTAGAGAGATTCTGGAAAACACAGAGCAGATTGAACAAATCGTGGAGGACCCTCGCTCGCTCTGTGTGATAACAAGAGACGGAGGATCAAGCCTCAATTTGGGGTCCGTCTCCTGGGACAAATACCAGGCTTTTCGTAGACTTAAATCAAATGACATCTTTAATTTGGTCTTGTGACGTGACAACAATCCAAAAAAGAGGCTTCATTTTGTGGTGAAACTGAAAGTGTGTTAGTCTTGTCTGAAAGTGAAACATTTCATGACATTACTATAAAAAGCAGCTATCAATAACATCGTGTGAAATGTGTAATACATGTACTTTAATAAATAGAATACATACTATATATGTAAAAACAACAAAATAAAATCATCTGCAGGAAAGCAGAAAACATTTTGGACTTGAAAAAAAGAACCCCAAGAGGACGGCGGATAACACAAAGTCACTCCAATAATGTCAAAATCCCAATAAAAGAGGGAAGAGAAAGTAGGAATAAATACCATATTTCCTACAGATTCAGTCTCAAGAAACAAATTAAATTTGAATGAATTGAATCAAAGTTTGCCCCGAGTATGCTGAGTGGTGACGGACAAAGTGTCAAAAATAGTATGAGGGTTTGGTTTCTAAGAAGAAATCTGAAAAAATTAAAGACATACCGAAGTTCATCTTTGACTTCTGGCACTTCAACTGTGCTTTGTGAGAATTAACCAAAGACCTGCAGTGTATCTGCAGAGAATGACAAACCATCCAAATCTTCTCTGCACACAAGCAAAATGCAGCTTAGTATTTACATAAAATTATTTACTTATTGTACACCAGCAATAACATTACAGATTTGCCATGTTAAGCCCTGAGTCCATGGCATATTGCTGAGCATTAATGCTGGGCAGATTTGGCTATCTGTGATTAAATCCAGGATAAACATTTTTCCTCTCCTCCATCTCTGTCCTTCCCATCTCATTCCTGTACATATGTTTAATCTTTAAATGACATCTCTCCCTGACATTAAATATCTGTATTCACTCTTCATGTGAAACAGTAGATTTCTGATCATACAGGTACCACTGAATGAAGTGACGTTCATTCTTTCTCCTGATGAAGGTCTACAAAAACATCACAATTAAATGTTATATTGCAGGTTAGACAGTGTGCGAGAGTTTATTTATTAACTTCTGATCTACTCATTCCCAGTGTTGTAGTGGTGCCTGAAGAAGTGGGTCTACTCTTAATTTATGCCCCAAAGTTTCATCCAGCAAAGGATAAACACCCTGTGTTATAAACAGTGACGTGTGAGAATACTCTAACTTGTGCTGTTTTACTTCGGGGAATAATGATCATTATGAATATAACATCAGGTGCAGATTTTGCAATCAATACTGGCCCACAGATGGGTGAGACAACTACATTTTTCCTTTCTCAGATCCACTAAAGCAAAGTTTAGTCTATTCATGGCTCCATTATAAACAATTTATCATTGTCATTACATGATGATTGTATTGTCTCAACCATTAAAAGGAATCCAGCTGGAACTGTTTACTCCACAGGAGGGGTTCACGATGTGCTGCTGGAGTTCAGGATCCACAACCAAGATCAGCATCCAGATGCAGACCTGATCCCATCTCGACGCTCCGACCCAGGGCTCGGGCTGCATTTACCCATCTCTCGTTCAAGTTTCTCTCTCAGTTTGTGGAAAGCGGGCCTTCTGCGTGGCTCCTGCTCCCAGCAAATCTTCATCAGGGAATAAACACCAGGGGGGCAGTCCTCTGGAGCCTCCATGCGATAGCCCCCCTCCACTCTCTCCTTCACCTCCTTCAGAGACTACATGAGCCGGAACCACAGGAGAGGACGGCAGGATCAGTGAGGACAAAGAGGGAGAAGTGGTGACATTAGTTTGTGGTACAAGTGGATAAATTCAGAATACTAAACAGTGAATTAAACCAATTTATTTAGTGGAGTAGTTATGACTTCTTTATTATACTGTATATGTTCTCCCCCTTTCTACTTTTTCTTTTGGTCTCTTGGCCCCTCTTCCTGCCAACAGATAACAAATTACCAGGCGCAGGGTTTAATTGAGGGGAAAATAAACTTGACCCTAATAAATCAACCAGCGTATATGTTAAACAGGCTGTAATTAGGAGGTAATCATCTGTATTTAAAAAGACACCGCCTGAAATAAGATGCAAAAAGACACATGTAAGGTCGTGCTGTGCTAATTGTCCCTTCGATTAATGCTGCCTGATCTCTCTGTCCTCGCTGAACCACAGGCCAAATGACAAATCACCTCATGTGATCAGGGAGCAGGGATTACATGAGAAAGACTATGACAAACAGAGCTGTGTTTAAGTAGCATAGTTTCTTTCTCTCCATTACAGTGTCAACAGGATCCAGTCTTCGTGTGACGTCAATCTCTGACCTCTCTGTCTCGCCGACCTGCTCTGACGTCTACATGAATGCAGTGGCGGAAGTACTCAGATCCCTTACAACTGACATGGTAAAGTACCAATGCAACAGTGTTAAAATACTCCATTACAGCATTAGATTCAGTAATATTATCCAGATATACTATAAGTCTAATACTATAAAAATATAAAGTATCAAAAGTATGTACTCATTCTGCAAAAAAATCATGTATGACATTACCCAGATTATTAATACTGATGCATCAATGTGTACAAAGTATAATGTATAAAGTATAAATTTTATAGGTAATTTAAATACTTAATATAAAAAGTGGTTCCCACCCAAGAGTCAGAGTCATAATATAGATCTGAGGGGTTGTGAGATGATTAATGGAAGAGGAAAGTTCTGCTACACAAATGTTCTGATCTCTTGGTGAAATATTGGAGTTTATTTCTTTGGATTTGAACAAGGGATGCATGATAATTATTGGGACAGATCAATTATTGTCGAATAACATATTATTAATAATATAATAATTATTTTATTATAATAATAATAATAATTTATATTATTATGAATCAGCAGGATCATTAAATTACAGCTGATAAATAATCGGTCCATAATGATGATAATTTATTTTTAATTATTATGCAAAATGATTGATAGGTTTTATGTTCTATGAAAGCTAAAGTATGTTTGTAACTTAAATGTAAAAAATAAAAGAACATTTGAAGAGTCAGAAGTGTTGTTAATAATAATGATGTTAGTTAGAGTTGATTATAGTTATTGAATATTAAATCATCCATCTTTACTCACTATATTTTAGCCTTTCTTACCTTCAGGGGTGTAAAAACTACAGGTTATGAACTTCCTGATGAACTTTTTAAAATACAAAAATGTTCCAGTTATCAGTATCAGCCATGAGAAGCAGGTAATTATCGGTTATCATATCGGCTTAAAATAGAAATTCATATTGTGCATCCCTAATTTGAACAGTTCACATTCAAAGTGGGAAGTTCAGAGGGGGAAAAAACACTAATATAATATTTAACAATGTGAATTTCATAAACTTATGTGGTTTATTTTTTATTATCTTATTCTGAAAAGTAACCGCATTTGTCAGACTACTGTAGTAACTGAAAAGTACAATATTTCACTCTGTAAAGTAGTCTATGATTCAAATATTCAAGTAAAGTGCATCAAAACTGTACTTCCTGTACTTCAGTACTTTAGTAAATGTACTTAGTTACATTCCACAGGTAAAGGGTACCTTCCTCTTCCTTCCAGCACAGTTCATAAAGCAGATTATCTACTTGCTAAGAACATTACGGTTACTTTCTACACGTTATCCTGTCACAATGTACAGCAGCAGCAGAGACACTAAACCTCTAGCCTCACTGACGCACTGCCACTGTAGCTTCCTGCTCAGACACAGTAAATCCATTCAGAGATGACGGTCTGACGACGGATCTGACCCCTGAGTCTGGCAGCTTTCCAATGACGCTGCTACTACGTGACAGAGACGTGAATCCTGACATGACATGGAAGTCGCAGTTATGTAACAAGCTTGAAACTCATTCTTGACACGTTGAGGACAGTGACTCAGTCAGTGAGAAGCTTATGTTGCAGATGTTTTTAATGTTCCTTTATTTCTTAAACTAAGTTTCTTTAGTCGTGAGCACGGTGAGAAAGTGGTTTTTTTATTATTATTTACTCAATCAAACAATGTATCAAATCTAGTGTAATAGATTGTGAATATTAGATCATTTCACAGACAGAAGACTGATATTGGGAAGATGAGAAGATAAAGTTTGCTAGTTGCCCGGCAATAGTCCCGCACATAACCTCCCATAAAACTACAACTTGTAATGTACGAAAACCCAATAACTTTGGTTTGGGTATTGCTCTGTGCTAGGCTTGTCTATGTTAAAAAGACAAGCACATTTTGAAGATGGTTTAAATATAAAAGCAACATATACATATAAAGCAAGTTAGCAAAATGTTAGCTAAAAGGCTAGCTAATCAACAGCAAATTAGGTAACTTAAGATGTGACAATATATGTACATATGTAAATACAGGAAAGTTGACTGAGGTTTATGTAAATGTGTTTGGAGTACAGAGCAGAAAGAGGTTGGTGGATTTTATATCCTTCGGGCTGAGCCAGGCTAGCTCTTCCCCCCCGTTTCCAGTCTTTGTGCTAAGCTAAGCTAACTATCTTCTGACTGTTGCCTCAGCTGTAACTTACCTGCCTGTAATGTGCTGAGTGCCGCACATTATAAAAATACATTATTAATTAATAAATTATAATATATACTGGCGCTACATACCATCTTAGGGTAAGGTTGACGACCATAAGAGAAGATCTCCCAAAGAAGAACACCGTAGCTCCAAACATCTGACTTTGTGGAGAATTTCTGCACAATGGGAGCAAATGTATACACGTAATTAATAAATTCCCTTTAAATTAAGTGAAACAGCAGCGTATCTTTATTTTATGCACAATGACTGTATTGTTACACTTAAATATCACAGAGAGGCAGAGACAGATATAGAAATATAAGAACAAAAACAAACTCAAACTGACCTCTTTCTTCAGAGCTTCGGGGGCCGTCCATTTGACCGGCAGTTTGACGTTATCTGACACCTTCGAGTCCACCTTGGTCAGACCAAAGTCGCTGACCTTGGCCATGCTGTCGTCAGAGACCAGCACGTTACGAGCTGCCAAATCTCTGTGAACCAACTTCTTGGACTCCAGGTACTCCATCCCCTCACACACATCGCTGACCACATAGATAGTAAACACACAACAAACAAGTCTCATTTTAATTTTGTACTGTGAACACACACACACACGAGCGAACAACACAACGTCATGTATATACAGATATAAAGCAGTTTTTGCATTAAGATTGTCTTTGAAGTTTGAACTCACAGAGCGAAGTGGAGCAGCTGAACTGGGTTTACGACCGAACGTCCTCTTGTCCTGAGAAAGTTAACGAGGTTTCCCTGAAACACAAACACACACATACACTTATTATAAAATACTTGAATGAGATTTATCAGTTAGAACGAGGGGGGGTAATGTTTTGGTGCTGCAGTATATTTGTAAATGTGTTAACCCAGCGATAAACAAGTTATTTAGTGCCATAAAGTCGTAATAGGATGTATATAGATATAGACTCGAGGCCCAGCAACCACAATGAGCTTCCGGATTTGGACCTAATGTCATTAATCAGGAGAGGAAGGCAGACTCTGACTCCTTAAAGGTGCACTGCAATCATTGGCATGTTATTGCATCAATGGTGGCTTCAAGTGGCAGCAGGGCATTGTGTAATGTGACTTTTGGAGGTTAAGGTTACTTTTACAGTCTCCCATAGGAGAACAATTGTTTTGGATTAGGGGAACTGCTGCATCAAAACCAAACATCACAATAAAACCCTCATAAACAAAACCACATGGAAACAATAGCCTGAGATGAAACAACCAAAGCAATCTGTTAAAAATGACAAACATCTGCATCCATCCTAAAGCATACACATAAATTAGTACTTAACTTATAAACACATGCCTACAAGCAAACACACGATCAGTGAAAACCTGCAGTGCCGCTCTACCCTCTGTCTCTCCTCCAGGAGAAAGTAAAACAACCCCAGTAAATAATAATAACTCTCGCTAGCTGTACGTATAACTCTTATTTTCTATTTCTATTACATCCTGTATTTTCTATTCTATGTGTATTTTCTCGTCTCTCCGGTGTGGGAGAAAATAAAGTCTGTCTGCTGGTGGTGAATTTGCAGAAACAGGTAGATATATTCATCGCTCGTGGCTCCAGCTTCTTGTTTAGAAAGAGGGTTCCCATCGCTGCTATTTAAGAGACGCAACATCGAGCAGATTTTCCACCAGTGACTCATGTTGACTTCTGAAACTATTCTGGTCACAGAGGTCAAACCTGTTGGGTTCCACTTCCTATATATGATTTTATTTTGTTTCACTGTGTAACGTAATATTTATTTAATATGTTTACTATTTTTATTATTTATTCTTGTTTCTGGTTGTTATTATAATTAAGATTAATTTTCCAGCTTAGAACCAGTGATAAATGATGTGTTTACTGTACCTTTGTCATGAGCTCTGTGACAATATGAAGCCCTTTGTGAAGAATGACCCCCAACAATCGCACCAGGTTTTTATGCTGGAGTTTCCTAGAAGAGTGAAACAACATTAAAAACACAATAAAAATAGTTACACCAATACATTTAATTAAAAATGATATGATCACTTTCACTTTCATTTAGTGGCATCTAGCGATGAAGTTGCAGATTGCAACCAATATGAATACAGCTCAGCAAGTGTGCTTGAGATACTACGGTGGCTGTGAAACAAAAAACATGAAAGGCACAATCTGCAGCCAGTGTTTAGTTTGTGTGGACTACTGTAGAAACATGATGGTTCAACATGGTGGACTCCACATGACAGGACCCACTCCCTCTGTACATAAAAACGTCTCATTCTAAGGTAACAAAAACACAACGATTGGTATTTTCAGGTGATTATAAACTAACTATTTATATTATATTACGTTTCTGTCAATAGACCCTCCTAAATGTTACACACTGGACCTTTAATACACACCTCGTCAAAATGTTTTTTGTGGGAAAAGTGGGAAAAACATTAAAAATGAGCAAATCTTCAGACTCACGTCATAACTGTGGTCTCCTGCATGAAGGCCTGAGCAGTGACATCACATTTAATGGTCTTTACTGCCACCCTCTGGCCCATATACTCTCCTTCATACACAGCTGGGGTTGACAATCACACATCAGAGAACAACAACCAAGACAGCACACACACAACAACAACAACGCAACTCTTACAGACACTTTTTCATTATACATGTTGCTCTTTTCCTCAACACGTCAATAAATGTTGATATGCTGATAATAGTGACGGTAGATAGAATCAAAGAAAGCTCACCACCAAACTCCCCTTCTCCGATACTCTCCCCCAGTTTGAGCTTCGTAATGTCCAGCAACCATCCAGCTGGAGGGGAGACATGAACAATACTGTAAACCCGACATATACCATCACATGCTATCATAATCACTGTTATTATATTCAATTACCAATAATCCATTTAAATATTTTATGAAAAAAGACCTTATTTACTATTTAAACTACTTACTTTTAGACAGCTCCAACTCCGCTGACTTGGTTCCATGTTTTTGTTTGGGCTTCAGAAGAGTTGTAGCAATGGAGCCTTTGTTCTTTGAGTAAAACTAGAGACAGAAAAACACACAACAACAGATATTGACCACACACATTCAGTCAGTTTCCTTTGGTAAGCGCTGATAAGATGATAAGAGTCAAGGATCTGTTTTCTAAGTCTGATCTAAATGTTTTTGAATTAAGAGCAGGTGGGAGAAAAGTTTAGTTTATTTTTTCTTTTGCCCGGAAATGTATTTTAATTTAAAAAACATTACTGTAATGTAACATAACTTGCTAACATACATTATATGTACCTTGTGTTTAAAGCGCACAGAGAAATTAAAACAAAAAATGCTTTTAGTCCTCTTTAGAATTTGGGGTAGTTTTGCACTTTAGCCTCTTGTGACAGAAAATGAGTATTACAACAACACAAACAAAATAGGGCTGACCAACAAAAAAAAAAAAATATTTGCACGAGCTAGTATTACCATGGGATCATGTGATTTACAAACACACATCTGTGTTCTGTGCAGCGATTTCAGTACTGAAAGGTGGAGAAAAGTCTGTGGAGACAGCTGTGGAAACCGCTTCAGAAACCGCTGCATTCACTGTAATAATAACTTTACTAATATTACACATCAATGACCTGTATGACTCTTGCAGCACTTCTTCCACTGTGGCTCTGTTACATTAAAATACCAGTTAAATAAAAAAAACGACCCTAATTACAGAGGGACTAATATTACCTAATATTATAGGACCTTTGTGTAATTTGCGGTGGAATTTTTGGACGAGGCAGATTTGCACGGGATTAAGATCACAGACGTTCTCCACAATTATAACAAATCACATCAGGTCCCCTGATACTAGTAGTCCCGTGCAAACAGGGCTTTAGCAAGATTATTCTGGCAGAATGTTTTTTTTTTTTTTTAAACACAGGAGAAAAAACAATTTAGAGCAGACATATAAAATTAATCACCAGATTATTTTCTTCTCTTGCCTCTCAGGGCTTCCGTAATAAACAGGAAAAAGTTTGTTGTAAAGTGTTTTGTAACGGTTGACACAAACATCAGGTTTATGAATGTACAGTAGATATTATTATACAGTTCTCTAGATAATTTGAGCCCTGCAAGAGCCTTCACAGTACTCAGGAAGCCAGTTGCACTCTGGGCAGGACAGTGGCTTCACAGAAAAACAATGAAGTTAAACCCCTATTTATCTTTAATTAGCACCACACAATCTATGAACAGATACTCTTCAACTTTTCTGTTTCCTAACCACAAAATACAAAGCATCAACGGGCGGCAGCTATTGTACCAGTGACACATCAGAGGCTCGTTTTATATTGTCAGCAGTCTGCCAGCAGTGAGACATTTATAACATGATTCAGGCCAAATATTCATATGAAACGCCTTCAGTCTGCTTCCTCGCAGGAATCAGTCAGCCAGTCTGACTCAGGCCTGAAGCCATCTGCGGCTCGCTGATAAGATACTGCTGAACAAAAGCTGGCCGTCTCTGTTGAGTCCACATCCAAAACCTCACGGCAGTGAAGCTTTGGATGCACCCTCACATAAACACAGGCCAAACACAGATAAACCGTAACAGGACTGCGTTTCCTGGGCTTTCCTGTTTTCTGCTTAATTTTGACTCATGCAGTGTATATTTTTACACTGGTGTCACTCATGCTGATGGGTTTTCACACTTTGGCTGTAAATACAGCTGGCATCGGAGTGCCGAGGACTAGTAGATTTGGATGGATGAAATTTTGTACAAACTTTCATGGTCTTACTGACTTTGGTGATCCCTGGACCGTGTGTTTGGATTGCTATGAAATTTGGTGAACACAGTTGTTGCTGCAAAACAAATGACAATCCAATCACCCTCAGTTATACTTTGTGTGGGAGTTCTTTACTTTTACTTAAAGGTCCAGTGTGTAACATTTAAGAGGATCTATTGGCAGATATGGAATATAATGTATGTTTTCATTAGTGTATAATCACCTGAAAATAAGAATAAATATGTTACTTTAGATTGAGCTGTTTTTATCTTATATTTTGAACCACAGTGTTTCTACCGTAGCCCAGAACAGACAAACCAAACACTGGCTGTAGACATGTTTTTTGCCATCAGTATTAAGTTGAGACAGTTTCAGGACCTTATAAAAACTCCCTTTAGTAGGTTTAAGTACTTTTTCACTGTGTCCCACTAACGAATGTTAAATACATTTTAAGCCACACTGGCAGTGAAAGGTCAAGTGAAAAATTAATGAGAAACAGTGAGACAATGGAACAAAAGAAAGGTGTGAAGTTGGCAGCTGCAGCAGAGCAGCTGGTGGGTCTGCACCTTATATATACTTTCATACGTCTGCACCTGCACGTGAGCAGAGACATTCTGCATTTAGCTCACACTCAAAACATACATGTTGAATGCTCACTGGTTGAGTGTGTAGTCTCCCCCGGGTTGGGCCTAGCTGTCAGTGAGCAGTAAAACAATGCACAATAATGCACTAAAATTAAGGACAACGCCACTGTGCGTTATGGTTAGCATTACTGTACCTCGGCCTCATCTATAACTGACCTAATACACGTTAAGAGACCCAAATCAAACAAATCACGCTGTTGATTGCTGGTGCATGCTGGGTCTGGCAAAATGCTACAATTCTCACAGTTAAAGGGACTTTAACATTTGTTACATTTACTTTAGACACAGCTGGGACTGTAACACCTTCTTCAGTGGAAAATGTTTGGTTGGTAAGGACTTTGTGGTTTCACAGTGGTCACAGAATGACATTCAGACAGATGAATAGGCTACAACAACTACAGAGAGGGACAAAGAGGGAGCAGTATGTAAGAACTGTGCTGCTGTCTTTGATGTGTGTTTGTGGCTACCATAGCTATGGAGTTTATATTGTATATACATCTCTGTGTTCTCTGTTCTTAAAGTAGCAGTTATTTTTATTATTTTCTGGTTAATTCTGGTGAGGCTATTCAGAGGAAGGGCGTTGTGTGATTATAATTGTTAGTCAGTGATATGCACAGGCTGCAAAGTCAACACAGAATGTATTGTTGGTTTGGACATTAGGGCTAGGTGGCGTGATGTTGTTTGTTGACGTTTAATGCAGTTGTAGACCAAAAGAACTTGAATTATTTCAATTTAACGGTAGCATCATATATGACTAGATAAACTCTCTATATACCCTAAAATAAACTCTAAAATGTCCAAGTACTTATTTGACTTGAGTAAAAGTTCTTTAAAATAACAGTATTCTTACTTCAATATAGTATTCTATGACTCTTTCCATCCTACGTAGCATGCTAATCGTGTGATTAGATGACTCAAACCACTTGCTTGCTGAGGTGGTTCAGGACGCTTTTGATCACGTCTTCTGTCTGTGAGGCTTCTTGGGCCACAAGAATGACTGCCTACTCAACTAGTACCAACGAAACACGCTGTAAGGTACCTGAGTAAGGAGCAACCTTATAAACTTTGTAAAACGCTGTCTATAATAAATTCTTAATTTTTTTGGCCTTCTTGTAAATTCAGCAAACCTTCAACATAAAGTACCTACTCCTCACTCACAAAGCCCTCCACAACCAGGCCCCCTCCTACCTTGCAGACCTGCTCCATCACCTCCGCTCTTCCGATGCCAACCTCCTGTCTCCACCACTGAGGACCAAGCATCGTACCTGAGGCGACAGAGCCTTCTCCATTGCTGCCCCCTCCCTCTGGAATTCTCTCCCCAAACAAATCCGAGACTGTACTGATACAGCCAACTTTCAAATCACTGATCAAAACCCACCTTTTCAGAACTGCTTTTAATGTTTAATTCATTGAGTATTGTAGATAAGCAACAGCGTATTTGGTCTTTGTACACGGAAATGATCTAAGTGTTCACTTTTGATCAGATCACCCAAAACTCATGTTAATGCCAGTGTATACAGGGCCACAGAGCTGCGTGCAAAGCACAAAATTAAGATAAGGTATGATTGACTTTATTGAGTGGTAACTTCATCCACTGCAGTATTTTGTTATTACAATTTTTTTGTGGAAACTCCAGCAACAGAAAGAAACTTATATGTGAGATAAATCATGTTTTAGCTTGTGGGTTTCATTTGACCACAAGCTAAAACATGTTAATCTCACAACAAAGTTGTTATTTCTAGAACAAGTGTTGTTGGAGTTTCATTTGTCCATGCACCTTGGAAGTAGGTGAAGTTCCCTTCTCTCTGTTCTGGGTAAAGACAGTAGAAGTGGAGCTTCTTACCTCTATCATGTCAATGAGGTTGTAGAAGTACTGTGTGTTATCGATGGTCAGCTTGTTGTCCTGATAAATCACGCGGTAGTGGATGACCTCTCCGGAGACGCTGACACACAGGACGTAGTCTCCGGGATGGCGGATGGACTCTCGAACGAGGTACAGACCATCCTCTGCCGGCTGCAGCTTGCTCACCGCCTCTGGACCGGAGATCTTCCCATGAAACCAACTGGTTAAAGACAGCAAAGGGTGAGCCACAAAAATATACACATAACAAACCTGTGATCATACTGATACATTATACATCTCAAATAAGTTCAAGATAACTTGCAGATGCAAGAACAGGCAGGACGTGAAAACATGTCAAACATTCAGTGGTTCACTCGTCAGGAAGAGGAAGTTGAAGTGATTAATTCTGAGAAAAGGTTTCTTTGCACCAGTGTGGTCACAAGTGGTTGACCAAAGCAACGGCTAAAGTTAGAAACTAGTCTGCCTCCATGTGACAGTCACACTGCTTGTAAACTGCATGTAAACGTGCATGTGATGACACACAGTTGGGCGAAAAAAGGGTAAAATTGAGAGGACGTACGGCATGAGGCTGAGGCTGGGGTCCACACGTAGAGCCTCTCTTTCACGCACATTGGTGGAGTTTATGAGTCCCTCCTCTCCTGTGGTGTTGTGTTTGGCTTTGTAATAGCCCTTCTTCTAGAAAAGAACAAAGTTTGGTGTCAAAAATAATGACTCTGAGAACAAACGCAGTCTGTAGCTCCATTCACAGGCAACAGTACCGTGCTTGTGTCGATAATAGTGAGGATGTCTCCTTTGTGGTACGCCAGTTCTCCTGGTTTTGGTTTCCTGTGGTCCCCCTTGGCTACACACTGCGTACCGGCAGCCCAGCTCATCTGCAGCAGCAAAGGAAAAATAACAAGAGACCCTGTAACACCCTGTCTGTCTGATATTAAACAGGATGATTATATATATAACATTTCAAAGACCCATGTAGTTTGTTACTGATGATGGGGAACAGAGAGACACAAAGCCCTGTGGCTGCTGCGTTGAGTTTAAACTTCACTGTTGATTTCCATCTTTAAAGAACTGTTTCATTTAAACTCAAATAAAAAAATACAGATTTTCTCATTATTCATTAACTATTATAAACTCCATTCTTGTTGTTGAATAAAGTATTTAAATGGAACTATACATAAACGTGGCTACACGAGCAGATACCGGACTCCAACGTCACCATTCCCGGCTTCCAGACGGTTTGAGCCGACAGGGACACCACTGCGACCGGCATGAAGAAAGGAGGGGGACTGTCCGTGCTCATAAACAACAGGTGGTGTAACCCCGGGCACATCTGTGTGAAAGAGCGTGTCTGCAGCCCGGACATCGAGCTTGTCGCCGTCAGACTTCGTCCATGTTATCTGCCACTTTCCAGTGTTATCACCATCACTGTCTATATTCATCATCATCATCCTTCATCATCATCACTGTCTATATATTCCTCCGTCTGGGAAAGCAGAAGCAGCGTGTGACGTCATCCACACTGTGACTGCAGGACTACAAACGAAACACCCGGAGGACTTCATCATCATCACAGGAGATTTCAACTACGTTTCTCTCTCATCCACACTCCCAACCTTCCACCAGTTTGTCTTCTTTGCTGCGGTGTCCTGGGGTGTGGGCATCAAGGCAAAGGACGCCAACAGACTGAACAAACTCATTAAGAAGGCTGAGTCTGTTGTTGGCTCTAAGCTTGTCACCCTGGAGGAGGTGGTGGAGGAGAGGATGCTGGCAAAACTGCTGGCAATCATGGACAATCCCTCCCACCCCTCTACACAACACTGGACAAGCTAAAGTGCAGCTTCAGCAACAGACTCTTTCAACCCCGCTGCAATAAGACTTTCTAATAATAACTGACTCTTAATCAGCTCCTATAACATTAGAATTTCCCTTCGGGGATAAATAAAGTATTTCTATCTATCTATCTATCTATCTATCTATCTATCTATCTATCTATCTATCTATCTATCTATCTATCTATCTATCTATCTATCTGAGGTGTACAGAGGTGTAGTGGTGGCTGGAGAAGTGGATATAGGCCTACTCTTTATTTATGCATCAATTTACTTTTTAAAGCGGCTATTGTTATAAACAGTGACATGTAAGACTACTCTTGCATATTTATCTCAGCCAGGCAGTGAGGATCATTATGAAATTAACATTAGTCACAGGAGAGGTGCAGATTTTGCAGTCAGAACTGGCTCAGAGACTAGTGAGACAACTACAACACATCAGAGGGGATTTACACCCAATGCTTACTGGAAAATAAATGGGTATATGCTGTAGACCTGCAGTACTACACAACTTCACAATGTCTATATTGGACCTATAATCAATGTCAAATTACATAATTCTTTATAGGAAACTTCCCAGGAGATTGTTAGGACCAAAAAAATCAACAGAAAGAACATTTGTCCCTGGTTTTATCCTGTAATCATTAATGATTAAGTTCCATGTTTGACACGTTAAACTCTTGGTTGCTTAAGAGTTTAGAGATTTAACAGATCTCACTCACAACTTTGAGGTACTTGTACTTTACTTTTTTCTTTTCACGCCACTTTATAACCTCTACAATTTGGAAGTGTAATAAGTATGAAGTACAATACTTTATACTTATAGTACAGCTTTAGTTACTTTACATATGAAATTAGAAGAAGCTAAAAGGATGATTGAATAGAATTTTGTCCTATTATTTGGACAAACAAGCACTGTGACGATGTCATTTTGGGCTCTGGGTAACTGTGATGACATTTCTCACTATTTTCAGATTTTCTTTCAAATTAAACAATCAATCGATTAATGGAGAGACTAATCAGCAGATAAATTAGATTAGTTGCAGTCCAATACAAACTAGGCTATAAAAATGAGCTCCACCTATAACAGTAAAATCCAATTAATCCGTAAGTAACAATAATTTAATGTATCATGTAAAAGTAATATTTTAATGCATTACTTTAACATGTAACAGAGTATTTTTACAATGTATTAAGTATTCATACTTCCGCACAGAGTTGATACATTCAGACTGTAGTTTTTTAAAGATTTTGAACCACAGGAGTCTACATACCTTTGCCATGAGCAGGACAGGAGGGCTGGATAATTCTGTTTAACACCTGTCAAAGAGGACAGATGTGGACACATTAAACTCTGTCCATAGTACACACACATATATAACAATCCATGTAATAATATAAGAAGGCCTACACACTATTATCTTCCTCGATAAGAGTAGCTGCTGTCGAGGAAACTCACAATGAGGCTCCAACAAATACAATAAAGCAGAAAAAAGCTGCTCCTGTCGCATAAATTAAAAGTGAACCACCGGACAGCTCGCCCAGTCTGGTTTCGTGTCGACATTAATGTTTCAGTACCTGCGGCTGTGTGGACAGATGCGGATCCTCCTTCTTCTTCAGGACAGCTGCTGGCTCACTAAACTGAAAGGAAACATCACAAGAACTGGACTTTCTAGATCCTCCGCAGCCTCCGTCCGAGCTTCGTCTCAGTCAGCGGTGATATTTTCTGTCAAATTTCGTTATTGACACAAACAAAAGCGGGAACCGAATCTGTGGATATTTATGAAGCCAGACATGTAATGCAGCTGTGGTGTCAGTCTGTCACTCCACTTCCTCAATATTTATTTGAATCATTATTCATGAGGCGACGCGAGAAGTGACGCTGTGGGTGATTTCTTTTCCTGTGTAATATCGAGTCAAATTTGATTTATTTATTCGCCCCTGGGGGCTTTACAGTCTGTACAATATTCAACATCCCTCTGTATATTACAGAAGTCCATTAGCGCCAGTAAAATAAACAAATAAGATGAAAAAATAGCTTTAATAAAAAAAAAAAATTCTTCAGAACAAGTCAAATTACTCATAATTCATAAAATCGTAATTATGATATTTCATCTTTGCATCTAGTAATTTGGACTTAACATTAAGGTTTTTTTTTTATTTTACTGGCAGAAATGTGTTTCCATATTCTTTAGACCCACAATTCAGGTAAGGAAAAACCCCCCAACCCATTTTAAGGACCAGTATGTAGGATTTAGTGGCATCTTGTGGTGGAGTTAAAAATTGCAACTCTGTCACAACAAGAAATACGGTGGCTATGAAATGCGCAAAGTGCGTAAAAACGCCCCCATCTAGAGCCAGTGTTTGGTTTGTCCGTTCTTGGCTACTGTAGAAACATCAACATGGCAGACTCTGTAGAAGAGGACCCGCTGTGTCTGTAGATGAAAACAACTCATTGTAATGTAACAAAAACGTAATGATTGCTATATTCAGTAGATTATACACGCTGGAAAACATACCTATGAATATTTCATTATATTTACACACTGCAGTGGACCAGCAAACAAATGGAAGAAACATCAGGTAGAGCCACAATAAAACGTGCCTCTTGACAACAAGACACTACAGATGAATACGTTTCACATTTTAACTAATATATATATATAAATCAACATGACACTAACCCAGTTGATCACCTCCATTAAGACATTAAGTTTACAGAAGTTTTTTTTTTTTTTTTAAAATATGCAAATGAGGCAAAACCCAGGTTAAAAATTCTTGTTTCATTTGTTCACATATTAGAGTCAAAGAATTTTACCAAATGAATTTTAGATCTCTCTTTGTATTGCTCCATAAAACAGAAAATACTGTCAGCAGCCAGGGAAAAAATGTTACATAAATCAGGCTATGAATTATTTATGACCAAACCTCTCTGTAAAAACCTTCAGAATACAGATAGGAATAAAAATAGTTTGTTTGTTAGTGCTCCTGTAATCACGAGTACGACAGAAAAAACATCCTTCAAAATTTACATTTTGCAAGACATGTGTGAGTAAGGTAAAAATGATAATAGATATCACCATAAAACCTGCCCAGTTGATTTATTACATTAAGACCAAAATTATTTTATATATTAAAAGTTTTCAGAAATTTGATGTTTAAATATGTAAAGCATACTTTACCTAATGCTAGGTTTGGTGAAATTAGGAGAAATCTACAGATGCAGATAGACAAGGTGTAGTAAAATAAATACCTAAATGTGTATTTCTGGCATTTTTGAAAGACATGGAAGCAAAATCTCCAAAATGTGAAAGAAAAATGTTTGAGCCTTTATTAAAACACAATCCAGAAGACAAAGTGGCTTAAAAGTGTTTTAATATCTCCCATTAATTTTAGGCAACACTACAAAGACATTCAAATAATAAGACAGCAACGTTCACACTTTCCGTTTAAACAATACAAAATAGATTGCAACATCCTTCAGAAATAAAATAATCAATACTTATATGATGCTCTTGGTAAATGAAAAATCAAACTAAAACTGCACAACAATTCTCAAACGTCAACTTTCAAGCCAAACGAGTTGTGCAACTGTCCCTTCCCTGTTCTACATCTTTGTGAAATAAGATCATTACAATATTAACCTGACAACTCAAAATGTTCCCGTACTCAGACTTTTGTAACACACAACATGATGGAGGCACAAGGAAGAAAGTCAAAGGACTACTTGATCATTACAGTAGATATTCAGTCTTATAATTCGGACTAAAGCTTCTCTCTTCTGCTAACCATACTCTGGAAGAAAAAAGATTACTAGGCATTATTATTTAAATGATAAAATTATGGCTGCATACAGTAACATTGTCATTTCTTAAGTGCTTCATTTCCTCAGCATGCTACAGACTGTGCAACATAAGACTTCTCTCTCTCTTCCGAGACAGATTTAACCTCCAGTGTGACCTCTGCAGAAAAACCTCATGGGCGATGCTGCACAAAGCAAAAGTTTTCTCGTCTTTGTACACTTCTTACTAAAACCCTAGTGACGCATTTTCAAGGGAAGTTATTTTAGTGTAGCCTTGTTTTTGAAAGGTGTGATGCAGGCCGTTTGGATTTCAAAACTTTCTCCACTTAACTCTCAAGTTCTCAAAATGTGGAAACGGCTTTACAGGACACTTTAGAGGGAGTAAAGTCGACATGAAGAGTTCAAGGAGGAGGTTCGTGTGTCACCTCAGGCACAATAAACATCACAGTACTGTGTGTATGTAGATCCTAAACGCTGCCACTCGCAAATCATCTTCACACCCATCTTTCTTTTTTCAAACACAGATGTCATGCACCAACATTAGTTCAGCGAGTTCTGACTCAAGAGTCGGATGGTAAAACTAAACCAGCCTGAAGAGCGGTAGACTGTTTTGGAAATAAAGCTTAAGGTGCTGATGATTTAACTGGAGGCTTTAACATCATAGAAAACAATACAACTGTAGTTGACAGTGTTGGTTTAACTATAGTGAATTAATGGGGAGAGGTGGTCAGTAGTTAGTAGGGGTGTAACGGTAAGTGTATTCGTCCTGAACTGTTCGGTACGCCCTGTGACCCAAACAATTATTATTATTTATGTCTACTACTCACACGCTTGGAACACATGTTAGTGGTGAGAGAGGGTAAGTTGGCTCTGAAGGGGACAGGAACGCAACGTCTCATTAGTGTTTACTCTCAAACTACTCTAATCCGCTCACCTAGCATTTCCCTTCAGTTTCTCTCCGCCTGTCTGTTGACTTTCTTCATCAGCAGTAGGTTTTATAAAGTCGTAGAAAGAACACAACTTATGTTTTCGTGATTCAGCAGGTGAGCAGCGTGTGGAGGACCCTTGTTGTGAATGACGTAACCTATCGAAGCGACAGAAACCAACAACGTACAGAAAGCTCTACCTGGTCCGTGTTTGTGAAACAGGAGATCCACAGTGTCTGCACCTTGTACCGTAACAATGTGTCTCTCTGCAAAATGCTAAAATGGGTTGCAGGCCGTTAATACACCTGGGTGGACCGCTCAAATTCGAATACTGATTTGAATAAAGCTTCCAAGCCGAGTCATCCCCATACAAAGCCGTGAATTGTGTGTACCATTACACCCCTAAGAAGTGAGTGTGCAATTACACCGAAATGGAATGACGCTATCAGTAATTATCATGATTATTTACTGGACCAGTTTTCTCTGCAGGAGTTTACGATACGGGAGAAGCGATTGCAGTACAGATTCTCAAACTTCAGTTTCTTCCTCCAACATATTATTCTTCCTAATTCAAGGGTAGACATGTAACATGTACAGTCAGTTATATTCATATGTGTATAGCTGCGTGTTAAGATTGTTTTCAAGATAAGAAAAGTTTTAAAGTTGTGACATTCTACCAGTCTCTAAACTAGCAAACGCCTCCCGCTCTGGAGGTAGAGGTCAAGCACTCTCCGCTTCCTCCTTCTTGTCTTTTTTGCCTTCGCCCTCGCCTTCGCCTGTCTCACTGCCGTCCCGCCGGCGTTTGCGGTTGCGAGCGCTGGCTTTGGACGCTGGCAGAGACTCCATGCCCAGAACCTTGTGGATCTGACGGAAAGCAAGCAGCCGCAGAGCATGCTGGAAACGGAGAAAACAGGAAAGAGAAATGAAGGTTTGTGCAGCTGAAGGCATCTTTTTTTAGACAATTGTTTTGACATTTGACAGCTTAGAGGCCCACAGGAAATGGGGGTAACGTCATGCAACAAAGGTTGTGGTCCTCTCCTTTCCCCTACAGGCTACCAGCTTCACCGTGGCTACAGTTATTTTAAAGTCCACTCTTCCCTCCCACGACCGTTAGTCGACTTGGATGTCCAAATTTAAAGAAATATCACACACTCTTGAAATAAATTTGCGTGGTTTTCACAGAGCAACTATTTTTTCCCCACTTGTTATTGGTGGTTACACAAATAACTTCAGCACCAAGCTCTTTAGCTCTGTTGCTGTCTTCACACACAGTCTTATACTGCCGCTTACTAAAAGTGGAACCACACCTTCCAGCCAGTCAGAATCGATACAAATGCTCTGTATGGGTACCTGTGCACTGGCAGTTATGTCCTCTCTGGCTTGAAGCATCATGCTCTCCAAAGCATCTGTTGGCTCTTTCTCACAGGGGTCCATCAAGCCTGGTCCATCTGAGTGAGGAGAGGAGAAACACATTAAAACTGTACATGTGCTACAAGAAGTTACTAAAGAGTGACTGTCACCTTTCAAAAAGGTCTGACAGAGGGAGGCACAGCAGACAAGAAAATGACATGAAACAATCAAACTTGTTCTTGGAAGTGATAAAAGTTCTGTATAAGCATGAAAATATTTTCTGATACTGTGAAATAATCTTCTTCTACATCTCATTACCATGTATATTTGTCTGACCTGGCAGCAGTATGCCTGTGGAGATGCACTCTAGGACTCTGCGCATGGCCTCTCCGGGGCTGAGCGGGCCTGCAGCACTGCTGATCACTTTCTCTACCAGCAGCTCCATCGCCTGGAGGGAGGAACATACAGAGAGAAACAGACACACTGAAACAGAAGAATACACTCCAGACAGTGGATTGAAGTCCGCTCTACCTCTCGATGTATTGACTCTTCATTAAACAGCTGGTCATGACATTTGAATGTTTGGAAATATACTTTTTAGGTTACTGTTTCTGTCTCTAAGGCACCAGTAGAGACACAAAAAGGACAGAAATTCACAACAAACATTAGTTAAAAGTTAAAATCAAAACGTACAACGAGCTTGCAGAGATGAGATGACACAATGTTTAAAAACGTATTAGGAGAAGGTTCGCATCCCACCAAAAAAAAGAAAATTAAAAACACAGTTAAACACTGCTTACCCAGCCGGGCATCTTCCCCCAGGTGGGAACCCGCTGGCATAAATCTCTAAGCACCCGAATGATGATCACACAGGACTGCAGCCCGTTGGCTCGAGCCTAGAGTAGAGAAAAAACCCCAAACACATAAATTGACAAGAAAAAGGCATTTATTTTAGATAGTGTCATTATCAGCAGTCCAGTCTATGAAATCTAACTGGTCAAAATAAAAACATGTCAAAAATACAGATCTGTTTTGTGAGTTGAAATCTTGAAATGGTTGAAAAGATGGCTGCACACTCTTTATAAAACCGCAGATTTTAGAACTTTTAAAAAGGACCAGTGTTTGGGATTTAGTGGCGACTAGCGGTGAAGTTACAGATTAGAACGATTTGAATACAGCTCAGCCTTCAAAGTGTAAAGGAGAAACTATGGCAGCCGTGAAACTTGCAAATAAGGTGAAAGGTCCTATCTCAAGATTGAGACTGCAAAAAATCATCATAGTCAAGTCACAGTATAAAAGAACACATTATATTTAATCTCTGCCAATAGATCCTCCTAAATGTTACACACTGGACCTTTAACCAATTTTTTTTCAAAGTAACGTTTTAAAACATGTAAATCAAAACAATTCCTCATTACAGTGATATTCAGGTTATAATGGGATGCTTCAGTTATATGACTTCCTCCATAGTTATGTTACAGCCTACCGAACAACCAGTCCCAATAACAAAAGATGGAAGTAGGCATTATTCTCAAACGTCACATCACAATTTTTTCTTCTGTAAAACCACAACGAAAGCAGAATACCATGTAATGACTATTGTTAAGATAATGTGGTTGTCATTTTAAAGCAAAGCTCCACCATCTGTTTTTTAGCCAGATAGGAAGTGAGATCAGCTCACTGGCTCACTAATTCCCATGGTTAACCACTTCTGCAATATACCTTTCACACTTTATAGTGAGGGTACAAGAATTTACAGGATCTCATACCTGACTTAACAATACATTAATTAATGAAGCAACTAAAGTATTTCGATCATCATGACATCCTAGTTATTAATAATGTTCCCGCCTTCATCGTAGGTAAGTCTGCAGTTATACTATTAGTCCTTAAATGAATGGATCCCTGACAATTCATGTAGCCTTACCATAAAGATCTACCCATGTCATAAATATCTGATCACAAATTACAGACCTTTTTAGGTCAATGTGACTCAGAAGGATACGCACAGGTATACTAACAACAGTAATGCTGGCTCCACTGCATTCAGGTCAGAGTCATTGGTGCTCCTAAATGTAATGCAGCCATTATTAATGTTATTGTTGTTATGTTAATATGTCTGACAGATCAAAATGTAGCAACTTGCAGACATTTTATCACGTCACTATAGGAAAGCAGAGGTGTGCAAATGACTAGATTGTGGCTATTTTGCTTGAATTATACTTATTTTTTAAGTTTGAACAGGGTGACACAAAGACGGGAAAGAGAGCTCTTGTGGTGCATTTACCTGAAACCATTTGGCGTGACGGAGAGCAGCCAGGTATTCCAGACATTTTCTCTTATTCAGAAGATCAGGAGGGTCCTTCTCAGCCACATCTGGTGGAGATAACATGTACTAGCTCATGACTTACAGTCAAACTAATGCAACATCCAAATCATGACTGCAATACGTAGTAAGTGTCGATGTACAGATGTTGGATCAGGGATGAAATTATAAAAAACACTGGATGCTCATGTTTGTGTCATGTGACCAGACATTTCCTTGAATCCTTAAAAACTCAGTTTGTTAAAATAAAGAGCATTCGACCATCGGATAAGGAAGACTAGAGTGTTTCTGTGTTTCACAGATGGTATTCTGAGAGGGAAAAAAGAAACGCAAAGAAGTAGTACAATCACCAGCTTGTTCTTTGGAGTGGAAGGCACATGCAAATAAGAAGGAAATCCAAGGCATTCAGAGAGAAGAGTGATTAAGAGTTTATATTTAGCTCATTGTTTAACATGACTAAATCACACACATATTTTCTTGTTGTTTTCTTGTTACCTGATCTAGTTGATTTAATAGTGACCTCAAATTTGTCTGACAGAGTAGATCTTTCACTAGAGAGACATTTTGACTTGTCAAACATTTAACTGTCCATCCATCCATCCATCCATTCATCATCTGTAACAGCTTATTGTTTGCAGGGTTGCCGGGGGCTGGAGTCGGTCCCAGCTGACAGCCGACTGGCAGACAGATCGTTAATCATTTTCCTGCTATGTCAAGTCAAAATATCTGCTATGAGAAAGACGCATAAAAGACTATTTAAAGATTATTTTCCATCATCATGTCCCAGTTTCCATCTCACTACACGCATTATGAGTTTCATCACTTTCAACACGTCTAAAAAGTGCCGTAACCTTTATTCTCTAACTGCTCATTGAGCCCCATCTTTTGACACATTTTTTAAATCTAAACAATGTTAAATTTGGCGTCCTTCACACCACTAAGTCCTGTTACAATGTTCATACTGGAAATTCGTAATTATTTAAAAGTTACATTTTTAAACTGTTCATATGAAAACTTTTAGAATTTTCCCTTAATAAACTCAAACTCTGAGTGTTGTGGATTTCTTCTTTTTTTGCATTTGACTTTGCAACAACTGAAACATGGACTTTATCCCTTTGAAGATGTTCTCACTCTACTCCAACTGTTTTTAATCAGCACTACAATCTAATTCATAGATAGCGATGGGTCCCATCAATCCTCTGCAATTAAGGAATCTTCGTAAGCAGATAACGGCATGAGAGCAAGGATACTTCTTTCTCTATATCAGCATCAAAAAGTGAAGTCAGATCTTTTAGACAATATGGCAAAGCCCAAGATTAACTTAATTAGTAACACTAAAAGTTATGTTTGTGTCTGTGTTGGAGTTAAATAAATAGGAAAAAAAAGTTTGTGGACAGAGTTTGAGGAAAATTTTAAAGACACAGAACACATGACAAGTCTGTCCAAAACATTCAATGTGGTCTCTGATGATGAAGTAATATTTCACAAGATCGGCCTCGGGGCTTTCCACACTTCTATGTTCACTAGAACTGCTGCAACAACAGAGGACATTAGCTTTCTTACAGGGGAAATACATAACAAAAAAACAAAGCCACTTTATTGAAGTCTACACTACCATACCACTTAGAATCAAAGACCCATATTTATCATGCCTCTTAGAGTTGGGAGTTTTGATTTAGCAGCAGCTGGAGCCCCTCTGATGAGAGTGAACAAGAGGCTTTTTTCCTCCTCTGAAAAGCTTAATAAACATGGGCGACCTGGTTCCTTTAATTGTTCTATTCTTAGTGGTATGTGTACAAGTGTGGTCTTCAGATTAGCCATTGGCTTGCCTAGGTCTGCTGATACAGAATTAGGGGCACTGATCAACAAACCCAAACAAAATTGAAAAAATAAAAGACAACTGCCAGAGAAAACATTTCTACCATGTTTTCCAAATGGGAAAAAAACACATTAAAATACTGACAGATACTGAAGCAGGCGGAGGAGTGTTTGCAACACAATGATCTTGGAAATTACCTTCATTGTTGAATGGTGGGGGGAAGTAATGACAATGAATGTACTGTCATCTTGTTATTATTTAAATATAGATCATTGTGAGGCGATAAAATGACACTCCAACACCTTACCATTGATAATGCCACATTATGACGCAGGGATGAGACATGAGGGAATGGGAAGTCGCTGGACCTCAAAATCTCCTCATAGGTGTCATGGCCAAAATGCAACAAGCAAAACTTTTCTCAGGTCTAAAAATAAATAAATGAGGATATTTGTAGAAACAGTATCACAATTTGAAGCACTTTCATCCCTGGGCATTATCTGAACACTGATCATTACTTCAGTCTATTATTATAGTTTCCCAAAAGGTTTTATCTGAGCGTGTGTTCACCAGATAAACACACACCCTAGTGGCACAGAAAGGTCGGAGAGCCCGGCTTTTGATTCCCATGTTGTGGAAAAGAAATAAAGAAATTGGGGACTAGTGTAACTGCAAAAAATGCGGGAAATGAAAAGAGTGGGACAAATGAATGCGTGAGTTAATTCTTATTTTAGGGGTTAAAGAAAAAAAACAAACAAACTTGAATGTGGGCTTGGTTAAAAGTCCCACCTCTCTCATTTTGTGTAATTTAAGAGCTTTTTCAGCCTAAAATTTAGGCTGCTACTGGGTGGAAGGGTGGAGCAAGGGGTATATAAGTGTATTACACACATCGCTTACATTTGGTTGTCTGGTACTGAAAGCTTTGGCTTCTCTAACCTTTCTCAGCCGCTTTTCCTCCTGCCTGCTTGTCCTTCTCAGCAGCAGTGTCCTCCCTCATCAGCGGCGAGGTGAGAGAAATGGTCACCTGCATTTTGGGCTCCTTGCTTGAAAATATCACGATGTTCGCCTCCTCGGGATGAGCCTGCACCTCATACTGATCTTCAGAAAATGTCTGCCGGTTAAAAGGACACTTGGGATTACTCACTACAGAGGAGGAGGGGTGTAGGGGCAAAGAATAGCCTCGTTTGGCAAGGTTACGGGGGCAATACTGTTACTGTTTTTAACCCTGGGTTTTGCAATTTTATTTCTCAAAGTAGTTCCCTTATTTAAAACCGGGTTGGTGATGTTGCCACGAATATATTTCTCAGCAATTCATTATATCTTTGTAACTGTAATATTTAGGAAAGCCATAGGACGGTTTAAGAAAAGCCCCATCTCACTCTGTAGGATTCAGGTGTCATAACCAGGCAGTGAATCTAAAGATCAGTCAAAAGCACCTTCAATGAAACACTCATTACAGCTAAAGCAGGAGGGAGGAAGAGTGAGGAATTACAACACTTCACAACCTTGTACTTGGTGTCAATCCTTTGTCTTGTGCTCCTTAAATGGAAGTGCCAGTAAATTCAAAAAGCATTGCGCTGAGTTTTTCTCTTAATGCCAGAAGCAGTTCAGTCATTTGTGAACATGAAAAAATCTCCCCCAAAGTTAGAAACCACACAGTATCCCTATGGCACAGCAGAATACACAGCATGGAAGTCCTCTAATAAGAATAAGTAAGAAAAATACTAAGTTGATCTACAGAAATTAGCTTTACAGAGAAGCAGGGCTGTCCGCTCTGAAACAACAAACATGTATACGTATACCCACAGAAAGCTAAATAACAGCAGTCAACTGTAGTGATTTTACTTTCACAGCTAAGATTTTAATCATAAATACATGTGTGGACGACAAACTGTGGTGTTGTTTCTGGCTGTGGGGGCAGCTGTACATGTTCACTACTAATAAATGAGCTCTAGCATATGAGAAAAACCCATCTAGGATGAAGTGATTCCGCAGTGGGATTTTTCTGTTTTGTATTTCAGTTGCTAAAACGCTCGATAAAAAAAGCATCAAGAGGGAAAACTTCTCCTTCCCATTCTATTTGTTACATAACTATAAAATCTTTCAGTCCCTCAGTGTCCAGCTCTTATGACACAAGTCATAAGGCAGTGGATGAAACACAATAATTTCCTCTTTCTAAAAATCTACTACATCGGACAACATGATATTTAGCGAAATACAGTTGAAACTGGCAAAGGGAGCCTTTTTCCAGCCATTTTTTTTGGTCAGGATTTTGTTTACAGTCCGTCTAAATGATCCCATTCCCAGGTGTAAGTCACACCATCCTAAAACTCAAATGTAAGACTGTCAGTGTTGTGAATTCCAAGTTCGCCACAGTTCTTCCCTCCCTTAACCTCCACCTAAATGAACAATCTGTTAACGGGTGATGTTTTCTTACCTCCAGTTCCTTCGGCAGCTGCTTGGCAATGTTCTTCAGTAAAGAGATGGTGGGTTTCTTAGCAGTCAGCAGGATGAGCTCCACATTTCTGTCCCCACGAAGCAGCAGGCCTTTGGCCAGGATGCCCACCCTCATCACACCTTTTAGCAGCCGTGCTGAGTTCTCAGTACTATCAGGAGAGGAATAGAGACCAAGATGAAGACTTGCAGGAACAGTTCAGCTGCTACAGTTGTTTGTTTTGCAGAAACTTAATAGGTCACAAATGGAGACATAATGAACATTATATTTATCAATAGCTTCTATTCTTTCCTGACCACACATCTGTACGTACTGTATCCATGTCCTGAATTACATGTGAGGTTGTGTTGTTTTAGGTGTGTTGTATTTGCCTTTAAAATGTTTATTTCATTGTGTTATTGGTCTCATTTCACTTATGATTGGTTCTATTCATTTATATATTAATTGCCTAATACTAATACACTGTGTATATTTGAATATACTGTTTGTAAATGAAACATCTATGTAGTAGCGTTGGGCATTTGGGCGAATATATCAGTCCATCTCTGGTTGTTTTTTGAGAGAAGGGGCGATTTTTGTCATTTTATTTGGCTAATTTAATGGTCTGCCTCCGGAGAATAAGAGTGGCTTTGTGACAGATGTTCAGTGACGCAGTGCACACACTGAGGGAGTCAGAGGACAAACAGCTGTAGAGCCAACAGGGAACACAGTTACAAGGTGAGTCACAGAGGCTCCAAAGTCTCTGACTCCGGGAAAGATGAGGACACAGCAGGGACAGGAGAGGAACAGTGTAAAGACTAATAAAGACAGTTTGGTAAATTTAATTTTGTTTATCGGTTTGAATTAAGTGTGTTTTATTCGCTTAACAAGGTCTCTGTTTGGTATAAACAAGAAGGTATACGGTTGTATTTTTCTGTTGAATGTGGAAAATAAGTGTTTGTTTCTTTTCCTTTCTTGACATTTGTTGTGTTTAATTTGTTTATTAACGCCATTAGAGCTGGCGCAGCGCACATGCCAATGTAACCTTTGTAGCTCTGTGCAGCTTTTCGCTTGTGCCAGACAAGAAATGTGTTTTTAGGCTTTCACCATATTAATCCTTGTTTTTACCAACAGAGAAATGTGAATTAAATGTTTTACCCTTTTTCATCTCCTCCTTCAGTAGCAGCGGTAACAACAGCTGGTGTGTCCTTATCCAGCAGGGAGTCTGACACCAGTTTTAGGGCTCTCTCAGAGTGGGAGACAATCCTCTGAACAGCCTGCAGCTCTTCCTCTACTGGGTAAATGGTCGAGTGTTTTGCCATGATGTGTCGATCGTCAGGAGAGTCTGGCCGACGCACACACGTCTTGAGAGAGAGAGGTAATAAAGTGAATGATCACACTCGGCAATAAGTCTCAATGAAAGTTCATTTTAAGTTTAAAGTAACTGCTAATGCAACACTCACCAGTAGAGGGGGTACTGGCATACCAGGGCGGCTCATAAGTGGTGGAGGAGCCATCCTGCGTCTCTGCTCCCCCCAGTACATCTGCTCCTCCTCCATCCTCCTCCAGTACATGTCTTCCTCATATCGCCTGCAGAAGCGGAGGAGGTTTTTAATGTCATGTCATTAAAAGTCATTTATTCCCTGAGGGGGATTTTATGGATGACATTAAAAGCAAACAGTCATCCATTAAAAAAACACCAAAACATTTAGTCTAATCTACCACTGATCACATAAAATATACAGACATTGTGTCAAATGTACTGTGGTAGTTGAAGGTAATCAAAATGTGCATTTCCTCTTGTAAAACAACAATTAAAGCACAGGCTTAAATGTCATTGTACATATAGGAAACTAATCTGTACAGTTTTCATGATAAAATGCTCACATTCAATTTGATTAATATGACTTTCCTCTGGCTGTAGCGACTGTATTTTATTATTCATGCAAGGAAGCTCATATGATTGACTGTGTAAGAAAGAGTCAAGAAAACAGGGAAAGAGTATAAAATGAGGCATTAAATTCCCTTCCCCGCCCCCATATGTACACGCAACAATCAACAGTCAGCTGGTCAACTTTAGAGCTTCCTCTTTATTAATATCACATGTCTAAATATATCTTTCCCTGTTCAGTCTATTTTGTGAAAACCAAGGAAACTTGAAAACAAAACGTCAGAACTAACTTTGGCCATGAGTCTGACCTCATCTCCATGTGCCAGCGCTGCTCATCATCCCTCTGTCTCTTCAGCACCGCCTTCTGCTTCTGCTTCTTCAGCTTGCTCTCCTGCAGCTTCCTGGCCCGGTTACTGGGCTTGATCTCCACAGGAAGCTCTGGGTTCACTTTCTTCTACAAAGGGGAGAACAGAACAAACATAAGGGGAATGCAGTGAATGTAAGTGCACATTCTCAGGCCACACTAGTACGGATAACATTTGAAATAAGCTTTTTCTTTCCATTTGGGCCTCCATCCACTCTAAGGTGTAATTTTTACCCCTAGAAACCCAGGTTTTAAATAATAACAACACTCCAAACTGACTCAGTGACAAGATGAAGTCTTCATCACCTCAGTTACTTTTAAAGGGTCCTCTGGAGGTTTCTTGTAAACAAAATCTTATGTTTACATTCACTGTTACTCACCAAAACTCATTGTGTGGTCTAACAAACGTGTTGAATGAATTTTCTCCCTCATAAAACATTTGAGTATTTTAACTCCAGCATTGTTTACATCCATGCCTACTAGCTTACAGTCTTTTTTCGTCCCTGTCTTTGCTGCCACATTGCTGCATATCTTGGCGTATTACTGCCACCTGGTGATCAGTGAAATAGTGTGAAACCATTGGTTGGACCAAAATGGGGAATAACTCATCAGAAAACCGTGCTTCAAGAGGTCTTAAAACCAACAGGGAACCTTTGAGAAGCCAACTTTTTGCCTCAAAATCTGATTCTGACTGCTCATTTTGTGGATTATTACAGTACATCGCACAGTGCAGGTGTCTCAACTGACATATTTCTATGTTGATTCAGCAATTTCTTTGACTGTCTCAATGAAGCTGTCCAAAAATTACAGTAAGTTGTGGTTAAAAGGGAGCATATATGACCTGTGACCACCATTTAATGCACATGCAGTCATCTGCGAGGTAAGAGAAGCTGCTGAGACAACGCAAAGTATCCTCCTACTGACCAAACCTGCCCATTGGACTGTTTTCTTATTGTTTCAGTGTTGCACAAAACCCTGTTTGACAAGTTTCTGACTTCCAAAAATACAAAAAAAAATACTTGTATGTCTGTATGTATCTGAACCCTGTTAAATATGTCTCTCTGGATAACCAGTCAGACAGGAATCAGCTCAGTGATTATCCAACTTTCTTACCTTGTACTGGAGTCTGTGCCTTCTTCCCTTCAGATGCATGTCTTTAGCATTGGGGTCGTTGAAGCTGCACTCGCACAGTTTACAGTGGAATCGAATCACCTTGCCGTCAACGTTACGGACCTGAAACAGAGAGACAGTTCAAGAAAATACACATCATGCAGGACAACAAACGTAACATAAATGATCTTTTTCTCTATGTCAAAAAGGACACAGTTGATTTGATATACAAGCAGAATATGACTTATTAGAATCATCAATGATACTACTAAATAATTATAACTGAAGCTTGATCAAAACCAAGATTTAGGGTCCGATGCAAATACAAATACAGATTACAAGACAGTGTTTATTTTAAGACCCTGCAGAAAACATCTTGTTAGCTGTGACAGCCTACACCATTAACTCACGTGTTGTAGATTGTGTACTGTAAACAATTTAATTTAGCATACTAACCAACATATATTCTCTCTCTTTTCCTGCTTACCTCCTCTACGTAGTCGTGTCCCACTGGCTGGATGTCTCCCTGGCCTCCAGCTCTGTCACTGTCCTCATCGTCACTCAGAGGCTCCATCTTCTGAGCTGAATGTTGCGTGGGCTCCTCCACCTTGGCAGCAACCACCACCGCCGCCACCGCTGTCACTGCAGCTGCTGGAGCGCTGGCAGGCTTATTGGCTATGTGACAGGCAAGATTTTACCGATTGGGGTTAATTTAAGCAACGCTGTATACCCATTTGCTTGGGGTAAAAAACAACATCTATTTTTATCTCTAAATTCTATCTCTACTTCTAATCCAAAAGGTTGGTAAATAACCTTTCAACCATTCAAGGTCTTACAGTTTCATTATTTATGTTAGCACATTTTGCTGGTGCACAAAGCTTATTAAGTGCTGTTATTGTCTGAAAATTGCATCTGAACTTCAGTATTTTGCTCATACAGACGATGAAGAGGGGCTACAATGTCTGTCCAGTGTTTATTCTTTACACGACTAGCTCTGATCAAGTATGCCCCAACTCTCCTCTCTGTGAGCATTATACAAAACACTACAATAAACAATTAAAAAGGGAAGAAGTGATGCAGTTGTCAAAATTATGGCCCTTTTTTACAGCATATCTTGTGTGCACTCACTGTGTAGCTGTATCCCAAAAGGTAAAAATTAATGTCAGACTAGAAGGAAAACAAATAAAAAACATCCCTAATTATCTACATAATGAATCAACAAACTTACAAATGACAGTTATTTTGGAGGGAGCTGGTTTCTTGACTGGTGCTGTTTTGGCCGTGGCGCTTACAGCCACCTGTTTGGGAGTCACAGTGGGGGTTGAAGTGGTTGAGACGGAGGCAGGAGTGGACGTGGACACTGGAGGTTTCCCAGCTGTCGAGGTTGTGATAACTGGAGCCGAATTTACCAACACTGGCTCAGTGGAAGGTATAGGTTTGCCCAGCTTGGTGTGAAGTTTCACCACCTTGTGAAGAAACAAAGAGAGATATATACAACTGTTTAAGACTGCTGATACGTAATCCCATGCCAAATCCCTGGGCAGGTTTTGTTCCAAGACTTGGCAGCTCAGATGGAACATCACATGAGTACACCACAGTCACATCCAATAACAAAACATGTTACATCAATATCTAGGAGTCTTTATTTTTTTAAATACACAACAAGTGTTGAAACACTTGAGGATAAAAGATAAAAGCATGACAGCTGTGCTAACCTTCTGGTGTTTGGCCCCACGGATATGAGCAGCGTAGGCGTCCACTCCGGTGCAGGAGACGTCGCATAACTCGCATCGTAACTGAGTCTGGACGCCTCTGGGGCCGTTGCTGGCCCCCGCCTGCCCCCCGGATTTAAGGGCTGCCTCCTTTTTCTTATGCTTCTGGCCCTCAAGGTGCTCTCGGTATGTCTGATGCAGTTAATCAAACCAGTTAGCAAGATGAAGCTTCCAAATGCACAGAGAGAAAAAGCTTTTTAAAAGCAAAATCTTGTTAATTCAACCATCATAAACTCCTACCTGGGGACCTGCACAGCTGATCTTGCAAATGTCACAGTAATGGAGCTGGGGCTGCTTGGGAGGCCCTTTGGGCTTCTGCAGCTTGTTCTGGTGAAATGTGGGCTTTTTGTAGGTGTTTACAGCCGGAGCTGTCACCATGTTGCTGCCTGAGTTACTCCAGGAAGAACTTGTCAGCTGCTTTGGTGGTGGCTGGATGGGGGGCTGGGGTTGGGGCTGTTGCGACTGCTGTTGATGCTGAGGTGGAGGCTGTGGCTGGGTAAGAGTCTGCTGGGCCGGCTGGTAATAGGAGGGGGCGGATGTGGAGGTGTAGCCGGTTGAATCATAACTGGAGTAGCTAATGCCTGAGGGTCAGAGAGCAGGAGAAAGATAGTGAGGACAGAGAGTTATTAAAGAGAAGAAAAGCACACAAGATGTGGGTCACAAAGGAACAGCCAGCAGTCATGCAAGCCATACGCTGCACTTAAAGGCAGAGGAGGACAAAGATGATCCCAAAATCGGCTTTGACAAGCATCAAGGATGTAATAAAGTCAAGATTAATGTTAACGTTAATCGACACGATCAGATTTGCATGCAGGGCGTCAGAGGTCAACCCACAAAAAAAGTACTGTCACCAAGCTTGTATAGTTTATTATTTCTCAAAGATGAATTTTGCGGTGCCGCTTCCTTGTTCTTGTTACATACACTGTTTATATCTAACATAATTATAAAATGTTTTCTTTTCAATAAAAGAAATGTAAAATAGTATACATCTATATCTTTTTATTTTTTAAGTTCTGTTTAGACTAAGTTGCAGTTTTCACAATGAAAATTGTTTCCTTCATGTATGTATAGTAAATTACCTATAGTAATCTTAAGTATATATATACACACACACACACACACAATCTGAAATATTTGGTTATATTGCCCATGACTAATATAAAGCATCTTGAGCACAAACATTTTGGCATGAATTTCCATCTTATCTTATCTCTTGTCTTAAGTTACCTGAATAGGTGGTGGCTGGAACGGTGGAGCCAAAGGAGGAGCCGAGGGTGTAGGACGAAATGGGTGTGGGCGGCTGCTGGACACTGGTGGACACTGGGTAGATGTTGTAGCTGGTGGACACAGCACTGGAGGGGGCCAGAGGTTTCAGGGCCGTTACCTGCCTCTGGGGAGGAGGAGGCTGGCTGTACACCGTGGAGGGGGCTGGACTGTAAGCACTCTTTACTCCCACTGACACAGAAAAGGGTGGGGGGGGTTTAGGGTGAGGGGCAAAGAGAAGAGAGAGTGGAGGTGGACAGGAAGGGCATTAGAGCGAGGAGAGCAATAGAGATCCGAAACGTCCATTGAATCCTCTGGGACTGCCTGTCCGAGAGTTTTTGGCAAGGCAGGAAGGATCCTCATTTCATGAGCAGCACACACATTCCTTATATATCATATTACCCTTCAAAAGTGCAAAGTAAATAATACCTGAACTGATGATCCACAAATCCCCCAGCAAGACTGAAGTGTGTGTGTCTGTGTTCTACAGTGTTAATTAGATGTGAAACACTTGTTTGTGAAAGTTATATGAACTGTTCAAATCCACACACACTGTAATCTCATTACTATTCAGCCAGTATATACCCGAGGACCTTTATTATCTATGATTATACCTCCATGTTGATGGAGCAATTTATCAGATTCACAAAAGGTTTTAAACAACTTTTTATATACAGTAATACTCCCAGAGATCTGTAAGCAGAGTTCCAGTTTGATATTGAACAATCACTCAGCTCTAATAACAACTGAAACTTGAGAGTAAAAATAAACTCACCAGTCTGGTAGTAATTCTCTGTGGGTGTCCTCTGAGCCGGAGCTATAGTCGTCTGGTAGTACTGTTTATTGTCATAGGTAGTCACAGCTGCAGGGCGCCCGTAGTTATAGTTGTCCTGCTGGTGTTTACAAGAGAACATTTAATCACATAGTAAAGCAGCAAATTTAGTAGCTAACTGCAGCATGATATAAAAAACCTCACAGATATAATATCATTGCATTAAAGCCACTGAGGGTAGAATTACAGCATCCTTTAAATTCAGATGCCATATGTTCTTGAGAGTTGGTGCACAAGGGGCACATATAGCGGTCAGCCTCAGTGTCTTAGTGGCTTAAAGTAACATTTTATGACCCAAAACAGAAGCCATTATATAATATTATCTTTAAATATATTGATAACATTCATCACAAACATATCATTCTATAAGCAGATATCAAAAGGGGAAGCAGAAAGGGGACTGACCGAGTATACCTGGTACGTCTGTGGGGTGGTGGTGGGCTGTGGGGGTGCTGGGGGGTCTGGTTGCCTGTAAGCATAGTCAGGGGGAGCCTGATGGCTCTGATAGGCGGGGTAAGGGGCGGAGACCACAGGCCGGGCTGCCTGGACTGGAGCGGGAGAGTAAGACGCAGTCACAGCATGAGCCACAGCTGGAGCCTGCTGGACACTGTAACTGGCTGTAGAGGGATGGGAGTACGCCGGGGGAGGCTGGGTACTTAAGGGGAGGAGAGGGAGGGGAATTAAGTGAGACAAGAAGATAAACTTTATAACAGCTTCATGAACGACATTAAAGTGCCTACTTCACGAGAATGGATACTTTGGTACCAAGTTGATGCTAAAGTTTGTAAACCGTGATGGTAGTTGTTTTTCGACAGTACCGTAGATACCGAGGGCTGATGAGGGCAACATATACACTGCTCTTTTTATATACTAGTCTACCATTAAAAGCCTACTCGTCGAAAAGAAACTGTTTTGACATATGAACTCCAAAGAACATCCTGAGAATCAGGTCAGGACATTGTCTGAATTTGCCTTAAAGCATTAAAATGTGAAATTAAAAAATGAGACTCAAATAGAAGGCTGGTACTGATGGGCACAAGGTTTATATGAAAAAAACTAAAGAGTGGAAAGCAGAAAAGAGTAAGTTGAGTTTGATTTTAATTTATTTTAACACTGACACTGAAATTAAAGTTCAAACTGAGGAATGATAATCAGGATAATTTCCCTCAGTTTAGCATAAAATTCAGTTTAACTGCACTTGAGTATTAACTCTCACTCCATTATGAACAAAACTTGCTTTTAATGTATGTATATTTAAACAACATTAAGAGCCCAGAGCCATGTTACCAACTCAATGAGTCTGTATTTAGGGAGAGGACCACCAGAGTGATTACAATTCATTCTGAGGGGCACGTGAATGTCTGTACTCTGATCTAAATATATAAGCAATGCTATAAATAGTTGTGGAGATATTTAACTTAAAACCACAAATGTGAACCTCATGGTGTCATAAGACTGCTGAAGTCAGTACAACTCCATCGATCTGTGTACAAAATGTAACGTAAATCCAATTAACAGTTTTTGAGATACAGTCTGGACTAAAGTGGTGCTGGACCGTCCAACATGTCAACACCCAAACAACATTAATTAATTAATTAACATTAATTGTGGAGGACAAAACAGTGACCACTACCATTATATGATAGATTAAGCATCCATGCACTGGCCTCTGGTTGAACTCTTATTTCCATTATCAAACAGAGAAATACGAACAAGGACGACTCCACAGCAGCTTTGTCGCTAGCATGGTTCGAGATGCGAACAGCAGTTACTGACAACGACGTCAGTAACTGATGTTATCAGCATCTTTATTAAGCTTTCAGTGTCTGCATGGACAAGAACGAGAGGGCTAAAATTAAATGACGCCTAAAAGGTCACGAAAGAGCCTTGAGGCAAAATGCTGAGTAATAATTTATCAGATCCAAATCAAACACAAAACAGTTGGGTGAAAAAAAACAATGTACACAGGAAACTGTGGGACTAAAAAGTAACAGACAGACAAGAAGGAATTTGGAAGAACACATTTTCCAAGGGTTGACCAGTCTGTTCATTGTCCACTGAGTAGCTTAATCGCTCCTCTACAGGAATGCCCGTAATTCCATTATCTCGTACTGTGGGCAAGAACGTCCAAGATCTAATAAATAGATTATGTAACGTTAAGTGCCACCGCCCATCCTCCCTGACTGAGTCTGATATCACCCATTTCACCACATAAACGGGAAAACAAGTCAATAAGTTTGGCTGATCACTCGGCTGTCGACCTACTTGTCTGCTCTGATCTCATCCCGGTTACCAAAAGGTGTTAAATACTGTGAGTTTTAAACAAGGGTGTTTTCACTCAGTGCTTATTAAAGTTGCTCAGAGATAAGACCAGTCTTTAAATTACTTTAAGTTTATATGTAAAGTAGCTGATTCACTGTTAAATCATCTGTTGGATAAATCTAATGGGACACTGCAACCTTTGATGTTAGAGACGGTTGAGACTGACCAGATTAGATTAGATTAGAAGACCTTGGGGTGCCTCAGTTTCATAAGATAGGCTTGTTGGAAACAGATTCAGAGCCATGAAGAAGAGCCATGAACGCCCCCTTTTATGGTGGGGTCATGGAGTATTAAACTGACTGTATGTAGCCTCTGATGAGTCTGTGTTTTCTTTATTCATCAGCTGTATTGTTTACGGCGTTGTAGGTATCCCTTTGATATCTGTGTGAGGTCGTCACAGACAATTTTCCAATCAGTGAGCAGAAGAGTAGTTTTTATCAAGTTCCTTGATTTCACAGCTATTCAACTTGCTGGATTCACTTCTTTATTTAAAACCAGTTAGTGCACTGATTCTTCCAGAAAATATACTGTATTGCAATATGTATTGATTTCTACACTATTAAATTACGTATATCATGGCAGAGGATTGTATCCTTATCGCTCACACCTAACTACAGATATTGTAACCCTGCACTTACTGAGCATCTTATACAGACTGAATCCTCACTGCTCCTCTGCAGCTCTGTAGAGGTTTATGTTGAATGAAGAATTAGGATAAAAACTAAATACTGGTCAGCAATGAAAAGTGCTGTGGTGAAGGAATATATACTTGAGAGCTTTGTGGTGCAGAGAAAACAATCCTGTTTGTCAGGTTTGCTGCTCATGTGCTGACCAACATACCAAAACAGGAAACATTCACAGTGGACTGATTGCAGTGAATGACAACTTAATGACATTATATGCTCATTATAATCAGATTAACTGTCAATTAAATGGTTTAACTGTCACATAAACTTGTCAATCCCTGCAGCTGAGTCGTGATGGTAACCGGTGCTGCACACAAGTATCTGTTAACATTTCCCTTAATGGCAGCATAATGTTATTAAACATATAACTAAAAGAGACACCGGACCTTCAATCCACCGGACCAGGGCTATCATTAGCCCTCTTAATCCTAAACGCCAAAAATCTGCAGCTGCAGCCGCCTCGATCCACTAAAAACCAGCTGCCTGACACTCTCCATTACTGACATCTTCAGCCCGACGCCGAAGTACACTCAGTGGTAAAGTGTTGAACCACCAGCAGCCGCTTTCAGACCGATGATGACCGTACTGGGTTCACGTAATGTCAAGAAAGCGTGTCGGAAAGCGCCGGCCTGCGAGCTCGGCTAGCTTAACGTTAGCTAACCGAACTAGCGGGTCAAGCTAGCTGTCGCTCCAGTGAAATCCCACCGGAAACGGAGTCTGTAACCGAAACACACCACCGACTCATTAACGACACTACACACACACATACTGACAACAACCCGCACCACTTCATTTACCTGTACTGCGGACCGGCACCATGTGTGAAGCCGAAATAATTGCTTGCAGCCATCTTGGCATCTCCAGTACATTACAGTAGCGACAGACAGCGACGGTCCGTCAAGATAGTTCCCCCCCCCCGACTGAAGCCAATGGGAACGCTGCTCTGCTACACCGGAACTGCGTAAGACGACAACATAATATCTTAGGAAGCTGCCGAGGAGGGCACAGAGGGAAGAAGTCATTGAAATGCATTATTTATGTTAATTTACGGTAGTATGTTTATAGTAAACTGATTTTCATGCTTTGGCATTATTGTATTGCCTAAAATTGCGTTACGCATGCGCACAACATGAGAAAATCTATCTGCGAATGTGTTTTTTGCTTGTAAGCCCCTTTAAGGAACTACAGGTGAGGACAAAGAAGAAACTTACATGGGGGAGAACTTTTTTTTTCTTTTTCGGGAATGCAAAAGTTTCTCAGTGTAAGCAAAAAAAAGATTCCACACATTTGTTTTTGTATTTTCCCATATTTTTTATTTCTCTCCCACCGATGCCCCCCAGTTTCTCGAGGGGACGCAAAAATATGTATTTTTTCACCCCACATTTTTCCTCTCCACGATGTCCCTTAAAGAGCTCCGTAGAAATGTGATTTAAATGAAAACTAGAAGGAAAGGGAGGCGAAATTAGGAAGAAGAAAATAGTACTTTTGGGAAGAAACTTAATTCATAAAACTAAATGGACAAACAAATCACTTTAGTTAAGCCTAATTACCTGAGCCCGGTTCACAAACATTAAAACTGCAACACTTATTGCAAAGCTTTTGTGTACAAAGCGAAGGCGGAAGTAGATTGAAGTGAACTGTCTCGCTTCGCCTGCGGTGAAACTGCTGAATGTCGCGTGTGTCAGTCACGCTTGCAGCGATGATAAAGGTCCAATCTAATGTAAACCCAACCACCAGGCAATGAGTCAGTACACAACAACAGAGCATCACATCCAGCTCCTCTGTCAGGAGGATGTTAAACTCCCCGGGAATAATATTTCAAAGTGCTAATAAGGTAAACATGATCTTGCGTTTTAAAGGCATCACCTCAGAAGAATATAGAGGAGGAAATGATGCTGTAAATCTAAAGAAGGATCAACATGTCACCTAAAAACGTGAACTTATATATAAACACTACTGTGGATTGTAGGATTAGCACTGCCACCATGGTGAGAGTAGAAGAATACTAGCAGGGGTGATATGATTGGTTGGGTGCAAGTGAAGTAAGGGACTGAATAATTCATGCATGTTGGTAGAGTAGGGGTATATTATCTATGAAACAGACTGGGGTGAGGAGACAGAGAGGGAGGGGAGAAGGATGGAGAGAGAGAGAGAGATGCTGTTGCCAGGGAACAGCAGCCACATAGAGGACCACTGAAAACAACAGCAGGATTATCGGAGTAAAGAGACACGGGGACTGGTGCTCATTTTTCCCCAAGTTGCTGTAGGGATAAATTAGCTGCCTCCATGAGATTTGAAATCAGAGGCAGCTCAAGGGAGGATTTCAATTGATATTTTTGGGAGTGGGAGAAGATACTCCAAAGGTATTAGGATCTACCAGCAGAGAAAAGAGGGAGATCGTGATGCCAGAGCAGATGCATTCTGATTAAAGGAATTTTGTGTCTTGGTGGTGTGGATGCAGGAGCTGAGAAAGCAGGCTGTTGGCTCGCTCTTCACGTCCAGTCTTTCCCCAACAAAGGTGGCCAGAGGCGGAGGAGAAGAGGGGGGAGTCCAAGCACAGAGGTGCCCCCTGTCTTCAGACACCTGCTGCTGGCTAGCGGCTGACATTGAGGACACTGTATGACTGTGTCTGTGTGTGTGTGTGTGTGTGTGTGTGTGTGTGTGTGTGTGTGTGTGTGTGTGTGAGTGTGTGTGCATGTGAATGAGAGAAATTTCAGCCCGACCACTGCTTTTTTTCCCCCCTGTTGGTGAGGAGGATCAGGACTTTCTCCCTCTTGAATCTTTGCATCTGTGACTGAGGAGGAGGGAGGACACACAGACACGGAGCAGCGAGACGTTTTGTGGGGATCTCACACCGCTCATGTGAGTACAGCCACTGACTTAACGTCCTTGAATCTTTGACACCTTAAAACTGAATGCAATGCACATCAGATTGTCCACTAACACATGACACATCCGGTTGGGTTTTCCTGCTGTTGGCTGTTCCATTTGAGATGACCTAGAAAGGCTGTGGGGCCATTTTACTCTGTGATGGTAACATGCTGCACATTTGGTGGCGATTCATTTAGTAGAAATTGGTTGTTGACGTGTGCGGCACAATATAATGACATAATGTAATGGATTACATCTTGAATAGAAATCTTCAATGGTTGTTGGAATATTTTCTCTGACATTACACACATGGTTTTTCCAGTTGTCAATATTTCCATGATGTGAGAAAGAAGAAACCTCCTTCTATTTAATAAATGATGATAAATAATTTATTCTGTTTTCTGCTCTAGCTAATCTGACAGTGTGCACCACACACAACATATTGTGACATTGGATTATAGATGAATTTAACCTGCTGCTCAGTGGATTTGACTTCATGGTACAATCTGTTGTTGCTCACATGGAATTTAAGGCCTGAATAAATGAATTATTTCCTCTATGTGAGGCTTGGCTCTCCTCCAGTTTATACTCAGCCTCAAGTGTTGCTGCCAAAACCACAAAAACCGCTTCACTCCTTCTACTAATTATATACACAGGAACTCATGTTGCATTATGTCTCATTGTGATTAACAACATTATGCAGACAAGAAAGTCAGGATCACACTGTGTTTGTTTTTATTTTCCTATAACAATATTTTTGTTGCACTGTAGACATGTAACATGAATTAATGCCTCCCAGAAGAGCACCTACAATACACGCCTTTCCTCAGAATCTGTTTCTAAGAATAACCTCCAGCACAGACGTGGGAATCCTCTGTCAGCAGAATCTGCTCAGATATCGAGGATTTTATACTCGAGTGGAGAACTACAAAGAGAACAGGTCCAATTAAATACCCACAGTGCTCCTCTCCTGCAGTCCACCATCCAAAACTGTGCATCTGTAATTAACGTGTCAGCAATGTCTTGTGATAACGAATCCTGTACTTTAGTGGAATAGAGTGCATCCTAATCCCACCATTGATTAGGCAGTTTTTAGTTCATGTGTTAGACCTTCTGTGTGTGAATTCTCTTCAAACTCTTGAGCACAAACGATTGAATATTAGATCAAAAGTGAAGTTTTGCTATTGGTGATATGAAGCTTCAGTGTGAGTAGAGATCAAACAGGCAGCAGTCACATCAGTGTGGAAGGATTAGGAAGCAGTGAGGGAGGATTAGGTCTGCACATCGTCCTCCTCATTGGCCTCTTGAATTCCACTCAGGAAGAAATTCATATGTGATATTCGACTTTGAGGAGAGCTGAGCTCAGAAAAGGAGTCAGAGTCAGTCACATGCTTCTCACATGTGCTCCCCAGGGCAGGGGGATAAAAACCATGTGACCAACAGCCCCCAAATTGTAATGAATATTTTTAGATAAAATCCTCCAACAATGCTCCATAGTCAAACACGTGTTCCTGCAGTGCAGCCATGAACCTGACAGTCTAGTTAGTGCACTCGTTTTATGTTTACCTCTGTTATTGTAATGTTCATTGATAGATGTTTATGTTCACACCTCCAGGCCCCTGCTCTCCTCTCCGAGGGATGGGCACCACAGAGGCGACTCTACGAATGGAGAACATGGAAGTGAAAGACGAGTGGCAGGATGAAGACTTTCCCAGGTGAACATCTTTTATTTCTTACTGGTCATCATTACGGCAGTTTATTGGCAATAAATATACAATTCAATATCTGCAACGTATTGAGATACAAGGCAATATATTGCAAATTTTCTAAAAATCTAGTTTCTTAGTTAATCTAGTTAGTTAGTTTTTTGCTTTAGTTAGAAAAAAAGTTAAAGGTCCAGTGTGTAGGATTTAGTGGCATCTAGAGGTGTAATTACAGATTGCAACTCACTTGCTTCACCCTCCCTTTCCAAGCATGAGGGAGAAACTATCCCATCTAGAGGTTTTGGTTTGTCCGTTGTGATTAATAAAAACATGCGTATGAATATTATATTCCCTTTCTGTCAATAGAGCCTCCTAAATGTTACACACTGGACCTTTAAACAGAACAATGAGATCTGCATTTGTGTTCATCACACACACAAACAAATCTAAATACTGTAAAATATTGCAGTTTATATTTTTCATTATTATCTTACACCTCCAGTCATTACCAATAAAACTGTCTTATTGATGGCAAGTACAGCCTTGTATGTTAGAGCTATATGGCACATTCTTGTGTATGTGTGTTTCGATGAATATGCAGCACATTTTAATTTGCAGATGAATAGCTCATTATTTAGGATTAAGTGTGCAGTTAATTATCAGTTGATTGCCAAACAGGGTTTTGTTTATGGGCCAGCTGCACCATATTACTTCCAGTACAGTTTAGTCTGGGTGGATTTAGAAGCAGTGCTAATTATGTCTGTTGTTTGTAATATTGAGACTTTTTTTATTTAATGGAATGAATTCTATTGTAATTGAATGTTTTAATAATTATTGTGTTGGTGTGAAATGATGTGTACAGCCAGGTTTGAGCACAGTGTGAAATTGTTTGATTATAATGTTCAAAGTAAGAGGCTCTGAGAAGGAGCAAAAAGAGAAACAGTGAAAGATAAATGAAGGAAAATATATTCTTAATGCGCCATAAAGATGGCTACAGAAGGGTTTAAGAAAGTGTGTATATTTGATGTTCAGAGGTTGAGGTGCAGAGCAGAAAAAGAGCAGGGGAGAAGTGTGATGACAGTCAGCGCTGGGCTCCCTCCTCCTCCTCCCCCTTCCCTCCTCCTCCGTCAGATTGGGAGGCAGGAAGCCAGGGAGCAGGTGCAGCTCTGTAAATGGTCTCAGGCTACGTCATGTGACGCAACAGAGTCGCTGATCAACAACACAGCATCGCCAGGAAAATGGTGGCAGGTTTTAGTTAAAGACAGACAGACACGGAGGACCAGCCAGCATCAAAAGGATTATTAAAGTAGACCTCTGAGGGATGCTCTGCTCTGGACTGCCTGCCATCAGCTGAGGAGACAGGGAATGAGTAAGCAGATATAAAGGTGTGAGAGGTTAAAAAAGCTCATTTGAATCGGTTCTGACAAAAGCAGCTAATTCCAGAAGGTAAGCATCATCGGTTCATCCTGATATTGATGTTTGTATCTGAAGGACAAAGCGGCCATAAACAGGAACAAAAGAGATTATGTTGCTTTTGTTAAAAGAGAAAATAAATCCATAAATCTGTTTTGTTTATAGAAAAAGGGCTTCATGCCTGACAAAGGAAATGTTGGGCTAGTAATCACTGCAGGGGTCCCCGGGGGGAATAGTGTCGGACCGTTCATCAGTGCCTGTTTCTCTGGGCTAAAGCCAGTATTGTTGGCTGAAGAGGAACACACACTGTCACACACTGTCCTCCTCTAGATGGGAGGATGAAGCAGTTGGCTTTCACAGGACTGCAGCTAAGTCCCTCTCTGCTGAACAACACTGCGCTGTAGCTCTCTGTGTTTTTTTTAGTTGTTGCAACCTTGTCTCCAGTTCCTCGGTTGCACTTGGTGTTGTTTGGTGATATGCAACACAAACACACACACACAAACAGGCAAGATTGTGACCCAATGTCTGCTCCTCCTTCTGTGCAGTGTGTCAGCAGTAAATAACAGGCATCGTAAAGGGAAAGAGAGCTGCACCACTTTGCCTGTATGCAAAGACACCCTTCCTCCCTCATTCTGTCTCTTATTCCTCCCCTTTTCTCCTTTATTTCTCCTCGCCTGGCAGCCCTGTAATCTTCATCTCTCCCCAGAGAGAAGTTAATTAGCATCTCTATCCTCTTCTGCTGCTTGCTACTCTTTTTAGTGCTTAGCCAGATCAGTGACAACACCCACGACATGACTGGTCCGTTGAACGCCATCCTAATCACAGTGTTACATTTTATTGTGAGGCCATAGTTATTAACTAGTGCCTGTTGAAATAAATCTTATTATCCTAAAGCTAAGGTTGCTTTCAGGACCCAGTAACGGATCTTTATACATGACTCTCTTTATATTGTGTATTATACTCAATAAGCACAGTACTGGTTACTTACCTGTGTGTGTTTCCCTCCAGACCACTACCAGAGTACGGAGACATGGATTCCTCTTGTGGTCTCACAGACGACAGAGCCTGTAAGTACTACACTGAGGGTTGGAGGGTCAATAATGGAAACATCACAATATCCCCACTTTACGATATCAATTACTTTTCCTGGTCTTCTGATATTGCTGCAGCTCCCCCTAACTCCCTGAATGTGAGCCCACCTGGAGGAGGAGGCGGCGTATCCTCATCCCACCGTAAACGGCGTACACTGGTTGCCCCGGAGATGAACCTTTCACTGGACCAAAGTGAGGGTTCTTTGCTCTCAGATGACTTCCTGGATACACCGGACGACCTGGACATCAATGTTGATGACATTGATACACCTGATGAGACGGACTCGCTGGAGTTCATCACCAATGGCAACGAGCTTGAGTGGGAAGGTAGGTGGTTAAAAATGCACACGCTTTAACCTGTTTCATTATCTGTATGTGAAGCTATAACACTGATCTTCAACTTTCAGAACTGCCTTTAAGATGATGTTTTCAGTTTAATACATATGAATCTTGATGTAATATCTGAGTCTATATACTGAACCCTACAGAAATAGTAACATATTTTATTGGAAGCATTTTATTAACGTTACCTCCAGGTTTAATTTTCCAGTTCTCTTTTTAATTTCATTTGTATATTTCCTTTACTGTACTTTTACCTTTACATATTTTGTACCTTGAAAAGCACTGTTTGAGTTTTTATTATTATATTTATATATTCTAACCCTACAGTCTGCAAATTGTCCTCACAAATGTATCTACAACTGAAGAGTTAAGATATCTTGAAACTAAACTTTATTAACATTTCATTACAAACCTGATTCCTAATGTCCTAATATTTCATCTTAATCCTTAGACAGTGATACAAAAGGTATCTGTATCTGTAGTTTTGGTAACACTAAAAATTAACCCAGTTATTGAAACCCCACTCAACAGTAACCTACAGACAGACAATATATTTGACTCTTATTGGAACCGATGCTGTGCAGCGTGGTACATGTTTCAGTGCAGAGTTTAGACCAAAATCTGTCTCTGTGTCTGTCCAGATGACACACCGGTGGCCTCAGCCAAAGCAGGTCCCGCTGACGGCTCAAGAGATGCGGATCAGGAGGGGAACGCCAATAACGGACGCCTCTGGAGGACGGTGATCATCGGGGAACAGGAACATCGTATTGACATGCAGGTCATCAGACCTTACCTCCGGGTCATCACACATGGAGGTCAGTGAAAGGACAGAAAACAATCTGATAACTCATGACTAGCCTTGGAAGATGGTCCCCAGTACAAAACTAACCGAATAAAATATGCAGCTCACGTAATATGATGAGACCAGTGTTTATTTTTAAGTATTGTGCTGACGCATTGTTCACTATTAACTGAAACTCTCTCCCTTCAGGTTATTATGGTGAGGGCCTTAATGCCATCATTGTTTTCTCTGCCTGTTACCTGCCGGACAGCAGCTGTCCAGACTACCACTACATAATGGAAAACCTCTTCTTGTAAGTCTTTTATTTTTGAAGTGCAGGCTTTGATGCTGTGTATGAATGGATTGCTGAAAATGTGTCAGAAGTAACTGTTAACATGTCTTGTAGGGAAGTCCGGTCAAAATTATGCATGTTCTTGATGATGTTTTGTTCTTTCCCGGTTCTTGTTTATGTGTCTGTGCTGCTGTTGTCTCACAATCCGTCCATGACGCTGTACCGTTTCCTGCAGGTACGTGGTGAGCAGTCTGGAGATGCTTGTCGCTGAAGATTACCTGATCATCTACATGAACGGAGCCACTCCTCGGAGTAAGATGCCTGGGATCAGCTGGCTAAAGAAATGTTACCAGATGATTGACCGGAGGTGGGAAAAGGAGAAACTATTGATTGATGTGCTGTGTATAAAACTGTACTGCTGAAATATAAATTAGGCCCTCTAATGCTAGCTGCTGAGTATTGTTTACCATCAACATAGAGACATGCATGGCATCGATACTGACGGGAACAAAATGGAGAGTAATGGAAGTTGTCACTTGTTGTCAGTCAGTAGGAGACTGAAGATGACTCACAGGCTACATTTACAGCAATTTAGAGACAACCTCTTTGTAATTCTCTGTTTAATTTTTTAATGTATAAATGTTTATATGATCATTTTAGCCTTTAAACTTGTAAACACTAACCTAACTGTGAACTGACTAGATATTTGTGCTGTGATTGTAGACTGAGGAAGAACCTGAAGTCTTTGGTCATCGCTCATCCCACATGGTTCATACGCACTGTCCTGGCTATATCCAGGCCCTTTATCAGGTAATAGCCACACAAAGCAACAACTAAACAATTATGTTTTAAAGTGCGAGACCTGGTCCTCAAGTTAAAATGTTTTTTCAAGTATTAATCGCAGTGAACTAATGAGGACCAGACTTTGCGTTTAATTCATTCTTGCTGTATGAAATGCCTTGTACGTGAATCTTGGGGCAGTTTTCACTCAGTGTTATTGCATGTTTTGGCTGATTCGTTCTTAACTATTTATTTAATCCAAAAAGCATCTGTGCCTTTTACACTAAGAACTCAGCATACCATTTCTACTGAATTTGTAGTGAATGCTGCATATTTCATATTGACTGAATCACTATGGCATTAATGATTCATTTTGTTGTTGTTGTCCTCTGCAGTGTGAAGTTCATGAATAAGATCCAGTATGTCCACAGCCTGGATGAACTGGCAGAGATCGTCCCCATGGAGCACGTCCATGTCCCTGAGGGTGTGGTGCAGTAAGTGTCTCTGACCACTAGATGGAGAAAATGAGCTGTAGCAGTGATCCTGCAGGCAGCAGTTGCACCTTCTGTCCTATTATTCGTTTAAACCTTTGGGAGAATAAGTCTGATGTGACATTTATTGTGTTTTAAGAGAAGTAAAATAATATTAGTTCTAGTTTATTACTTTGCGGAATGAGGATGTAACTGTATTACTAATTTTTCAGATTTGACGAGGAGAGGATTAAAGCACGGAGAGAAAGGTAAAATACTTTTATCATTTATTGTTTCATTTTCATAAATGGTACATATATATTGCTCATAAAGGATTGCATTAAAAATGAACTGTGGTTTAAGCACTTAATCTGAATTGATTGGATACCAAAAACTACTTTTAGATTGACCAACAAATGGGTAACTGTGTGTGTGTGTGTGTGTGTGTGTGTGTGTGTGTGTGTGTGTGTGTGTGTGTGTGTGTGTGTGTGTGTGTGTAGGATGGAGCAGGAGCACAGACAGCAGCAGCAGTCAGTCCCACAGGAGCCAATTAAAAAGTCTGAGAGGTACTGGTCCACCCTAGATTTTAAAACCTGTCATATTTTCACATCGGACATTTTACTAGTTGGGACATTCATCACATTTCTGGTTCCCTGTCTTCTTTCCAACTTAAAAAAAAAAGTTCTGTGTCCTTTTCCCTCATTTTCAGGCCGAAGTCAATGATTGTAGATCAAGGATTATGAGAAGGACAGAGCTTTGCAGGTGAAGGTAATATAAAACTCTTACTTCACATAGCCCTTTACATCTACACACAAATGTCCTAATTGTGACCAATAATTATACATTTTATTTATATTAGTACAAAGGTCAGATTAAGCTCAGTGTCATATATTTTAGTAATTGTGATCACTGTTGCTGTCAAGAAAACAAAAAAATTATATTAGATTTCATTTATTACATGCGTTTTTGAAGCAATAGCATATTTATCCATTTTGAAATAGAGTAATTGTGTGAATATTCTTAAAACAGAACAAGTGTGCTTCAAATTTTATCTGAGCAAAAGGCCATGGGTGTCTATGGGGCAAAGGTATAGGAAACAGATTTTGTCAATACATCTGTGCAACAATGAAAGCTAAAGTTGAGTTTAAATAAAGCTGAGAAGCTGAATATGGTAGATTAATATGCAGTACAATCATGTAATCTTTGCACAATAACTGTATCTATTGTACATTATAAACAGGGGGGATATTTGCCTGTAGTTTGGTATGTTTTGCAGACCTTTACACTGTTAGATGGACTTTTCAGAATAGCTTCTCTCAACTGTCCTTTTCCTCTCTTCAGTGCTTGTTATACAAGGTCCTGTCCATTCAGTGCAGACGCAGTGTATGCCCTTGAGGGAGAACACATTTCCTTACAAACGTGTATATAAAATGACACTGTCCTGTAAAGTTTGTCTATCTGGTCCAATACGAAATGAAGAGATAGATAGATAGATAGATAGATAGATAAGTATGGTAAGATAGATAGTAGATAGATAGATAGATAGATAGATAGATAGATAGATAGATAGATAGATAGACTTTATCAATCCCCAAAGGGAAATTTGGTCGTCTTAGCAGCCAGGTACATTTAAATAGAATAAAAATACAATAGAATACAATACTAGGTAGAAAAGATAAAGAAGACAAATAAGATAAATAGGCAAATAAGGTGCAAAGAACAATATTAATAGTTCCAATATTGTGGAGTGGAGTGTTAGGGTGCAAAAGGTTACGGGTAGATTTAGTCCAGTTCTGTGATTGTGGATCTGATAGAGGCAGATGAGTTATAAAGTCTTATTGCAGTGGGGAAGAACGATTTTCTGTATCATTCCTTAGAGCAGCGGGGTTGAATGAATCTGTTGCTGAAGCTGCTCTTTAGCTTGTCCAGTATTTTATCATATCATATTTAAATTAAACAGCATCCATTAGTGACAGTCATACCAGCAGCACCCTTTAGAGCCAGAGTGTTAACGAGGTACATACTTTATGAGCTGGTTTAAACCAGCTGACTGTAGGATATATACAGTGGTGTGCAGTAGTGGGAATGTGTCACTGAAGGTCATAAGCCTGAAACGCCAACGAAATAAATAGAAGTTACCGTGAACAGGATGCCAGCACAGGGGTAAGAATGTCCTCTTATAACTTCAGAGTTAAACAGGAGCAGTGACTTTTGGTGAATTAACAACAGTTTATTTTTACATGTCAGGATCAGCAGATTGCCTCTGCTGTAGTTAAATTAATCTTATAAAGTACATTAAACAGCTATTTCATAGAGTTTGATTGAAACAACTGACTGAGTACCTTTTTTCATTTACAGAGGCAAATTTACACATTTCCTTGTTTCAATTTTAATTTGAGCAGCAAAATGTTTTTATTGTCCCGTTAAACTTTCATCATCCACAAATATTATTTCCCTGTCTTTACGCAGTGTTTGACAGACATATGGAGCATGAACCTTTATACCAATACAAAGCAGTGGTCCAACAAACCTACATGTGCTTCCTTGTTTTACCAACATCCAACTGATGATTTGCTGCCATCCTTTTCCGATCAAGATGGTGAACGCTGCATCTCATTTTCCTTCTGTGTGGAACCCTGTCTTCATCTCTGCCAGAGGGTTTCATATTGCAAATGGTACGAAGGAAGCCACTGCTCTGTCACAAGAAGTGTTTAACAGTGGAAACTGTTGTTGGGCTCATCGATTCATTGACCAGCTGTGTGGTCAGACAGGTCGTATAACTCATATTGTAATATTACATCATTGTGAAACCTTATAACTTAACACAAAATTAAGACAATTGATTTTGGCAATGTTGGGTGAAACAATTGTAACTTAAATTGTCGGTTGAGATAATTGGGAAAATGTTTTTTTTAATAATTAATGAAAAAATACTAAATTAACTGGGAAAAAAAGAAAGCATCCAAAATTCAGAGTTCCTGGAAATCCAACACAATTGGAGATATAAGCTTTTCCCTGATAGTGACGTGTACATATGTTATGAAAGAGTTAACACTTGATCACACCAGAGACGTCTGACAGCAACATTACTGATGTAGCAGATGCTTCAGCTTCAGACCAAACTGGTTACACACATTTATATTCATGCTGGTTCGTGTGAATATGATATGTGTTAGATGTAAATAACAATGGTTTTCAAATGCGTCAGATGCCTTCATATTTATTTATTTTTTGCCTCACAACAGCTGTATCATAAGGCCTTTTCAAGCTCCCTCTTTTGCTGTACGGACATTTTTAAAATGTCCTAATGTACTAACATTTGTACTGTATCTTGTGTTATGATGTGCCTCAGTCGTCTTGTGCGTAGAAAATGCAGGAATATGATCAATATTTGCATTTTGTGACCTTGAAATCCCCACATAGGAAAATCTGTTCATATATATGTCCTAAAATGTTTGTAAAGCAGTGGTTGTTTATTTTGTGTAACATGGTTATGGCCACATAAACAGATTCAATACAAGCATTAAAGAAATGTGCTTTATATTTACTACATCATATTCAGACTGTATATTCTGCACATTACATACTGTATGTTACGTATAAGATGCATATAATACCAACTCACCATATACAAAACATCTACAATAATGTTGTGTGGAATCTGTGTCAGAGTGGCCACAATCAGGTTAAAATACACAAGCATTGTACACAGGAACCTTTTTTGCCTGGGGTGGTCCATGGTTGCAGTAATTAATAATTGACTTTAATTACTAGCATTATGGTATCACAACCCAGCAGTTGTACAACAAATTGGACTGGATTGGAGTATAATTTTTTTAAAGCTTACACACTTGATTAACTCCTCAATATATCTTGGCAACCCATACATCCTCTTAGAGTTCAAAAACCTTAAAGTATAGGTGAAAATGATATAGAGTGTGCAAAATGTTGCCTGTTTTTTGTCCAAACCCTCTACCCATAGAACCCATTTTCTTTCAGATATCTTGAGGTCAGAGGTCAATGGGATCCCTTTGAAAGTTGCTATGCTAGTTTTTCCATTATAGCCTAAATTTAGAGCGTTATTGAGCCTCCTTACCGACAAGTTATTATAACACGGTTTGTACCAATGGATGCGTTAGATTTCATATTATACCAGTATCTAAACAACTGAACCCGCTACAGCCTCTAAAACACAGTGCAGAGTGGAAGAGGTAACGATAATGGGTTGGCCAATCAGATTTCAGGCCCCCCGATCTCTAGACACACCCCTGGTGTTACACATGTTTATAAATTGCACCTTTCTATTATTCTTGTAGATCTGTTTCATACGGGAACATTTGTTGTTCAGATTGTGATTAGATTGATTAGGTCTAAAGTGGCCTCTGAAAGGAACTGTGATCTAATTTCAGAATGATACAGTTAATGTATCTTATGAGGAGATTTAGTTTATGATTTCAAAGGTTTTGTTTGACATCTCCTTGTGTTTCTCTGTGGTTGTTTCTGGTGAACATTTGGGACAATGTCAGCACATTCTCATCCTAATGCATTATGGATTGTACATTTTCCGGGGTTACATTGATTTCCTCTAATGTCTTCCATCTGTTCAACTTATTGTAGCAGGAGGGCAGAGGAGTGAAGATTTTTTATTTTTGTAAGGAACTGCATACTTGTATTGCCTGCCTGCCTTGTTTTGCACTATTGGATTTATTTGTCACATAGCCTTTTGAATGGTTTCAGCATATATGTGAGTTATGATTTCTGTTGAGGAGGTGCTGTGTTCTCCTAAAACGTGTTTTTTTGTTGTTGACTGATGAGTGGTCATGCAGTTGTGTAGCTGTTAGTAAGGCATGGACACGTTTATACGTCTTTGGTACAGGAAATAGTGCTCATGAAATGTTGCTTTCTGAAGTGCCATCTCAATTCTTCTTGTTCTTTTGCCTTTCTTATACAGGAATGTTAACAAAAAGGTTCAACTTTTCGATTCTTTTCAGTCCTGTTAGGCTGTTTTCACACCAATAAACCAAAACCTGAGCAGTTTCATCACATATTTGCCATCTGTGATGAAACTATCGTTGAAAAGGTTCCTTTGAGGTTTGTTGGCTGCACTGAGTGCCTATTTTTCAACCAAATGATTGAAAGAAATCCAGAAAATGTGAAGGAATGTGACTTTTAGTTATTATAGTTTATAGTTTTGCGATCTGATCACATCCAATATCGTAAGCAAGGTTTGCATACAAATGGTTGATCTGACCTTTCCAACTGTAAAAGCACAATATTACAAATGATTTGCCTTCCATTTGTCTGCTGTAAAATGTTTGCTCAGATTTAAAGACGCGCTATCATTGGCTGTTCTGACGTTCTTTAAATTGATATGATCGGTTCCTTGTAAATAAAATAAATAAACTGAATAAACTGTTCCTCCCAAAATCTGCTTTGTTTTCATACTTTGTGTGTGTTCATTCAGAGATCATTTCGAGGCTTCAGATATACAGCTGCTGTATGAACTCAAAAGGATTTAAGTAGCTGCTACTTTTTTATTAATGCATTTTAATTTTACCCTTTTAATAAAGTAACTGCCCAAGGCTAAGGCTTTCTGTTTAGTCTTTTCCAAACTGATAAAAAAAACATAACAATATGATGTGTTTGCATTTGTATAAGTGCACCTTTATTTATTAAATTTTATCTATATAGCTCCAGATAACAAAACATATCTTGATATCTTGTATTTTTTCCATTTTATTTTGTTATTTAATGTGTATTTCTTTTTTTCTCATCTGCTGTGTTACACATCTGTAGCTGCTGTAACAAGTGAATTTCCCCAGTGTGGGATCAATAAAGTCTAAATCTTATCTTATTACATACAACATACTCATACTATCCTTCCGACAGTCACATTCAAAATACAAAAAGACTGTCTTGTTTTTTAGTTAATTGTCAATATAGCACCAGTCTTGTGTGTTTTATGTGTACCTCACCTGGTAGCGCCCCATGTACCACAGCTGAGTCCTTGCTGCAGCGATCATGAGTTTGACTCCAACCTATGGCCCTTTGCTGTGTGTCACCCCTCCCCCTCCCTCTCTCCCCTCTCTCCCCCTTTCCTGTCACTCTTCAGCTGTCACAATCAATTGAAGGCAACTCAGCTGAACCAGTTTATATGCAATAAATGTATGTGTTATAGGGATAATGCACCAATATTACAGCGTCTGTAATCACACAATGTGGCTCACACAGCTCTCCTGCACTATAGTGGCAGATAATCTCTCTACTATAACATATTCACTCTTTTTGTGTCGTCTGGTTTCTCCTGCTGAGCTAATTTTGCCCGAATGGCTTCTCAAGTTCTGATGTCGGGCAGAAAATGCCGAACTTGCAGCCGGCTGAGGACATGCAGGAGCTGGAGGACAATCCCAAAAAGACACCTGCTGCCTTTTCAGTGTGACGTCACAACTTTGGGATGTATGCCATGTTTGGACAGGGCGATCGAGTCCTGTGATGTCCCCACATATCACATGACTCACCCATCGCACCCTTCTCCCTTACACACTAGTATGACCGTGTGTGGCCCCGACTGTTGACCCCTGACCCCCGATGGCTGTGACAGGATTCACATTGCACTTGGACACGTACACACAAATAGATCACACTGTCAGAGAGAGAGAGACACTACACAGAAGGTGATTTCTCTCATGACGCTGCGTTGTATCATCCAAAATTAATACATAATTCAGTTTTCTCCAAAGATTTACTTCAATGTGAACATTCCTGACAGAAAATAAACCATCCGGCATGCTGTGCGTTCCTTTGGCTCACATCTGAACTCATGACATCTATCCCTTTAAATTTAGAGCTCAGTGGAGCTCACCTGCCCTCACACACACACTCCTGACACACTTTACCTGACACATGAAAGTTTATCTGGGATGTGACATAACGTCTGGTGGGTTTCTATCTGTGTCTCCAAGGTGTATATGAGTGTGATTTGGAAAAAGAACAAGTGCTGTGTAAATTAAAGAAGGTGTGAAAAGTCAGTTGAGCAAATTTTATTACATCTGATAACAATAATTCATCCTATCACGCTCCTTACTGCTTTTATGTGTGACTAAACGCTCTGTAGGGTATCAGCGCTGTACTGTAGACCAGTGCTGATACAGGGACTAAGTACATTTACTCAAGTAGACAAGTCTATTTTATTTCTTTGATCCTATCCTAAGTACTCTATTTTTAGATACAATTTTGAGGTATTTATACATTTTTTTCTGTTACTTTATATATATACTTTTACTTCACTAAATTTCAGAGGTAAATATTGTACTTCTTTCTCAACTATTTATTTAGAAATTACAATTACTTTGTAGATGTAATCTTCTTATAAAATATAGTTTGTTAAGGAGTATACTGTGTAAAGTATTTAACATTAACTTCCAATAAACACAATATATCATATCATTGAAACTGAATAGATGAAGTATATTCAACGACATGATATATATAGTATTAAACTCTAACAGTGCTTTTACTTTTTTATTTATATAAATTAATTATTATATAAATTTATACATATTTAAAGCACATTTGGCTCATAATATGTAACTACTTTAATTTACTTTTAATTATTTTCTACTTCTAAACAACATATTTAAATGTATTGTATGCAAACTATTGCTACTTTTACTTAAGAATCTAATACCACTGGTGGTGAAATGGCCATAAGTCAGTTTGAGAAAATAATCAATAATAGTGTAGTTATTATTCCTCCTGTCAAAGACAAAAAAATACCTACTTTTTGTTTTTAATTAGACCTAACATTTATATCAGTTTAAAATCTGTTTAGCCGATACGTTTCCCCCATAATCTCTCCATACTTTAAGCCTCCTTACTGGTAAACGACAGTATGAAAGCAGCTGTTATTGATTGTTTCTATAAAAAACCATCAGCGGTAGTTTTCCACAGCGCGCGCGCTAGGTCATCAACTGGATTAACTACTGAATGGAATAGCGCGAGCTCACCGTCGCTGGGTGACGGACGAGAACCAACAGGTGTTCTGGAATATGTAAATGTGTGAAAGTTCGCGGGCTGTGATTGGCCGGCGGCGGGAGCTCGGCGCGAACTGATTGGTTCCCGCGAAGGGGCACGTAGCAAGCGTGGAAAAGAGCACGAGCACGTCGGACCACGAGAACGCCCCGTGCCAGCGTGAGTGATGACGCAATATGACGCAGGTTGTATATAAATCGCAGTGCCTCGCGAGGGAGCAGTTAATGGATCAGTAGAGAGAAACAACGTCGGATAAAAGTTTATATTTATTATTATTATTATATATATTTAACGCGTTTAATTCTGGATTTGTAGCCTTGATTTCGGTAAAAACGCACTTTTAACTGTTTCTTTAGCTGACGACTGTCGAGAGAAAGATGAAATACATTATAGGAATTGGCGGGTAAGTGTTTTTTAATTTTAATTAATCGACTAACATTGTTGTTTGCTAACAAAGTAGTGGTTCTGATAAAGTTGTTTTAACGTGTATAACTGTTAATAGTGTCTTTATATAGTTATTATCCCTTTTGGCCACATGTGTAATCAGCTGCGCGCCAGAAAGTGCAACAGTGTGTTGAATCGGTCTTAAAGCCATGTCCGGTTTGTCTGGTTTGTTGGTTTGTTGTCATCCATTGAGCGGGACATTTGAAAATTCACCGCGAGATTCAGTTCAAAAGTGGAGGGAGATTTAATATTAGTATTGTCCACAACTGTTTAATGTTGCCATCATTATTCTCTCTATACAAACCTTAAGTTAGGTAATGACACAGTTTTATTGCAGTCTATTTTGGCTGATTTTATTAAAACAAAGCAATGTGCTTTTTATTCAGAACATTTCTCTATTAAAACGATGCAACTGTGAAACATTCATCACACACATACTTTTTTATTATATTTAACTGTTTTATGAAAATGTGACTTTTTGGACCAAATTAACTACACTTTGCATTATAAAATGTAAACAATGGGTGACACATGTTCTCTGGAGGAAAGCTGGCGGGTTCTTTTTTTTTTTTTTTTTTTCTACTAAAAAAATAATTTAGTTTTAAACCATAATTGTAGCTGAAAATAAATTAATAATGAGCATTTTATCACCTTTTTGTTTACAGAGTCACTAATGGTGGGAAAACCACCCTGACAAGTAATCTGATCAAGACGTTGCCCAACTGCTGTGTTGTGCACCAGGATGACTTCTTCAAGGTGAGTTTTAGTGATTGGATAGTAAAGCTGTTTTATTGGTGTTACTATTTCCTCTATGAGCACTGCATGAGCATTGCATGTAAGTAAAGTAAAGTAGTGGCTTCTGTAATTGAGTAATCTCACGTCCCACACACTCTGTTCTCCACAGTAAATATGGAAATCACCTTGATGTCTATGCAACATAGTTTCTTTCCCTCGTTGTCTCTTCTCACTGCATCGGTCGTGATTTTCCTGCCTTTTATATCCTTTTAATGTCTTTTTAATAATTGTCTTTGTGTACTGTGAAAGCCACCTAACAACAAGCTTTAAAAAACAACTTATGGTCACAGTGTCTATTTTCTCCTTCATCTCCTTTAACACCTTCATATTATATAGAGCATTTCTGTCTTTCCCCAATTTCACTGAGTCTGTACTTTTATAAATGGCTTGCTTTATTTTGTGCATGCCTTTTGGTGTGTGTCTTTTTTTTCTCTTTCTCTGGCATTGAGTGGGATCTGCAAGTGTTCAGAGCTGTGAGGTTGCAGCAATGTTTTATTGGTGACTGTTATTTCAGAAACCTGATCAGATAGAAGTCGGAGAGGACGGCTTTAGACAATGGGATGGTAAGACTTCACTGAAGACTGCCAATGACTCGTTGTTTACCCTTTAGTGTCGTATACCCCCAACAACACATACGTTATATCCATTTAACATGCACAACATTATATTAACATTACACTGATAATAACCTTCAGTAACTTGAAGGTAAATACAAAACAATTTTTTATATCTTCCACTTGTATCCATTCTAATTCATTATGTCCTTTCCGTTGTTTTCCTTTCTTTTCATTCCTGCTCTACAGTGATCACAGCTTTGGATATGGAGGCCATGACAAACACGGTAAAAGGCTGGATGGAGAACCCAGTGAAGTTCGCCCGTTCCCACGGCGTCCCTCTGTCCTCTGCGTCCAGTGTGACCAACCCTGATGAGCAGACCCACATCCTCATTGTGGAGGGCTTCCTGCTGTACAACTACCCGTACGTTTGGTTTTCGTTCTCATAGTTTAACTCGTGTGCCAGCTTTAGAGGAAACGTAGCACCGTCCCAGAACAACAAAGACTGACCTGTAATGATTTTACATATAAACTGGTTCAGTTAATAAGAAACTTAATCTGACTCTAAATTGAATTGGGTCACCTCACATCACAGAAGTTTCTTTGAAGGGCAACGGGTCCTTCTCGCTAATTCTACAAAATTCATGACAACAAACATTGGCCAGGCGGTGTTATTTCTGGAGTGTCACGTGGTTATTTTGCATGCTTACCACTGGTACACTCACATGGATGCAGACTTGGGCGGGTCCTGCAGATAGAGATAAGGGTTTCAGCAGAAAGAGGCTCTCTGAGTTGTCCTTAAAGCTGGCTGCTGGGTGATCGGTACTCTGTGTGCTACGGCTGAATGTTGAGCATGCTGCAGAGATGCAGATAAGAGACTATGAACAGTTGCATAACGATGCTCCTCTGCTCTGGTTTGGTTGAAGACATTATGTATCATTATTGATGACCTTGTTCATCTCCCCTGAAGGCCCCTGCTGGATGTTTTCAACAAGTGTTACTACATCACGATTCCCTATGAGGAGTGCAAGAGAAGGAGAAGGTGAGGATACACAAAAAGGATTTGTTCTTATTGTTAGTCTTTACCTTTTTTACATTTTAATGGCTACATTCTTACATTTCTTTTTTTTTTTTTTTTTTTTTTTGTCAACAGTTTCTTTTTCTCCAATAATCCTGTCATAGCAAATGCACATTTTCTAACAGTGTGTTTTATTATTTTCAGTACAAGACAGTACACCGTCCCCGACCCTCCCGGCCTGTTTGATGGCCATGTGTGGCCGATGTACCTGAGACACAGGAAATCAATGGAGGAGAGTGGCTTGAATATAAGTACGTTAATATTCTTTTGAAAATTCAGTGTAATCCTTTTGGGGAGAAACTGTTTGTTGATGATTTTCAAACTTCTGCCTAACTTGTCAACTTTTTCATGTGTTGCAGAATACCTGGATGGTTTGAAGCAAAAAGAGGAGATCTACAACCAGGTGTACGAGGACATTCAGAACAACCTGCTCAATCGTTCATAGGTAAGAAGACAGATTAAGAGTCATTGCTTCTAATTTGAAAGAAATTACATTTAGTGGTTTCTATAACGGTTTATTTTCTGTAGCAAAAATATTCTGCTTTTGAAAAACGTGAAAAAAAAAGTTAACCTAAACAAAGTGCATGTTGTCAAAAATTAACGTGTTATTTTCTGTGTTTCTTGCAGCAGGAAGACTTCCTCTCCATCCTTGTACAGAATTTGTAAATAGTCCCATGGATTTTTGTTTTTTATGAAGTTTTTCTAATTTTATTCTTTGTATATGCGACAAAGCAATGTTAACTTATCATTGTCTTTTTTTATCATCTTCAGATGATCTATATTTTGTTTTTCCTTTTTATGTGATTGTTAAACGGATCGTTAGTATGTTACTGTGATATTAAACCACTCACTTGTACTGGACCAGTTGTCACTTTGTCCTACAAATAAATGAATTAGTAGCTGTTGATATACAGTACACAACAATGTCTATACTTTTGTCATCAAGTAATGTGTGTGTGTGTGTGTGCAGACCTAAAATACAGAATACTACATACCTTTTTATAATAATAAATACAGATAATCATGACTTAGGTCATGTATTAATTGTGTGGACACTGGTCTTCTGGAAGCAGCTGACTTTTATTGTCTATAACTTGACCTTGTTCCAGGTCTTCATATGAATGATTCCAAATTTTAAAAATAGGTTATCTTTCTCAATGTGTACACATGATAAGGTTGTGGTTTGGCAGGAATAAATATCTTTCCAGGTTGTGAGAACCAGCAGGCTTTGATGTTTTGTTGGGTTGTAGCTAAAGAATTATTCTACCATTTAGAGGAGATATTGTACCTGTAACTAAGATTTTAATTAAAGTAATTTTCTTGATTATATCAGAAGGCAAATAGACTCAACAGTAACTGTGCCTCTCTGAGTCTGAATACACGTACAGTTAATCTGAAGCATATTTAAGTTAACTTTTTGAAATTAAGACAAATTAGATGGTTGGGTGTGTTGAAGAAAAATCATTCCAGTCCAGTTAAGGTTTGCTGTGGTGGTGTCAGTTTAATAAAGCGTGCCGGCATCCTGGTGAACTTACATACACAGAGCAGGTCTGAGTAGGTAAGCAGACCCAGAGCAAATGAAACAAGGTACTTTTATACATGGACAATACAATAGACAGTATGTAAATGGTATTCAGTCACCAGATGTTACATGATTAACATCGGAGTCAGAGGGAAGTAAGACAAAAGGTAGTGGTCAGACCAAATGTGATGGAGACAAAGGGCAGGAAAGGTAGGTGTGGGTTTGGTCAAGGGGACAGGAGACAACACGAATATACATTTGGGTATGAAAGGGACACAACCAGCGGGGGGGAAAGCTGGCTGCCACCTCTCATTTGGTGCAAGTAACTAAAATTTTCCTCCTCAGGTGTTTTGTTGGTAGTGTTTTTGTATTAAAAATTACAAACAGACAAATTATTAGATTATTTTTAAATAAAAATGAGTAGCACTATGTGTTATGTGTAATTAACTGTGTTAATTAGTACTTCAGTCTGGGTTGTTGGTTCTCATCTCAGACCTGAGATCTGGAGCAGTGGTTGCCAACCTGAGGGGCTGGGCCCCCATAGAGGTCGCAAGATTGTAAAGGAGGAGAATAAAGAAATGTGAAAAGCAAATTGTTTGTATTTTTCTCTATTTTTGAAATGCTGGATAGTATTTCTTCTTTTATTCTCTGAAAACTTTTTGGTTTTATATATTTCACTGTCACTCTTGTTTGAACTGCTCAGCTCATACAGTAGGTGTATTCATCCTTTGAGGAGTGAGTATTGTTTTTTTTTTTTTTTTAAAGTTACACTTTAAAGGTACTAATGAAGAGGGATACCAGGGCCTGTTTTGTCAGGGAGTATAAATTGAGAAACTGGGCCACTCTGGATTTCATATAGCTCAGTTTCAACTGGACCAAGTACACAAGATCTAACTGGCATTTGACATTTAATTGCTTTAATGTCATCATCTGAATACCTGAATTACAGAATGTAGACAATCCATATGAGCTAAATCTAGGTTGAGCCCATTTTCCTTGCATCCATTTTAGAAACAGGAAGTTCTGTTTTGAACATATATCTCTCCTGTTGCTCTGAAATAGCTGCACTCGCTTTACCTCGAGTAGATTCCTGAGTAGGTCACAGACTAACCACAAGATTTAGGCTATTAGCACTAGATTTACAGCTCATGAGGCCCGAGGCACGTGCTGATATCACCTATGTTTCCACACGTATAAATAGGCCAGAATAATTTCTCATTTCCCCTGAGAGAATACCTCATCCTGTCACAGAGTTAGTTAGCGTGAACAGCTTATTATCCACAGCTAAATAAAGAACAGGTCAGGTAGCTGCGTGTCTTTTGGGGCTCCTAATTTCCAAAGTACACTGAAAACTAATATTTCTTTCATTAGAGGAACAAAGGAACATCTGGATGTCTATAATTCTATAGGCTCAGTCAGAAAGTTGAAGTGATTTGGGTCATTTTGAGTTCCAGTTGTGGAAACTTCGGGACTTAACTTGTTATTTTATCGACACCTGTTACAATAACAACCGGCTTCAGCTACACGTAATCTGTCATGTGCGTGTCTTGTGGAAATGGAGTGACAAGGTGATTGTTGTGACGCTCTAACAGGTGGACGTGGAGTAAACCACCCTGGCCTGGACTCCCGGTGCTAAAACTGACAGCAGTATGTGTGATGGCTGCAGAAGCTACACACAGGTGGATCTGTTCCCCCCGAGGACAAACATGAACCAAAGAAAACACCCGAGAGAAAAAAAGATAATATTTCTGTGTTTAGGATAATAAAGTGTTCCTATGATGATGATGCATAATGTAATCATGCTAAAAAAACAGCAGTCAGCTGTAGGTGGTGTATACGTGTACTGATGCACATTTGTGTGAAACCGTGGCTACATTATTTACAGTGACAACAAATCCAGTCTAGACATTTTCCTGGACAAACCTGACCTCATTACTCACAGCTTGGTTGAATCATGTGACTAAAACACACATCCATCAGCAGCGTGGGCCCGTCTAACGTCGGTAATATCAGGTGTTACACTGAGGATGAGGGCTATTTTCTGTTTTTATGATGTTTGTTCATAGCATGTGTTCGGATATGTACGCACATACAGAACATAGTGCAGTATAACCATTTGTAAGCGCTTATGTTCGGAGTCATCTATCCTTGCTCTTAAATTCCTGTTTGGAATAAAGATTGCTGGATGACTTTCATCACACGAGGTAAACACATGCAGAAGGTCATCATTGTGGATGAATGAGTAAATCTGGGCCTGTTTTTGGATTCACAAACCTCCTCCCAATGTGCGTCACAGGACACTGAGGTTTATTACCTACATGGAAAAGATCTCACTCAGGGTTGTAGCATGTAAACTCGAGTTTACTATATAGCCGCATGTCAGACCTGAAGGGGGGGAAAACTAAGTACATTTACTTTAGTATCGTTCCTTAAGTGCAATTTTGAGTTACTTGTTCTTTACATTTACTTTACATTTCTACTCCACTATATGTCACAAGTGAAATATTGCACTTTTTTACTTCACTGTATTTATTTGACAGCTATATTTAGATAATTTGCAGATATATTGTTATAGGTGAAACAATCCAAATAAGTAGTTCAAATTAGCTGCACCTCAACCAGACACATAGTTAAATGCTACTTACATCTTAATGCATCAGCAAATAATATAGTAATCCTAAAAGGAGCCATTGTGCTGCACTTTTAGTACTTTACTTCAAGTACATTTTGTTGCTGATACTTCTGCATTTTTACTTAGTTTTGAATGCAGGTTTACTTGCAACAGAATATTTTTATATTGTCATATTAATTTTATTTACAAAGGTTTTGAGTACAAATACTCAATGACAAGTAAAAGTCCTGCATTAACATTTTACTTAAACCTACTACAAGGAGTTTTTTACTGGTTGTGAAACAGTCTCAATTTAATACTAATTCCTCTATATGACCTACATAAGATCACTAGACCATCAGTAAGAAGATTGTAGATTATTCTTGCCTTCTAATGGGTCGGATTCCCCTTGAAATCAGTGAAATAGGGCGGCAGAAACACTACTGCTTTTGTCCAGAATCGACACAAAATAAAAGTTCCTTGTTGCTGCTTTAAGTACAGAAGTATTTGTAACACAAAGTACTTTCAGTACCAGAAGTGAATGTATTGATTGGACTGTGAAATGGCCCTTAAATCATACATTATTGAATTATTATTAGGGAAGGTTTATTTATGTAACTCAGTTCATAAAGGTATAAGCAGCATTTTAATGTTGCAACTGGCCATGTTAAATTCTTGTGTAATTTAATGTATGACAACGCATCATATTCATTATCACATAGAGCAGGATGTCTATTTTTCACAAAGTTTGATCCCCAGTTCCTCCTGTCCACTTGTCCAAGTGTCCTTGAGCAAGATGCTGTTCAATATAAGTGCAGTCTATTTACCATTCAATATATATTCTACAAAGTGACTAAATCTATAACTACTACTTTCCACCACTGGACTTATTGAGCAGTATTGAGCAGGAGTTAGGCTTGAGTGCCTTGCTCAGGAGAACCAAGTGACTTTTTCTTCACTTTCCCCACAAAATGTTCAGGTTGTATCTTGAAATCCTGCCTCTTTAACCTCCACAACAGGTTTGAAACTTAAGCCAGTGTTCATTGATGGTGTCAGATCTCACGTTGCCCAGAAGAGGTGGTAGTTTAAATCATGTGTGTCAACAAGTTAGGGACCGAAGAGTGTCACTGAGTGAGAGATCTTAAGCGCTTACACTGAGACCCACCACACGACATGCTGGAGGAATGACACCCATCCAGCTACAGCCTGCCTGAGCCAACTAGACCTGGACCCCGTGATTATGTCCCAGTCCTTACACAGACTCACACACACACACTACCTTACTCCTGTTACTCACACTCACTCCTGGATTTACACTCACACAGATTGCTGAGAGGCTCTGAGTGCTTGCCAGGGTGTTTGGGTATATTTAGAGGGGGGTTGTAGTGGTGGTGCAGGAGCAGGAGGTTTTATACACTCAGACCTTTATAATCCAGAGTGTGCTGGTTGCCTTTGTCACCATGCACTCGGGACTGGCACCACGCTACTGGCTACCAGTCTGCCCACACGTCCAAGCAGCCAGGATGGCTGTGGCAGAGGATGAGTCGGACAAAACAAAGGCAAAGGTGATGATCTCTCACCTACTTCCTACCAATCAACAACCTTATCATCATGTGTACACATTGAAAATAAGAAAGCTTATTAAAAAACGCACCACAAAAGCCTGAACTAGCTCAGAGCTTTTGTCTGGTATACAGGTTATGAAGGATTCCTTCAGGCATTGAAAGTTTTTAAGCGTAAGAAAAATAAAACAAAGTTTTTGTAAATTAAAAGACATCATTGGAAGTATTTTTCCAGCATGTTTCAGTCCCTTGAAACTCTTTCTGTCCTACAGAATCAACACTTGACATCCTTCCACAAAACACCACGAGGGATTGTGTTTGTTACAGCACCTCGTAATATGACGTGGCACGCAACAGGATTTTGTTTTACCGATGTCAGTTTAATTTCTCACCTCAAACATGCATATATCGAGTCTTAAATTTCAACAAAACATTAAATAGTATTTGATTCTGACATCCAACTGAGAGTAAAAGCAATTGCATCAACCAGCACCCTGGAATAATGCAATATAGTTTTATCAATATTAACAACACTATAGACCAGACTAGTTTCAGATATTGAAATTAAAGGAAAAGAATATTATAGAATATCAAACGTAAAGTACTGCACATACACAGTTAGGGATAGATGTATTTTATAAATTTCTGTATATCCTGAAATATAAAGTACACCTAGGCTATGCAAAGTCCTTTAAAACTCTACAGTGAGTAAGGACTATAAATATAAAGTTAAGGTGTGTCACGCAGCACAAGTTAAGATATGAAGAGCACACATCCTTGGGGAGATAAGATGGGTGTTCTGTCTTAAATACACGTTGAAAGACTGTTTGCAGAAGTTTTGCAGGTTCAAATTGGGATTCATAGATTACAGTCTCGTTTTAACTACAGCAAAAGGTTTGGTCCCAAATTTCAGAACTTTCTAGTCACTCGTTTTATCTCCATTCATGTTCAAAGCTGCGGTCACGAGACTTGGATGTGAAAAATAGTTTTGAGTCGCGCACCAGCAGAGCGCTGACTTTCAGTGAGGGTCCACCGCCATCATGTGGTGAAGAGGTCGACTCATCCTGAGTGTGGGGATTCAACAGGTTGAATACTCTCACTGCGTTTCAAATGGAGTCAGAGATATGAGAGTCATGGCGCACGGAGTTTCATGTGAAATAGTATTTTTTGGAAATCTTTGTATTGAATAAGCCCAATGTTATGTTAGTTAATAACTGGCTTCTTGCGCATGCTGAACAAACATGAAGCCCATATTTGAAATGTTTGAACTGAGACATAAGTCCAGCTGCTTGTTGTGCATGGGCGGATTAAAGTATTTTTTCTGAGAGTAACTCACATTACAAATATTTGAAGACGTCTCAACCCAAACTCTCTCTGTGTGTGTGTGTGTGTGTGTGTGTGTGTGTGTGTGTGTGTGTGTGTGTTCTCTCTCTCTCTCTCTCTCTCTCTCTCTGCGGTGATGCTGTGCGCAACTGCGTGACGGAGTCGAGTGTATTCAAAACACCACCCCATCACCCGTGTCAAATGTTCGTCGTTAATGTCTCAGTGTTGGAGCTCTTCGGATAGAGACACCATTGCTTTGAGCCATGGAAAAGTTTGTGCTTGTATTAATTTTTCTACTAGATGTTCTAGTGTGTTTGGGTACCGGTCAGCACCATTTACGCACACGTGCCGGACCTTGGAGACAACGGATTCAGTGGGAGAATAACGGTCAGGTGTACAGTTTATTGAGCACGGGGACTCAATATCGCTCACCTGCGCAGGTCAGAAGGCGAACTCAGCTTTTATTGACAACTAAAAACAGTTTTAACCGACTTCACCCTCCTGTTGCGCTCAGCAGATCCACCAGAACCAGATCTGGACTCCCCGAGGACGCAACCGGGGGTTACTCTCAACAGAACGAGGTCAGCCAAATGGACGCGTCGATTCTTGGTGCGGATGCAGGTCCGTATTTACTCGCCTCGGGACGACCCGGGACACTCAGCCAGTCCCCACCGCGCATCGCAACCACAGGAGAAGTTGTGGCTGTGGGATACCGTTCACAGCAGGCACCGTCTAACGACAGTGCTCCAGCTTTAACCACCATTCAGGAGTTCTCCGGCAGCGGAGTCCCGAGAGGAGGTCGGAGTACACCTGGAGATGACGCTGGCGCACAACGGGCCACTGCCTCACCGGTAAGATCACCCGACTTTACGCACAGTCGTGGCGGCACGACAAGATCTGAGAGCACGGAGTCAACTGTCACAGGCGGATGGGCCACGATGGCTGAGGATAGTGGGAATACACGTCGGGTCCCACAGCAAACCAGTTTAGGAGACGCTCGCAGTGCGCAAAGAGCGCACTCACTGACCAGAATCACACCGGAGTCAAATGTTTCTCCCACAGCGCTTTCCAGTAACTCTGTAGAAATACACTTTCCTCGTCCAAGGCCCGACTCAACCCGGACTACGGACACGAGTGACCCACGAGATCCGCACAGTATTCATCACAGAAACTCAGTTTTCTACGATGTTTACCCACCAGACCGCAGAAACAGGATCACCGTGCGCCCGGCACCTGGACCGGGATATGGCACCAGGTTCTTCCACAATGGTGAGGCGGACAGGAGACATTATAACCCAAGTGCATAAAAAAACATACAGTTTGAACGCAATAAAACATATATATGATATATATATATATATATGCACCCTAAAATCAAAGTCTAAATCAACAAGCTCTATCAATTATAGCTCATTCTCGGGGAACCATAAGTAGAGCAAAGCTCAGGCACAGATGCCCCAGGATCATTTTTCACCTTCAAAATTTAAATCCCCTTTTTTCTAATGCAAATTTTAATGCATTTTTAATGAGACTGAGAGTTAATGCCCCCTTAATGACAATACTAATGTCTCCAGTATGAGAGCCTCTGAGCAAAATAAAAATAAATGGTGGATTTATAGCCGAGCAGTTAATGGCCACTCAAAGTTTTCCATTCAATAATCCCCTTGATTTAGGTCGTTGATAGCAAATGTTCTTTAAAAAGTAAAATTAATTTAGTCATTTGTTATATCAAATCAGTAGATACAGAAAGATTTCTTCACTTATATATACAGGTGAGATATTCAGAAGGATTTCTGCCTGCATATTTAAATCATCACATACATTTCTGTGTTGTTTTCTGCCTCACAGAATATAAATGAAAAGCTGCCACCTCTTTGAGAGTAATGACCCAAAAACAGTTTGAAGCTGCTACTTCAAAAATGGAGGAAAAATTAATTCCCCTGCATTTCTGGCTGAGTCCATGCATGTATTTACATTCATTATTTTTCTTTCTGCAGGTCTCCCAGACTTGGTTCCTGACCCTTATTACATCCAAGCTGCCTCTTACATCCAGAGGGTGCAGATGTACGCACTTCGCTGTGCTGCTGAAGAGAACTGTCTTTCTAGGTGAAAATTATTTTCACCACACATTAATCAACTCAAAAGCAAAGAATTAATTCTAATAATTAGTGAAAATATAAGTAGATTTAGTGTAAGTCTATGTAAACCTTTTAGTTATTCTTGTGTCGCTATTTGTCCTTGACTGACATTTAGTTGTGCTCTCTACTGTGTCATAACATTTTATACCTGTAGATACAAATATCAATGAGGGTGTGCTCATATAAATAAATAAATAATGATCAGTTAGGATTCCTTTGAGGGTGCCACATTAGGATGTGTGCTGGCCTCAGTCCCATTTGGAAGCTACAGCTGAGTGACAGAGCGGCTGGACACAAACCTGGCAACCGCCCGAGATTCTCTCCTCTGATCTGAGCAGCAACTTTGCCAAGTAAAAGAGGCTCTGAAATGAAAGGCAAGGGATTCCTGAGGTGAATGTAAAAAAACTACCAAGGCAAGACCAGAAACCACCTCTGCCGCTTCAAACTGTAAACCACCGTCATGTAACCTGGTTGGGGAGGAGAAGAAGGTGCAGTGCGGTGTTTGTGGAGGATAATGTGTTGTAAGAAAAAGGCCTTATGAGTCAATCAACAGCTGTACACTTGAGGTAAACTTGGCTCGTTCCCTTCCTGTTTCCCTTTTCCTTCAGGTCTGCGTATCATCCGAGTGTGAGGGACCTTGACTACAGAGTCCTGCTGCGGTTCCCACAGCGAGTGAAGAACCAAGGAACAGCAGACTTCCTCCCAGTGAAGCCCAGACATGAGTGGGAATGGCACAGCTGTCACCAGTGAGTTCAATGTTGTTATACAAACACACCACCCAGTCCAGACTCAGAGATAGTGTCATTCAAAATTATTCCTCAGTTTATGTTGTTTTTATTATTTTACTAGTCTCATAAAACACACACGGCTTCTATTTATTTATAAAGCCATTAAACATTTAGGAGGCTCTACTGGCAGAAATGGAATATAATATTCATACTTTATGTTTTCATTAGTGTTTAAACACCTGAATATTGGAGCCGTTGTGTTTTCGTTGCCTTGTGAGTAGTGAATGTTTTTTTTAGTTTCACAGTCACTGTAGTTTCTCCTACACACTTCACAACTCATTCTCATTCCCGCCAAATACAGACGCCAGCGGTGTTCAGTTGGTTGCAATATGAAACTTCACTGAATCCTACACACGAGTCCTTTAATTCTTCTTGGTTTTCTACTGTAGTTTGATTGGATGCTGCCGAATGGGTTCAAACAAAGTGAATGAATGTTAACGTTTTAGGAAAGGATTTGATTCGTGTCAACATACTTTTCTTCTTCTTTGGGCTTGAGGGAAGTCCAAGTGAAGTCACAATTCATTGGTGTTCAAGTCGAGTTGCAAGTCTTTTTTTATTTTGTAAAGTCGAGTCTAAGGTCATGAAACTTCTGTCATGTGACTTGAGTCCAAACCTCCCATCAAAGAGCATCTAAGAGCTCTATTTTGTGCCACTTACAGTTTGTTCCTCTTTTGGTGCTGTTGATCAAACAATATTTTAGACATGAAAATGATATGCATGCACTGTTCCTATTTTGGCCACTATACTGTCAACATGAGCTGACCAACACACTAGAAATAAAGATTTCCATAACACATTGTCTGTGTGTCTCCAGGCATTACCACAGTATGGAGGCCTTTAGTAACTATGACTTGCTGGACGTCTCCACTGGACAGAAGGTCGCAGAGGGACACAAGGCCAGTTTCTGTCTGGAGGACACGTCCTGTGACCCGGGAATACGACGACGCTTTGCCTGCACAGTTCACACACAGGTTGGTCTTCTTGGTCTTTTTCCATTGATCCATCCAGTATTTTATTAATTTATCGGTTCATTTATATTTGTTTGGTCATTTTATTTTCTAATATTTGATTAGACGACGAGTCATTACTGTATTTTTTTATATCACTGACATATATTTGGAAGTAATATAAGTTTGGTTTTTTCTCAGGGGCTCAGTCCTGGTTGCTACGATACATATCATGCCAACATCGACTGCCAGTGGATCGACATCACTGATGTACCACCTGGAAACTACATACTCAAGGTGGGAGTGGTAGAACTGCTTTATGAATAGAACCTGATGAATAATAATTAACTTGAACAGAATTCACAGCATCTAACTGGATATATTCACATTGCTGTTTCTAATGTTGCTCAGGTGACAGTGAACCCCTCTCAGCTAGTTCAGGAGTCAGATTTCTCCAACAATGAGGTGCTCTGCGACATCAGGTACACAGGAAGCTACGTCCAGGCAAGAAACTGCAGGATCACTGTGTAAGTCAGTCTTACGGTGTTCTCAGTCTTCACAGCTGAGATCAGAAGTAAAAAAGAAGAGCTCATCCCTGACGTCTGTTCTTTGTTTCACAGAAGCTGACCTGACTCAAGTTTCCCTACAGGTATTCTCTTGTTGCTCTTAATGTACAGTTGCTACTCCGATGTGCAGCTGATTTACATTTAAATATTTGCTACTATATAAATAAATCTGTTTGTATTTATGTCTTATGATATATTGTAGCTACAGTCAGGCTGGTTAGATGTTAAGTTATGTTGTTTTTAGCGATGCAAGAGGAGAGCGTGATTCAAAAATATAAAGAAAACAAGTCATTCTTAAGGAAGCTGTGGGAATTAATTCATACTGTATGACTGAATTGGTGCTCATTTTAAAGAAAACAGTTCCTCTTTGTTGAAATGTATTAGTATTTTGAGAGAAAAGATCCTCTGTCTGATATTGACCACATATGTACTGGAGTGAAGGATTAATAAGTGCTGTTACAATATAACAAATACTCTCATGCTTGCCTTTTAAGCAGCATGCCATGTATGATTTTGTGCATTTTGGTGTCTATTACCCGAGTACAAATGTATAGTCTGTTCTTTTACAATCTAATGAAAGAGTTGATTGTTTGAAAGTTTTTTTTATCGTGTTTTATAATACATTTTATTTGAGTTTGGTTGGAAAAAAATAACATACCAATGAATGCCTTATTTTGAAAAAAAAAAAAAAAAGATCTAAATAATCACTACTGATGGGATAATTTGAGCAAATATTTAACAACATGAAGTCTTCCACTGCCCATTTACCATGAACAGCAGTTAACACAGGCTGAGGGCCATTGCTGTGGGGAGTGGTACATTTCTTAAAAGCTTTTGGAATAACACACCTCAGAGAAATACCTGAAATGATTCCACTTAGCACGTTTATGTCGAATGGAAACGCCACAAGCCTGTTGTTGTGTGTTTGTCATGTTGTGTTACAGTAGATGAAAAACATTTATTCACCTGGAAATAACTCCATGTGAGGTGTCTGGGAATGTCTCGCTCTATTTACACTTTGTCACGGATTTATTAGGGACACCGTCTGACTGGTGCTATATGTGGAGATGTATAAATAATCACCACAGCTATTTATAAAAAACCACACAATTCGATCATTTAGCTGTATTTGAGCAGTTCTCTTTGCAGTCCAGTACAAATATATTGCTTCAGAGTCCTGTAATGTTAAATACAGAGCGTGAAGGTAAAAGGTTTTTAGGTTTTTGACTGTACAAACTCTAATTTGTTACAGTACCACAATTCTCACAATAGCTCAAGATAGTCATATTATTTTAATAAATTCAACAGAGTAAATTTGTGGAAGATTTTCTTCTTTCCTTCTTTCATGCCTTGATGAAAGAAAGAAATAGTTTCAGGATGTTAATGAGATGAAAATGCAGGCAGGTGGGAGCTGAGGTCAGGGAATATTCTCTCTACTCTGTACAGCATCTGTTTCTGTACTAGACTTCATGGTAATTGTAAGAGTCTGTTTTCAAAAGGTTGCTGTGTGTCTCTCAAATGAAGACCTCCATCTGTTATTCTACACTTTGAAAGTTATGAAGGCGCCCAGAGAACCAGCAGACTGTTGGGATGTTCACACTGCGTCAACATTAGTGTAGTCTGCTACTCAAACACACAGATACAGTGGTGAAGTATATGTTCAGATCCTTTACTTGAAGGTCCAGTGTGTAACATTTAGGAGGATCTATTGTCAGAATATAATATTCATAGGTATGTTTTCATTAGTGTATACTGAATAAAGGAATTGTTATGTTTCTGTTACCTCAGAATGAGCTTGTTTATATCTACAGACACTGCAGGTTGCCTTCCATGGAGTCTGCCATTTTGACCCGCCATGTTTCCACAGTAGCCCAGAAGGAACAAACCAGCAAATCAATGAAATGTACTTGAAATATGAAAGTAAAAGTGTGAAATATTCTATATGACTGATATATTATCATATATAAAATTATAAAATGATTAATACAGTGTAATTTTACTGTTGAGGTAGAGCTAATTTTATCTACTTCATATACAGTTTGTGGTTAGTTCAGTGGTTCCCAACCTATGGATCGGGCCCCTCCAAAGGGTCACAAGGTCAATCAGAGGGGTTGTGAGATGATTAATGGAAAGAAAAAAGTAAAGCTCTGGGGGAAGAAATGTATTAATTATTTTGACTTTTCTCTAATCTTCACTGTTTTGTGAAATATTAGATAATTTGACTCCTTTCACTCAATTCCCTCTTTGCTGCTAACAACTCATAGACATCTGAAACATGACAAGGATCCCAACTAGAGACTGCTTTTTTGTGAGGAAAACTTGGAAATCACTGGTTAAATCTTGCATTTTTTTTTTCACGTTTTTTGTGGGTAAAAATGTGAATCTGAAAAGTAACCAGTAACAACATCTGTTAAAAACAAAATATACCACCTATACCCACATCGCACTGGGCTTGAACCCGTTTCACTCAACCTCTTATCCAAACACGGCCTTCTCTGTCGAGCCCACTCCATCTTTGGTCAGAGAGCCCTCGAGGTGTTTCACTGATGTGAATCTAAGTGTGACGGAGGGTCACGGCAGAGCCTCCTCCACCGCTCCAGGTGCTGTTTGCTCAGGGCAGGCCGATGTGCTAAGCCTGCAGGGCGTGCACGATGGACAGAGGTGCCGGTCGCCCCTGCCTGCCCCCGCTGGAGATGGCGAGGAGGAGAGAAATTCCACAGATCCACAGACGGCCAGGCAAACCTAAATGCAAACCGCTGACATCAGCAGCACCACAGAAACCATCCTTATCACGGGCTTACTGTCTGTGAGGCTGTGCCCAGAGCCCTGACTGTCTGAGACTCCCAGTCAACAAGTGTCAGAGCCAACAGGCGAGACTGCAGTGACACTTGATGGCAGTCAGTTTGCTCCTTGTACAGACACAAACTGTCAATAATGACCCCTTCGACCTTTGTGCTTCTGATGTTCCCCTTAGATTTGATTTGATTTATTTAAGGATAGACTCAGAGATAGATGAAACTTTATTCTGTTGTTCAGCAGTTATTCTGTACTTCACTGAAGTGATATAACACTTATATTAGAGCTGAAATCAAATCAAATTGTGTGGGTTTTTTTATCCACATGAGGCCTCAGGTGAAGCTATAAACCGAAGATTAACGATGCTAATCAAGGCGGAGTTTGACAGAAAACCAAAACCAATGAGCTGAAAGAGGCTAAACTTGCTCTTAAAATCTCCGATAGTGCAGCTTTAAATTAAACATTCAAATCAGGTTTATTTTATAGCTGCACTGTCTGTATGTCACACATTGGTAAAGCTCGTGAACCATAACTCACAATAAACTCCTGTGGGTTTGAGCGTGTTCACATAGTGTGAGTTCATTGTGTCAGACCTGCTGAAGAGTCTGTGGGACTCGAGATTAATCTAACTCTGACAGTGTAATAATCAACACTATGTCAGTCTTCATATGAATCAACATCCTTCACAATTTGGTTAACACTTTTAGGTGATTATGAGCTCACACATCAGCACCACGACAGCACAGATAATAATACATTCATCAGCCGTGACTAACCAGGCAGTTCTCCACAGTTTAGTTTACATCTGATTTGTATTTCGAGTTGACAGGAACAGATTGGAAAGTTATTTTTCCATCAACAGAGCTGATTCAGCTCCGTAACAGCTGTTCAAAACAAAAAAACGTGTTGAATTAACTCTGATGTATTTATATATCTACACATGAACAACCACTGACATACTGAAGTGTTGATTTTAAAGCCTCCCTACTGTGTGCGTACAGTCTGGAGCATCATTAGTGAAATAACTTGACGCCAACTCTGTACTAACGCTCTGTTTCTCTGTCTGGATATATGGTCTGTATTTACCTTTTATAGAGAACTGTTTGTTTATAGCGAAGGAGAAGCTGTTTGTGTGAGCACAGTGGAAATGACTGGATATTTTTCTCTCCTCCTAGTATTACACAGCCGAGTGTCTGACATCCTGAAAAGGGAAACAATGTTTACCTGGGCAGGACAAGGACTCCCCGAGTCTGACCATTTACACATCATTACAGATTTAACAGCTCTGCCTGTTTGAAATAGAAGAATGTGTGCCTAATGACCCCTGTACTTTTCCTCCCGGAGCTGCTGTGTAAATACTAAAACACTCAACAGGCTGTCTGAGTGCATACATGCTGTTATTAATCCTGTTATTGTATTATTTTTGGGCTGGGAAGTGGGATTGGACAGGGCCGGATGAGGCTGCAAACAGGGAAGTAGGGGTGGAGGGTGAGGAGAAGCATGGAGGAGGCGGACAGGTTATTCAACTGAAGCCCTCCAGTTATTTTGGGTCTGAATTTGGTTCTAAATGCTCGTATTGTTTTATGGGTTTTTACACATGAGTGTCAGACAATGTTAAGGTGTCTCCTCTGGTTACAAACACATGTTCAGCTGTCACGCCTCATGGCTCCAGAGACGTACATGTAAAAACACACACACACATGCAGACTGTTTTGGTTTTTTTTGTCTCCTGTAAAAAAAATGTTCTCCCACTGTGAAAAAGAGAGGAATGTACACATGTAGTATTCGTTGTTGAGACTGGGCAAACACATTTCATGTTGGTTAGCAGGCTTGCTGTCTAGTTTTTGTAGACATTGTGTAGACACAAGAGGATGACACTCATACTCACAATTATTAGTGCTGTATTGTGCAGCAGACCTGAATGCAAGAGGCACACGTATTCACAGCTCAAAGGATACAAATAAAAAAACAAAAACAGCCTAGTGTAAAGTGCAGAATAAAAGTGCTTTAAAAACAGTGAAAAAGATGTTTTACTCTTAGTTGTTGAACCATTAATAAACTATAACACGTTCAGATAAATCCGCTGAAATTCAATTAAATATCTTTCACCAAATTATAGTAGTATTACCAAATATACCAAATCATCTCACTGTACATGCCTGTATATATACCTATATATATATATGTACTCACTGTGCAGTAATAATATTGTTTTACTGTTAAGTGTTAGTCTAAACAACAGTTTTAATGTCAGATGGTGTTAAGTATAATTTGTGTTGCTATTATGGGTTTGTATGTATATTTTAAATGTATTTAGCACAGTCCCAAGGTCCACACACTAGCTTTTCTTCTCCACATGGTCATTGTCAGTGGATGGAGTTTGCTCTGTTGCCATGGAGATTGATCAGTAGCTATGAGCTTTAGTGTCTAAATGAACTGTGATTATACTTTTGATGGTCTCATACAAATCCAAACTGAGTTATTCAATGATGATAATCCCACTCTCGCCTTGTTGAGAGCTTTTAAAAATACCTGTAGAGTTTTAACGGAGGGCGACATCAGGTGGACACGGACGGTACCGTTAAAGTCTCATCAATCAATAGTGTCATTGATATTATCTGGTAGTCGAGATATTTGTCTTTTTTTCTTTTAAATAAATAAAAATAAATAAAAATAAAATAAATAAAAAATGTTTTCTTATATTTATTTTCTTTTCCTTGCTTTGCTGCGTGACGCACGATGTGACGACACCCGCAGTCGACGGGAGACCTGGTAACCCTTGGCACACACACACACACACACACACGTCCCAGCAGCAGGAAGAGATGGAGACCCAGAACAACTTCCACGCTGCTCATTTGTTGTTGTTGTTGTTGTTGTTTGTGTTTGTGGACGCCGCTCCTGAGTCCACGCGGACGGTGGAGTTCAACGTTAAACCGGGAGGAGTTGTGCACACGTTCACCGAGCGGATTGTAAGTGACTGCATCCATTAGTCTGTTTCACACTGTTAGCTCGCGTTATAGACCCTAACCCGGGATATCGATCCAGTTCTATCGATTGATCAGCAGTTGATACTCTGATTACACATTGGGAATGTGTAGTGCGCGTGTAAGACGCGTGTGTCTCTCGTCAAAGTGAGTCACATTAGTTTTATTCGATGTTTTTATTATAAAGTAAAGCGGAAAAACTACATTCCGCCGCTCGGCTGTAGTCGCAGCTCGATGACGACACAGCCCGTGAGAGGCTGCCACGTCGCTGCCGGAGTGACACAACGGCTCCATTGATTGGCTGACAGCTTCAGTGACTGTTCAGTATGACGTCTGCACATTAACACTAACACTAGATTGTTGTTTTGGTTTTTTTTTATGCACTAATATTTATCTGTATGTATTTATGTAAACGCTGATCAATAATTAAAATAGAGGCTCAATATTGCCTTATATATATTGATCACTGTAGGTTTACTGCACAGCTGACGTCACATGACAGCAGGAAACCCACAGGTGTCACTGATGGTGGCTCAGGGCTCAGGGTCGAGCTGTGCTGTGGTCAGACAAGAGACCATTGTTGTGATTGAATAATCATATATAAAGTAATCAAACTGATGCTCTCCATTCAACTGGTCTTCATATATGAAACTAAACTGTTTATATGTAGTCAGTTACTAATTAAACTGAAAAGCAAGTTAATCTTTGCCCTTTGTGAAGCTGCAAAAATGTTTTCATATGTTCACTTGATAAATGACAAAGTGTGAATTTATTCAAACAACGAAATCAACACTAACACACTCTCCTAATGCCGATTTAAGACATTTCTGACTGAAATAATAACAGTCGCTGTTTATTAATAGCTTGTTAAAGGAATTATAGTGGAAATAATGTGCAGATTTAACTGTGCAGTAACCAGCACTGTGTTACCCTGTCTTATTGCAGAAGGAGTATGAATGCTCGTTCACCTATGCTTCACAAGGGGGAACCAATGAGGTGAGTGTCTGTCTTCTTCCTCTCCAGCATCATGGCATTGATTTGTTACTACAGACAGTTTTATGCATAAATATTCTTCTGTTTCTGTGCCAAACAGCAATGGCTGATGAGTGTGGGTCTGAGTGATGACGACCGACTGTTTTCCTGCTCTGTGTGGAGGTGACACACACACACACACACACACACACACACACACACAGCAGTCTCTCCTTCAGCTCAGTGACCCTGATGTTCAGTGTGTCTTCAGTGAGAATCTGCTCCGTCTGTCCAATGAGTCATTTTTTTATTTTAGTTAATCGTGACAGTCCCAGTAGACAGACGGAGAAGAACAATAGAACAGAGTTTCCAACCTCAGTGGTTTAAATATATTCATGTCCGACATTGACTTAATAAGCAAATCGATGTATGCAAATGACTTTATGTTGGTTAACACATATTTCCTTTTCATTTCTGCCAGGCCTCAGGGGAAGTCCTACCTGTTTTTCACTCAGTTCAAAGCTGAAATGAAGGGAACCAAAATTGAATACGCCAATGCATATGTAAGTATAAAAGAAACACAATTCCCTCAGCTGTTTGTTTTTATATTGTTGGTCGTACAGGGACTACTTGGTCTGACTAATTGATCTCTGATCTCTTTCAACTGCAGCTTGATTGTAATGAATTGAATAAATTAAGGTAACCGCATACAATCAGGTAACAACTTAAAGTGTGTGTGACATTGTCAGTTAGAGAAGGAGCTCTGTTGTTTTACATTTCTCTTTGCTTTGCCTCTTTTTATAACGAAAGGAAGTGAAATGTATGCTGAGTCAGACTTAAAATTACTGTCTAGGTCCTCCCACACACTACATAGTTTATCTTAAATAATGACCTGCAGATCCCTAGTCCTCAGTGCTGTAATTTGTTGGAAGCTGAATTGCACCACATCCTGCAGAATGTAATTATAATACTGCAGGTGCAACACATGACAACCCCTTCAGTTTTAGCTCCTCGGCCTTCCCCCTGCTGGATCATTAGCTGGAGTGGAGCTCATGTTGGACAGCAAAAAGCTTGCAGCACTTTACTGCCTAACAAAGATGTTGGTTTGAACAGAGCTTTTTCTTCGATGTTACGTCGCAGTGTCGTTCACCCTGTCAGTGCTGAGATCAAAGCTTCTCGTTCCTAAGCACAGAAGTTACATCGTCTGCACATTTGTTAGACAATCAAGGCAACGCACAGTTTTGCGTAGCCTGCAAATAATAAACCATCCATGTAAGCTCCAATACAGCGATAGATTTATCAGGCTCACGGTTGAGATTAAGGAGTTTTCTGACATTCAGTTTTTAAACTTTGCTTTTCTTGACTGCGTAGAATCAGCTGTCATCTGCACTTTGAGCTTGTCTTCTGAGACAAACTAGAGAAAGACTAATGGGTGTCACATGTAAGGACACAATTAATGATCAATAGTCGACCTCTTTCCTGCGTATTTATATGTATATGAAATGTATGAAACATTTCTCTACACTTATATAAGTCTTAAATTCCACGAACAGGATTAGGTGTCACCAAAAGTCATTCTCAGAGAACTTGAGGAATTTCAGTACTGCCACAACTAACAATTATTCTTTATTATCGATTCATCTATTGATTATTTTTTCAATGAATCAATGACTCAAATAGCTTGTTTTGTCTGTGCTACAGTCCAAACACTAAAGATATTCTATTTATGATGATATGAAGCAGATAAAAGATCCTCAGATATGTGAAACTGGAACCAGATTCAAACTAGACATTTTCAACTAAATGGTTAATTGTTTAATTTCTAAATTTAACTTACTTTGAATCAATAAAGTTAAGCTATGAACAATTCATTGTTACCCCCAGAAATCAACCAGAGTTTTTGGTTTCCCAGATTATTTAAATAAGATTTTCTTCAGGCGTCTGTTAACTTGAGGTCTGGCTATGTAAGATTAAATATCATCTAACATCACCTGAATGTACCTGCCATCCACTCCTGAGTGGAATTGAATAAAACCCGCTTTCTGCACTCATGTATCCATGGAAACCTTTCATGTGCTCCACGTGTCCCTGTACAATTTTTAGATTCTCCTCTCATGATGACTGGAGCTACATGGCAGCTAGTACCACCTTGGACAAACGAACACAGGCAGAGACACTCAAAAAAAAAAACAACAACTTTATTTCTCCTGGAAGCCAAACTCGTGTCTTTTGCACATAATGTCTGCTGGAAGGTTAATGTCTGGACTCTTTCTGAGCTCAGTCACTTAGCCGGAGGTCTGCCGTGTCTGATGGTGGTCGCCGGTGAAGTGAAGCACACCTTGACACGCCTCCTTCCCCCAGCAAGGACAGTCCTGACACTCTGTCATTAGTGAGAGCACATGTTTCCTCCTCCTGCTCTGGCTCCGTGCCCTGCAAGAAGAAGACAAACACACAAGATAATAACCTCACTAAATGACGGGACAAAAAAAAACATCCTCACACACACAAACACACACACACACACCTGCCACCCCCGCACAGCATCTCCTTGACCTTGTCGTCATATCCTCCTACTTTCCCGGCTAGTCTGTTGCAAAAAAAATAAAAAACTGCTGTCTCCTGCACCGCCTCTCATCCTGTTTTTGTTTATTTTTTCTTTTTCTCGTCTTCCCTTCCTTCCTTTCCTCCTCCTCCTCTCCTCCTCCTCCTCTTCATCACTGCTGCTGTATGTGTCTCCAGTCGCAGGCGGCGACGGCAGGACAGGGCGACGTGCCTTTGAAGCCGCAGGAATTTACCGTAGGAGACTCAACAGGTGAGAAATTGATTGAATTTCCAAGTGTTCAATCAACTCCCTCTGCTTGTCACGTCAATCTCTCCTTCCCTCCCTCCCTCCTTCCCTCCCTCCCCTCCATCACGTTGTGAGTTCCCTGCTGATTTCCCTCTAAAGCATATGCTCCAGCTGTGAGTGGGTTGCCATTTGTCCCTGTAGCATTATTTGTTGTTATTCAGTTTCTGCACAAATCCCCACCGTGGCTTCTGTTCCAGACTGTGATTAGCAAGATTTTGAAAGAGTCATAGCGCCTTTACTGTAACTGCCATTTTCAGCAGATTAGACGCTACAGTAGAACGGAGGCTTATAGACTCACAAACCCTGCTAACTATCACAGACTTGAGGATAATCCTATCTCTGTGAGACCTCTGGAAAACACTTCCATGCATGATTTCTAGAGAAAAACTACTACTTAAAAGTAGCACAGTGGGTAAATTGCTCGTACATTTTTTTGTAACAAACGTAAAAGCACGCTGCGGATTTTCCACAAGGGGGTGCTGTTCAGTCAGTATGAGACCAGTTGTACACATGCCAACCTGCACCGCCTATAGGGAAGAAGAGTAACTGCAGTTTAGGCCTACAGACGTCTCCACATAGAGGCCAAGTGATAGTTTTCATGATTGTATTGTTTGTGCCATCTGCCGGCAATGAATGTGACCACTGCAGATTGTTCTAGCTGCTGATAGCCGCGTGTGTGTGTGTGTGTGTGTGTGTGTGTGTGTGTGTGTGTGTGTGGCTTTACGTTTCGTTGATGGCTAACAGATTTAAAAAGGAAAAGTGTTCCAAATATAAAAACCTTCCTGGTTTAAAATTCGTAATACAGAGTAATTAGGAGAGTACAGAGTATTAGCTGACTCTGTTTGCATTTCGACGTGTTCTGTCGACAGTTTTACAGACGTCTCTTTTATAATAGAGCTGTATGGGGAGAATGCTTTCTAAAGCCTCCATAAGTGGCCACTGAGACAAATAGGCAGCAAGGTTGTATTTAGCTTTCTTTATAAATGTGTGGTTTTGTGAACTTAACGCTTTCAGACCCATGAATATCAGACGGGTGAACTTGAAGTGTTGATATTAACAGAATAAATGGTCATCCGAGTTCAATATTCAGCACTAAAGTCAAAAGTAAGTCAACCTAATGTACTTTGCAGCCCTTTTCTGCCCAGGAATGTGGAGGATGGCAGATACAGTATGAGCAGGATGAACACTAAGGTCTTCCTTATTCAGCAGAAAATATGCTCTAGTGAACAAAACTATTACATTTTTTAAGGTTTTATATGTCAAATAAAAAAAAAAACCCACAAGCACCACATATACTACCAGCAGCAGCCGCAGTACAAAGAGGAAATGAAACTGCAGTTTTAACACTCATTGCTTGCAGGTGACTCTAATATAAGATAGCATCAGCTCTTACTTCCTGTACCTGTAGATGGAGCACATCTACATCTGCAGGACTGATCTCCTGCTGCTTTTACTTTCCTTGCCAGCAGACAGTGCAGGTTGGACTGGACCCGCAGGTCTCAAAGTGCTGGCTCTGCAGCTCTGCAGTTAGACAGCACTGGCTGGTTTCTGGTGCTTTGCATAAATGTTTGCCCTTGTTTTAATATTGTCCGTGTCTCTTCCGTGACCTCCAGTGACCCACACAGATGGAAAGTTCAGCGCTCAACTCTCCAAGCTGACCCTCATCGGACGGACGCGACACGACGAGCTGTAATTGGCCAGAAGTCTGACTTGGCTTTTGGTCTTGTTTTGACCAATCAGAGCACCTTGGGGAGCTCTGAGTCAGGCCTCTGTGATTCAGCTCAGTAGTCAATGAAGGATGGATTTGGGAGAGTTCTTCCTGAGTGGCAACCAAAAAATGAAGTGGGATGATAGTGATGTAGCCTTTTGAGGCGATTTGTGTGTCAATACAGGAATAACCTGGTATGTTTTTACAATGGATTTATCTGCTACTTTGGATAAAAATAAACACAGGAATCAGTTGAGTATTCATATTTCTTACTACATAACGTTGTAGTTTCAATTCTGCCATAAGATAAAGTGCTTCCATAGTAGTTTCTGAGGGTATAAGATTTACAGAGAGCAAATCTCTCCTGATCCACTGGGGACGTATGTGAATGTATAGAGGATTGCTGTCCGGGGGGGTTTGTAAAGTATAGATAGTATATTTAGAGTAGGGAGGGATTTATCCATCTTGTGTAATCCTGAGGGGAAAGTGAATAATCCCGAATAACGTCATCGCACACACAGAAACTATTACATTTTGCACAATCTCTGTCTGTTCTACATAACTGTAAGCACACATCTTATCCCATAAATCACCAATTAGTACCACTTGCGAAAGCCTTTTTCTTTTTTATGTTTGTGTTTTTGGCCAGAAGGGATACAGAAAACAGATAGCAGCTTCATAACATGATATTAAGAGATAGAAATACAGTATACACTGAAGATCACACTGCGTTTTTGCATTTTTGGATAAACCTCAAACAGCGTCAACATGAATTCATTAAAAAAAAAAACCCAAGTTGAGAGAATATGACAAGTAATAAATAATAAATGGTTATTTTATTTGAAATTACCTTAATCGTGATAATTTTAATTAGACACCTGCAGCCGATGATGCAGCAGAAGATACATGTTTCTAATTTCATGATTTTTCAATGACTTCACAGTTACATTGTTTGAGTTTTAACCCAGAAATACTCAAACACAAGGCATGCTCAGACATTTGGATGAGTATATCTGGCAAAGTGATGCCGTCATATATTCCTGAGCCCTTTGAGAACCTTTTGCTTTCATCCTTCAGTGCCACAAGTGTGGATCAGCGAGGATATTGTGCAGGTTTCAGAAGTACATCACCATGATTACAGCCCCCCCCCCCTCTCTCTGCACCCTTATGTAGCGAGTAGGATTGCCTTTATCTTCCTTACATCGATCCAACCCTCTTGGATCCACACGAGATGAGTTCTGGGGATTGATTTCAGATTTGAGGATTTTGCTGATTTGATTCTGAGGTCTGAGATTCGTACCTTGTTTGGTCTGAGTTCGGATCCTCTCATCACTGTCTAGCGGTGATCCTCCGGAGTTGAGGAAATGCTCAGTTTGTGTCTCTTGTGTCCGTCAAGACTCCCTCCGGGGTCACAACAGGAAACGTTCAGATGCTGTTTCAGAATAGAAAAACCACACACGATGTTACTTATTTTATACATGTTTTCTTTTTTCTACTCCTTGATTGTTCTGATTCATGATGAAATGTGATGTCAATAAAGACATGTTGTCACTGTTCTGGGGATAACTCAATGTTTTTGTCTTGTTATGTCAGTCATGATCTGATTGAACGTCCCACATCCTCGTTAAAGGGTAAACATGAAAAGAGAGGAGGAATTTGAGTGCCAGCATAGTGGCATTAAATATTCTGAGCCGTGTCAGAGCCGGGCCAGAGTGAACATGCCGCCGTCATTTCTGTCTAAAATAACAGTAATTTTAGTACCAGCACTAATGTATTCCTAATTTGAACACGCAATAGAAATCAGCCAGTTTTTCAGCATACAAATGAAACTTGATGTGAAACTTTATATTGGAATAAGCTTTATGAAAAATTTGCTTCAAAATTTATTCTGTAAGCGTACTCAATTAACATATATTGTCCTCGGATAAATGTTTCCATGAGATAAAGAGCTTCCATTGTTTCTTCTTAATTTCAGGGGGAGAGGGGCTTTGCAGGGAGGATCTACTAAATCCAGAGGCACATATGGGAATGTATGTTGATCTTTGTGGGCTTACAGAGATATAGAGTCAGGAGGGATTTATTCATCTTATGTTAAGCCAAGAGAAAATCAGTAATCATGATTGTCCTCAAATTAGCGTCAGTTAGTTTGAATGCTGTGATGTAACAACTACGCGTTTATACTGAAAGCACGGATTTTACCAGTGCTTTAACGTAAAATCTAACCATGACTGTAACTATAAACCACCTGGATTTCATGTAGAGGAAATCTATTGTAGTAGCTCTTTAGCAGTTTCAACAAGATCACGACAAGCTGTGCCAAGAAACTCCCACAGTTTCCTACTTATAATTAAAGCATCTTATAGCAAAGATGTAACTGTTTCGGGCTCTGATTTCCAGTTTTGTGGCCTTGTAGAGAAAACATTTGATCATTTGTTCTCAAGATGGTTGTTCCATTGAGTAATACGTCTCCACGGCACAATAGATCTTTGTATACCGCCGGTTTACTCTGTCTCTGTGACTCAGAGCTGCCTCTATGCTGTCATCCAAACGCTAAACACATCACTACTGTTTACCATCTGGTACCAGAAGAGATGTTTACTTTCAACTTTTCCCCCTACAGTACTACCGTCAGGAAAATATATACACTTGATGCTGCCAAGCACTGGCTTACATTACGATGGCGCACATTAAAGAGCCTAGATCAGAAACATTTTTTGCCACGCTATCAAAGTGGCTCCGGGGAGGGCATTGTCAGTCTGTCCGTCAAGCTCTTTAGTGCAGACGGAAATATCTCAACAACTTTTCAATCAATTCCCGTGAAAGTTTATACAATCATTTATGGTCCCAGAGGATGCATCCTGCTGACTTTGGTGGACTTTTCCTTCTAGCACCACCTGCAGACCAACGGATGTAAAATGTCTCAGCAACTAATGGATGCATTGACATGAAATCTGGTGCATTCATATTCCCCTCAGGATGAATTGTAATAGTTTTAGTGATTATTTTAAATTTGTCTGTAGTCAAGTAAACCTTTTGGCTTGTAAAACAAAGCAATGTCTACTTGCATGTCTACCAGTTGTGACCCATTCAATCAAAGATATTTTTTCTCCTTGTTAAAGTCCTAAAGAAGTAATTTATGATGAAAAACATTGGAGATGATCAAAATCTTTTATTTTCTGTTTATCATCTCGCAACCACTCAAATATATCTTGCTTCCCTCCTCACATGCCATTTAGGAGCTGAAGCTAAGCGCCATGAATTCTGGCACCATCTCTGTGTTCCTTCAATGAATGATCATACAGATCGTCCATCTTTCCTGTTTCTGGTTTGTCGCGCTCAGCTGAAAAAAAAAGAGTGGTGTGCGACCTGGTGCCACCGGACCAAAATCCTGGCGCGCCAGCGAGATCTGCGTCATTTTGACGTCACGTTGTCGCGCGACAGGTCGGGTCAATGTCCACTAATAACATGAAAAGACCCAAACCAACAATGAGTTGATCCTACTAACAGGTTATTTCTGTGTATTCAGAGCCTGATATAGCTTATTCCTCAGTGCCATAAAGCAAAAACTATTAAAAAATGTGTCAGTGAGTCACACCGCTGCACTGGGTGGGTTTCCGTCACTATGATGAACTGTAGATTATTTTGAGTCAATCTCACATACGCCATCCTGCTGCTGTAAATACTCACAAGAGCACCAAGAGAAACTATATATTAATCCACAGCAGAAAATAGTCCCTAACAAATGCACTATTTCTTCCTGTTTGAGCAACATTTACTAAAAACGACAGAACCCAGCTGGTTCATGAAATTACTGAGCCGTAATGGAACTCCATATTTGTGGGCCATTTCTTAAGATATACTTCTTCAGTAGGAAGAAATGGGCCACAGGCAGGGTAGAGAAGTCAGAAAGTAGTGAGACACAGACTAACACACTGTTGGATTTGGTCTTTTCATTTGATTTGTTGACAATGAGAGAAAACATAGACCACAATCTTTATTTATCCTGTTTTTTTATGAAAAAAAGAGCCACAAGAAGGCATTGAATTAAACTACAGAAACATTTCAGAGAGGACAACATCAGAAGACCTAAATAAATGAGCCATCGATTTACTGCTTGTATTTATGTAATCAATCTGGCTGGCATTCCTGTTTGTGTTTCTCTCGATTTCCTTTCACACACACCTGCCCCCCATTTCTCTCTCTTTGCATCTCCTGACATTTGGAGGGGAACAGATGGAGATTGTGGCCGGGTCGGTCAAGCCAGAGGCAGCAAAGGAGATGGGATTTTTGTAACACCAGGGGCTCGGTGAAGGGTACAACGAATGGCCAGCTGCCCCTTGTCTCCCCTGACGCGCACCCAGGCGCTGGGCTGGTGACCCAGTCAGCTCAGCGCCACTCGTCCTGTTCACGTCTTATCTGGCCTTGCTAAGTTCCTCATATTATGAGACCTTCTCTGTCTCCAGATCTATCACAGATCTCCAGCCTCTCCTCCTCCGCGTGAGCTTTTCACACCGCTGTGGCAAAGTAGCCTGGGCTGTACTGAGTTCTCGTTATACCATCACGACTCCTGACAGCAATTACCTAACCCAGACAATGCTGATACATGTGAGTGGATGTGTCTGGCTGCACAGGTTGAAGTGCACTAATGTTATCAGTTCTTTCTTTGTCTTGACATCTTGCAATAATTTTAATTTCCTTCATTATTCTATCTAATTAGGCTTTCTCCTTTGCCCTTTAGCTGTGCAATCTGTGGGAGTCTGAGAGCTGGGATGCAAAGTAAGCATCTGTATAGAGGCTCTTGTTACCAAAGCAGTAACCCAGACAGATGTTATGATGCCCTGTGTATGTTCAGCTTATGTACTCAAGAGATTTGTATGGAAGAAGAGAGGGGAAAGGACGTCCGCAGAGCCAAGCTGTTCTTCCTAACATACTCACCCCAAGTTGCGTCTGCATCTTGTCACCTTGGAAACTTGGTCTCAGCTCAACTTGGCGAGCCTTAAATCACTCTCCACTCTAGCAGACCCGTGGCTGGTGCTGTGAATATGGCTCTGGTCGATCAGCCTCCCCCACCTGCTGCATTGTCTCACACTGTGGTCGAGAGCAGCCTCCTTTTCTCAGGGTACGGAGGAGCTTTGCGGGGCTCCTTCACTTTCTTTGTGTGCTCAGAGGGTCTGTGGTGGGGGTACGGAGGAGGCTTGCGACCTCTGCGGCCTTGTGCTGTTGGTGGTTTAGCTGTGGCTGTGGGGGCAGTGCACACCTGTGAAGGTCTATGAACAGACCCTGCTGAGGATGTTCTCCGCTCTCTGTCATTGTTGGACACAGTTTGAGTTTCTGAGTTGGTGGGTGGGCAGCTGGCAAGGGGAGGCTGAATCGATGATGGAGAACACTGAACACCAGATGGGTGGTCACTTTGTGGGGTCTGATAAGATGCGATTTTGTTCTCTATGATGACAGACGGGCTACGGGTGGGGGGTGGGTGAGGCTTTGGGGACAGAGGGAAGGGAGGGGAGACAGGGCTGACCCTGATACAGGAGGAAGGCCCAGGGGAGGGAGGCTGAGAACCAGGGCCGTTGGGGTGATGGAGGTTTACAGTTAGAGGGGAGAGACCAGGAGTGGGAGGCCGAACAGGGAGGTTTCTTTGAGGAGACAAGGCGAGGTCATGAGAGGTGAGGTTTTGAAGTTGAGGGCGGTTAGATGGAGGAAGATTATTGTTGTACTGCAGCTGCCCACCTTGTCTGGGAGAAGACCCCAGACTGCATGTGAACCGAAGAGTTCGACTCCTCTCTGATGAAAACGCAGAGTTTACTGGGCACAGCAGCACATTTGGTGGAGATTGGCTCCTGCTATGATGATCTCTCCTGAGGGTGCCAGATGAGTCTGTAGTTCCTGGCCCGTTTTCAGGCTCTGAAAGCCTCTGATGGGTGCTGCCTACTGTCACCTCGCTGGAGCTGGAACCTGAACTGGAGCTGCTGTCGCTGGTTGGCTTGGCCATGTCGCCTCCTGCAGTCCTCTGCTGCTCCTCCTCATTCAGATCAATGGATGAAGTTAGATTGTCAATCTGCTGCACCACCTAAAAAATACACACAATCGATGGATAAATACAAACAGTATGGTAACTGGAGTGCTTTCAGACGGTTTGTTCTGCGGCTCTGAATTGAACTTGAAAAACTACCCCAATGACGTCATAGTAATGTCATCATGTTTATGTCCGAGACTTAAAGGACCAGTGTGTAGGAGAAAGTATGGTGGCTGCAAGAAAACGCAAAATGCCCTCTCTAGAGCCAGTGTTTGGTTTGTCCGTTCTGGGCTACTGTAGAAACATGGCGGACTCCATAGAAGACGTACCAGCTCGCTCTATAGATATAAACAGCTCATTTTAAAGTAACAAAAACAACAATGATTCTTATTTTCAGGTGATTATATACTAATGAAAACATACCTATGAATATTATAGTCAATGTTTGCTAATAGATCCTCCTTAATGTTACACATTTGACCTTTTAACATTTTTAACAGAAAGCCCAGAAAAGCCAAACTGGATGCATTGGAGTGTTTGTCAGGCAGGGAAGGTCTAACCAAAACCCTCTATTAAGTTGCATTATGGGAAAGGAAAATGAAAGCCTGAAAGCTCTTATTGTTTTCATTGTTGTTTAATCTGCCAAGTGATCGTTCAGTCATTTAAGATAGAATTGCTTGCTTTGTCCTACAAACGGTCCAAAACCAAAGAAGTTTACAATTTATATAAAACAGAGGAAAGCAGCAAATCCTCACAAGGCGTTTGATTAATAACTTGATTAATCTTTACTCAGTTAAGTGACTTCAACAGTGCTTTGAAGTAACATGTCTTTATTTTGATAGACAGCAGCCATCCCAGCCAGATGATCAGCGGTTTAGACCTCTATGCCAACAGGACACTACAACACCATATGAATCTAAATGTATTTATATATATATTTATTAATCTCTAACAAATAGATTGATAACACACATAACCAATCTTACCGCTGTAGCCTTAATGGAGATATTAGAACTTTGAGTAATCATGTTTTCCTGCATTTGCATGTCTGCATTTATAAACTGGAGCATTTCAGCTGTGGACTCTCACCAGATGTATAGCTGTAATCTGTAAGTATGTCACACAAGCTACTACTTAGTGCAGAAAAATGTTCAGCTCAGCCTAGAAAAGAAGAGATTACTATTATGGGAAATGTGTAAGATACATTTAGATGGGTTTCCCTTCTAATGCCTCTCAGTTGATAGTGAATAGCACACCATACAATGCATCATATGGAGGTACGCATTTAGAATATATGTAAAGCATGAGTGTATGCACAACACACATATGGACATAAATGCTTAACACAAAAACACAGTCAGGTTAGTGGACGCACACACACACACACACACACACACACACACACACACACGTGCAATGACGGAGGCTGGAGAGATTGGGAAAAATTACACTGGGGAAAATGTTTGACCTATCTCTCCACCTGTTCTATGTGCACAGATAAATCCTCAGCCCCTGCTGGAACCGATGAATTATTGTTTTGTTCTCTGTGTTCAACAACATCCTTGCTGATGTCAAAAGATGACCTGGTTTGTCTTTTTTTTTTTATGCTGTAGCTTTTTGGGTGAGGCATTTCATATTACTTTGAAGTACAGCGTGTATAATGCACATCAAGTGACTCTGGGCAGGTGCTTCTTGTTAATGTCAGAAATCAGAGGAGATAAAAGGGAAGAGGACCCTGGTTTTCATCTGCCGTTCCCCAGAGTCTTTATTAAAAACAATGTTTTTTGACCCCTCCGGTCTTCACATGCAGTGCTGAGAGATGTTTGTTGTAGAGCTCAGTCATTTAAGTTTCATTTAACTCTTTCGGTTTAACTCTGTTGTTGTTTTGCTCGGAGTTCTGAGTCATAGTGCAGTTTTTGATCTGTCGAAAAAGCCTTTGGAAAAGATCCTCATATTCATGTGTGAGCTTGCTTTTGTTTTCTTTTTCCTTCTGCTCCATAAGAGAGAGGTCTTTAACGTTGCTTTAATATTTGTGTAGTGTCTGTCCAAAATGCTTTAAAGACTCACTACAATATCATTGTATAACAGTGATTGATTATTAAATAAAGCTGAGGGTTGCTGCTCATGCAACAGAATGTTAAAACAGGGCTTTGAAATAAATATGCGACCAAAGTCTTCTCTGGTGCCTTATCTTCCTTTGATCTGTCGTCTCTGTTGTGAAAATTTTGGATTTTCTATCACAGTGTCTAGTTGCTCCCCCTCCTCCTACCCCTCTTTTTGTGTAGCCTACAGTATATGCTCTTTCATCAGTGTTATATTAACACTGTCACACAAAAAGCTCGCAGCCAGGATGATGAGGTTACTACCTTGGGTTTAGCAGCGACCCCGCAGATGCAGATCAAATGCCAAGAGGCGAGATTTATGTGTCACTTTTACTGGCTGAGGAATACGAGGCAGAGATACTCAGGCATAAATGGATTATAAAAAGCGTCGGACGCTATCCAGCTGTGCCTGGAGCAGCATCTGTCCATAAGGAGGGAGAGTGGAGGAAGAGATGAGAGGGGATGTTAGAGGAGGAAAGACAGAATGAGAGATGCAGAGAGGAAAGCGACTGCTTTGCCTAATGTCACACGGCATCATCTCAGCAACCTCCAAATGCATCATGCAAATGGGGCATAACTATTGTTTCATTCACCTCTATGAAAATCTACGCTTGAATTGAACACAAGTGGTGTATATCTTTGGAGACAGATGACAGAGGAGAGTTGGAGTTTGCAGACTGTGGTGGATTCATGCAACCCTGCTGCTGACTTTTTAATGCATGTTAAATTCTGCTGAGGACGTGCATTTGTAGCCTGCATTGTTATCTACAAACCCTTAAGGGTTTTTTCAGCAGAAGCATGAACACTTTCCTGCATGAGGAAATGTCTGAGTTAATGTGAGAGGATGCAGTAACTCCTCTGCTCCCATTCTCAACTGATGTGTTGCTGTTTGTCTTGTCGGTTCAGGAATGACATGTCATGATTGTGTAGGTGAAATGGTTGAATAAACAATGAACAGCTTTTGTCATGTTGTGTCTCTCTTATTCCTTTTTTGGTGAGTTATACAGAATGAACAAAAAATCCAACACTTTACCTCTTTCATTTCCTGGTGAACGTCCCTCAGTGCTGTAAGAACCTGCTCCAGGTTGTCCACCACTCGTTTTATCTGGTTTCGAACCACCTTCCTGCTGCAACCTGCTTCCTTCCTCTGTGACTCCCCTTCGATGGTTGGCCTGTATTGGACCCATGTCTGGTTCTGACCCAGGACCCCAATACCCTCCGAGCTTGGTCTGGGTTTCCTGGGGCCTCGTAGAGTTGTGGTGCAGCCCAGGCCTCTCAGAGGAACCTCAGTAGAGAAGATGACTCCATTGAGAGGCCCGTTGAAACCCTCCACAGGTGGTTCCCTCAGCGTTGTCAGGTCTCTCTGGCTCTGGGAGTTCCTGCTCTGTTGTTTGATGTAGCTGAAGCTGGAGGTGAAGCCGTGCTGCCTCTCTATTAGTCCCTGAGTGTCTGAGCTCACCCAGCTGGATGAATGAAGGTCTCTTTGGCGGTAGGTGGTACTGCTGCCGTAGTCCCACACCTTCCCCCTCCTGTCCTCCGTGCCCACCACAGCAGGCACCTTACAGTTTGGCTCCTCCTGAACAGGAGCAGGAGGGGGTCCCACTAGCGGCCCATATTTCCTTATTGAGGTGCTGGTCCCGTCATTCTGCAGCTGAGGGAGGCTCGGGTGACTGCTGTGGTTCCTAACAAAGGTGTGGTTCTCCTTCGGGGGCGTGGAGCTGTTGCTCAGACCCTGCGGCCCGTCCCCTGGACTCATCTGCGTGTTGGAGTCTGGGTGAAGCTCTGGAGACTGGTTCCATCTGGCAGGACTATCCTCCCTCTGCTTCCCCAGACTCCCTGGCAGAATGTGGTGCCCCCTCAGCACCACTGGCAGCATTCTCGCCATCCCCACGCCATTACACCGAAGCTCCCCCTTCTTCGCTCGGTCCTTTCCCTGAATGGAGAAGAACCCGATTCCTTTGCCTTTCTCCAGCGGGGTCAGGCTGTTGCGGGCCTCTGAGGTGGATTTGTATGGTCCGTTGAGCCCCAGGTCACTGCTGTGGTGCGGCTTCAGACTATTGCGCAGCCAGGGGATGAAGTGAGGGGCGTGGGGCTTGAAGCCTTTCTGCTCCCCGGGCGCTGGAGCCCTGCTGTCAGAAAACATGGTGATGGATGATGTCCAGCAGCCTCACAGAAAGAAGAAGAAGATGAAGAAGAAGAAGCAGAAGAGGAACAGGAGGACTCCTGAGACACAGAGAGCTTCTTCCTCTTTTTCCATGAATCTCCTCCTGCCTTTGCCATTAACATAGACTGTATCCACTCTATCTTTAGTCTCTTTTCCCCTTCCCTCTCCCTCTCCTACTCTGTCTCCAAAACTTTTATCTGCTTTTTCCTCTCTTCATCGCAGATCCCACCCACCCACTCCCCTTTTCCCGCTGAAGCCTGTTTCTGATTTTATCGGCCTGCCTTTTTCCCTCTTATTCCTCCGTTTCTGCTTCTCCTCCCACTATCCTCTCCGTTGTAGTGCTCTTGAGCCCCTCACCCCCTCATTGGGCCGGGCTTGGAGATGCCGAGGGCCTCTCTCTCTCCGTCTTCTCCCTCTGCCTGCCTGCGTCTCACTGGCTCAGTAGCAGTGGAGGCTTCCTGTCTCTACATCTCTCTCTCTCTTTCTCTCTCTCTCTTCCTGTCTCTCTACCCCCCCCCAGACTGCGCTGCGCTGCCTCCTATCCTCGCTCTTTCTTCCTCCCACTCCCTCTCACTGCTCTAACTCCCTCCTTTCTCTATTTCCCTCTTCTCTCCCCATCTCTGTCTCTTCTCCTTGTTACTTTGCTCTCATCTGAGAACCCCTTATCATCCTCTATCTTTGCAACTCTCTTTTCCTCTCTTTTCCTCCCCTTTCTGTCACTCTCTTTCTCCCCCCCTAGAGAAGCTGAACTAGTGTTATTAATCCCCCGTTAGCCTATGTATACCCACGTGATTCACCCTGCTTCTGTTCTCATCTGATTACGCCTTCCCTGGCTCAGCCCATCACAATTAAATGCTGCTTAGGATACCAGAGGGGGTTTAAAGGAGTAGGGGAGGATGGCAGCAGGAAGGGATGGAGGAGGAATAGTAGGGGGGCATATAATTGCGACCTACAAGATCAGAGATCAGCAGCAGTTTGACAGAAACTATAAGCTGCCACGCTACAAACAACAGCCTGCCTCTGGCACGGCTCTCCCCAGATTATTGTAACTGTCAGCAAATAGTGTCCCGTTACATCCCAGTTGTTTCCTTGTTTTATTTTCTGCCGCATATCCAACTTCCATTTGTTCCAATTATGCAGAGACAGCTGCTATTTTCGGGTTTCTCATTCAAATTCCAATTCTTGGCTGTCTGGATTAGATTTCTTGTGTCTGACAAGCCCAAAGATGCCTCCTAGGTGCCTTTTCACTCAACTGCGGCTGCAAGGATGGGTCCCTCCCTCTCTGGTAGCATCTGAAATGAAAAGACGGCAGTACAGCCACACAACAGCACTGACAGTTTGCTGTCACTCAGCAGTGAGACACTCAAAGCATCTGTCATTCTGTTAGTCAGCACAGCAATCTATTCCTCTGGTAGTGCCCTGTTAAAATATGACTTCATTTACTGACATGTTCTACTATACAGGTATATGGTGGGGAGAGAAAACAGACACAGGCTTGGTGTAATCTGCAGGCTAAGAAGATTCCTGCCTACATGTCGACAGACTGCTGTCAGCCAGTAATGACCACTAGTCTGGATGATAAAAAAAAAGTGTGGAAGTAATAGAGCAGCCACCATTAATCCTTTAGAGGATTGTTCCTCACGACATGCTGCTGCACACAACCAAGGTCTATTTCTATAATGGGGTTGGTTTTGTATTTATAGGGTTTAACTCAGAATGTATAGTTATATCTACGATAACGATAACAATGTTCAGCCTATTTATTGCATGTCTGGGTTTTACATAATGAGAGGTTCACTTTGAAATAATGGTTAATCACTTTAGCTCAAGTTTATTTGAAGAGCACTGTCTCGTACAAAAGTAATTATTTTATCGCTGAACAGAATGATAAAAGATAACACACACACACACACACACACACACACACACACACACACACACACACACACACACAGACATAAAGACTAAATAAAAGCTAAACTAAACAGAATTGTCTGGTTTATTCAGCGTTTGTGCAAACCTGATTGTTGAAGATGATGTAGGTCGCGGTTCTTGAAAACCATGTATCACAAAATTTTGTGATTTTTACTTTTTTAGATAAACTGAAGGATTACATTTAGACTTTATAATAAGGGTATAAATCATATGCTTAACTAATGCTTAACTAATGCTTGGTTTAATGCAGAATTCCTGTTGCTCACCACTAACAAGTGATCAAGTCACTATGACTTTTTGTGATTAGTACACACTTTATAGATTATCAATTAAGGAATGTTAGTTCACAATTACTTCATAAATTAAAGCTGCAGTATGTAACTTATATAAAAAGTGTCTGTATCCGGACTGTAGTATAAATCAGGTTCTTCTGGCTCCTCCTAGTGCTCCTAAAGTAATTTGCAAGAATCCACTGTGCTTGAACCAAAACAACCAATCAGAGCAGAGAAAGATAGAGACTCATTCTCAGGTCATTATAACAATCAAACTATCATTCTTGGCTCTGATTGGTTGTTTTCGTTGATGCCCGATGGATTCTTGTATATGCCATCAGGAGCACTAGGAGGAGCCAAAGGAACCAGATTTTTTCAGTTTATCTGTCTCATGTTCTACTGTCAGGATATAGTGAACGTTTTAGCAGCTTTAACTGACTTTAAGTGTTACTTTATGGATTCTTAAGCTAAATATACCCATTAAAAATTCCCAGTGGACTAGCTAAAGAAATGCCTTGTCACAAAGCTAAAAACAAGGTTGTTTTTCTCAGCTCACAACAGGTTGAAAGGGAAGAGATACCTGGTTTTCACAGTGACAAATGTTCCTCGTTCATTATCTGTACCATTTGGATGCTAAGGAGCTAGACAAAAACAAAACTTAAAGATGACCTATTTAAATAACGTCCCAATAAGGTGGCAATTTCTAGGTGGCAACTGGTTGAAATAAGGTTGATTACATTTACATTTAAAGAAAAAAACTTCCCTGAATGTGTTTCTATTTTTGCTGCATATTTACGTTACAGACCTTGAATTCATGTCTCTTAAAAGTCTTTTTCTCAATCAGCCACCCACTTTGTGAGGTCCATAAATAACATGGCAGTGAAACACACAATCATTGCCGATTTACAGTCAATGTGGAATAATAAGTAGCTGTCACAGTTGGTGTCCATTTGCTGTCAGGCTGCGCAGCCTCTCGAGTCCGGCTGCCTTCACTCCATCCATTATATTAATGTGTTGAATACGTGTGTGAGTGATTGAATGACTAAAATACACAGAAACTGGTCTATAGCAGGGGATAATTCTCCTTTTCAGTTTGCTGCAGTGTCCTCTTTTTCTCAAACAGGAGGCCTTTTTGTCACTATCATGTAGTTTTCAATATCTGTGGAACAGTTGGGAGTAGAGGGAAGACAGACAGAGCATATGGCCTCCTTATAACCTTGTCCACTCATTCCTGTAGTGCTCCCTCGCTTGTTTTGAGTCCTGTAACAGGCTGACTGCCCATCGAGAAGCAGCAGAGCGTGTGTGCTGGGACACTGAACTTTGCCACTGCAGATACAGTTTCCTGGTTGAATTTCTTCGAGCAGAGACAGACACAGAAACAGAGAGCACGCCGCTGAACACCTTACATAACTAGGTGGAAAAGATAGATGTTAAAGCAGTGCTTTGAAAGGCAAAGACCTCATGTCTGTCAAAATGTCCTGCGAAAATGGCTTTAGTTACAGTGTGAATGCACCTGGGCACTTTCTATAGCCACCTGGACAGTAGAAATATGCAGTTTGGAGAGGATTATATTTGCTCACATCACTGTATTTGGCTGTGTCTACTGAAAGTGAAAATGAGAAGTTTCCTGAGAACACAATGTTCTTTTTTGTGGTATTAAATATGGAAGTGAGCAGATGCTGTCTTCCCTGAAGTGTCCAGTGTCGCGCTGGTGATAATCCTCGGGGCTTCTCTGTGTATGTATGTGTGTGTGTGTGTGTGTGTGTGTGTGTGTGTGTGTGTGTGTGTGTGTGTGTGTGTAGCAATGTCTTTCCCATCCTCTCATGTATATTTTTTGTGTTGTTTGCTTTTGGATTCCCCTCCGCCGTGCTTTTCATCCTTGAACAACACGTCAGTCAGGTGCTCTCTGAGGATTACAGCGAGAAAGGAAGAGAGAGAGACGTGGGGACACCAAGAAAGAGTAAAAGAGAGACAGAGAAAAGGGGAGGAAGACAGGGGGGAAAAAAAGGAGTTTTGAAAGACTCCTAACTTCCAAGCTGACTGTCATAGCTGTGCTCGCCAGAGGGGAGAGCACCTTTAAGCATACTGGATGAGTAACGATGTGGAGGGACTACAAAAGCAAAGTAATACATAATAATAAGCAGCGCTCACTCTGCTCTGCCAGCTAACCTACATGAGATTGGTGTTGAGTAAAAATTTGGACGTGCTTGAAAGGTCAGCAAAGGCCTTTTGTAAAATGGGGATTCTCCTTTAATGCTCCCCACACACTGTAATAAGATTTAGAAAGTATGGACGTAACTGTTAGATTGGGATGTCAGCCTCAACACATAGATTTCCATTGAAATGAGGAACAAAACCAGACAATGTGGTGACTAAATCAAAATGTGACAAAATGTTTTACATACTGCACGTACTGTTTTACATACCTCAGTTATATTCACACAATAATTCACTTATGTGCTGCTGAGGATATAAACCTGCTTCTCATTCACGCTGCAGCATAAATCAACAAACACAGGATGTATGTCTGCTGGTTTGGTTTGAAAAGTACAATAAAGCTATCATCATTGAACCCACTGAATCATTTTCTTCTTTAGTGCCACTCATCTTTTGACTGCAGTCCTTTTTCACTCATTAGGCCTAAAAGGCATTTTCACTGGCATCGGGGACAAAAGAAAATCTAGAAATATGACTGTGTGATGTTGTATGAGTGCAGAGCATTGCCTGCTGTTTGAACACAATGCCCTGTGGTTTGTTTTGTTGCACCGCCCAGAACTCAAACATTAGGGTGTTTGCGCCCGTATTGACAGACAGCCAGACTTTGCAATGTTATGCCAAAACCAACTGCCTGTATCCTTGCAGGGATGGACCATAATAATCCGGCTCGGTTTGTCCTTACTAACAGGGTTTCACGTGTGCACAGCAGAGCAAGAGAATCGTTCCTTTGTCATGTTTGATCCTAGAGAAGAGCATGATGGTACAATAGCTCAACTCAACTTTTGTTTAGTTCGGGTCAGAAGTCTGCGGCACAAATTATAACACATCTGTGAACACAAGTGGAAAGAGTAATGGGTCCGCTGCAAGCTTAATTTTTTTTCAGCTCCCTCCTTCTTAGGATGCAGGACAGCTCCTTTGTAGTCACTTCATTATGTAGAAATGATAATTATGCCCCAGTGGAAGCTAGCTTCACCAAAATGTATTAAGAGCCCCTCAGTCACATCCACTGATAATCATGTCGTGACTGTCATTTCAAATTTTAATTTTCTGAAAGTGTTTGAGCGAGACAGACACTGAAAAAAGAAGAAAAAAAAAAATAAGCAAACTATAATTCTCCTCAACTTTTATTTCCCCCTCAAACACTTATTTTATTCCACTTTTACTTCTTACACAACTGCCCTACAATTGAAAACGGGCTGAAATGAGTCATTTAAGTTGATGTCAGGATGTTTCTGCTTTATTTGACATCACAGTTGCATCAAATGAGAAGAGGAAGAAGCACATGGAGAACGACAATGAGATAAGACTGACCTGTGCTCATGTCTTAGTTTAGTCATAAAATAACTGTCCGAACTCGAGGGTGCATTTTACAAGAAGAAAAAAAATTTATGTTGAGGTAATGACCATTAGATTATAATTGGTCACTTGGTACTGCAGCAGCCTTTCAAGTTGGCTGCAGGCAGGATGTGCAGACGTGCTACAAGCCAAATTATCAATCCAAAGTTATTAAACTGAATTCACAGTGTTATTTATCCTACACTTGAAATTAAACTGCAGCTATGTCGAATGATTCAGTTTCCCAAAACAAAAGCAAGAAGTCTTTCCATCTTACTCATTTCCTGTTCTACTGTTGACTGTGGCGTGGGCCTGCAAGAAGTGGAAAAAAATGACCCAAAACTTAAATATTTTGTCAGTAAGATGGGTTTGTGTTTTCTTTCATGGCTCCCTAACAATGCTGGGAGCAGGAGGAAGGGATTTGGCCGAATAAATCCAGGTCAGACATAGTCCGATTACCCCCTGATCTGCCCGGAAAATTCCAACATCCAACACACTAATGGGAAGACACTCTCCTCAATTGAGGACAAAAAAAATAAAAATAAAAATACAAGAAATTTATTCTTTTAAAAAAGTAAATTGTATTATATTTGTTGTGTCTGGATACAATACAGAGACACAAAAACAATCATATGTACATGAGTGAAAATAAAAACTGTTCACAATTCACAAAAGTAAAAATGCAATGTGATAAGTACACTTAATTTAAAAAGGCCTTTAGTTAAACAAGTGGGGCTGTTGAAGAGGTTCCTGGTGATTTCTACTTAGTATGTCATGGATTTTTAAACCGAGGGAGATTTAAACTAACCCTGAGATGTGGAGGGATTGGAGAAAATGGCATCCAAAGACAATTAAAGTCAACTGTATTTGGGGACTTAGGAAGAAGGATTTACTTCAAAGCTTCCCAAAATGATGCAGTAAGAGTCAAATGGGTCTAGCAAATGAGAATATATCGAGGGAAGTCATCCAAGAAATAAAAAGGTGAATAAAAAAGGAACCACAACAGCCACCACCTCTGTCTTCATTATCACCATTAGCAGGGTTATAATTATCAAGTGCATACTGTTTTCTGAAATGTTCCTCTGGAAAAAGACTGCATTATGAGCAACATCAGTCTTCCTTTCTTTGGCAGAGCTGCTGTGGATGAAGTTAAAGTTTCAGCAATCCTATCTGGAAAAGCACAGCGCTTATTACACGGCTCAATTTCCAATTCTCTCACAGGTACGCACACAAACACAGGCACACACACACACATGCTCACACGCAGAATACAGAATGAGGCCGCGGCACAAAACAATCTCCCAGACAGGCTCAGTGATAGAAAAAACACATAGACAAAAAAGAACAGGACAGTTATTATGTGAGGTTCAAGAGGGATAGTAGTAACTATTCATATGCTCCTTTATAAGGAAGAAACACAACAACATCTTTCACTCCATTAAAGGACTTGCATCACACAAACAGAGATGGTTATCTCCATCACATTACATGAGGCTGCTGTGTGGTGAAATGGAGTGGCTGCTCGACAGAGGCAGGCTATAGGCCATTACACCACCCCAGAGCGGGGAGCTATAATTGCAGAGGGAGAGTACAATCAGGTACTGCGTTTGTCTCTGCTCTAATCTCTATACCCTGCCTGGTCCCTTTCATAGAACGAAGCTGCAGTTTTAGTCCTGCCTTTCATCTGACTGCTCATGGGGAGTCGTTTTAGTTCAGATCTGTCAGAATTCAAACCAGAGTTTAGTGTTTTTTTTTTCTTTTTTTAGATAAACCTGAGGCAACACTGATAAATCTGAAACACAGCTGACCCTGGGCTCCAACATCTATTACGACGAGTAGTTCAACTCGTGCCTGTGCTTTATTCCCCTCTGACAAAACGGCAGAGCAACCTTTTGCACCAGGTGCCACATTGTTAGTCTAGTCAAACATAGTTTGTCTGAGCAGATGAGCGTACAGCCAGTGAAACATTTGAGTCAGTGCAGAGACAATCAACAATACACAGCGCAATCAAATTATTTCATGTTTATGGTCCCCTATGACCCAAATACTTCATCTTTGTTGTGGTGGCTATAAACCAGACTGTTAAAAGCATAACTAGGTTTATAGATGCCTTACAAACAAAAGCCTGGCCTCTCTACAAAGTGGACTTCAGTGCATGATGGTGAGAGCTGTAAGATGCAGGCTAAGCAGGATTACTCAACTGCCGCGCTTCACATGGTTTCATTATTGCGGGAAAGTACAGTACAGCGCTTGTTTAGGATTGAGTGCAATACTACATAAAAAAAAAAAATTAACAAACAAAAAAGAAATATCACTTCTTTATGTCCTTGGGTATTTGGAAAAGACAGAAATTCTAATTCTTTCCTCTCCCGGTGCTCTCAAAAACCATTTTCGTCCATTAAAAGCTCCTTACAGAGATATAACTTAAGGCCTGTGCCTGGATTCATGTCTTTTTGATTAAGTAACAGAGCAAGCATAGTGCCCTTGGAAAGAAGATAAATATGTTTTTTTTTTTTTTTTTCAAGGCACAGTTGTCAAGGCTCCTACCTCTGAATATACTGATAAGAGCATGAAGTTTTACATTCATTTAAAAAATATCTGCTGGGTTTTGTTTACTCTGAAATAATAAAAAAGTCAGGCTGGGAAAGAAACAGACTTTGGACCAATTAGCCAAGATAATTTCAGTGTTACAGTAATGGCTGAAAGACACACAAACACGAAGCCACAAAATGAAAAATAAAAATGTTCATGATCGTCACCTCGAAAAAAAAAAAAAACATCCTGCAAGTTGGTACACGAGGGGTGACTGGAGGTAAAAACGCCTGATGACGAGGCCAGCAGAGGTCAGAGGTTCCCCTCGTCGAGCATCTTGTTGACCCCGTTGCAGATCCTCTGCAGGTGAGCGCGGTAAACCTCCGAGGGCCCGTAGAGAGCCGCGAGGAAGTCACAGTCGGCGAAGTGATTGAACACGTGGTTGACTCGCGAGTGGCTCTTGGCTGTCAGGTGGCGTTTGATGGCCTGGTGCAGCAGCTCACGGCAATCATTCAAAATGGCGCTCATGACGCGGCGGTCAAAGGTGAACTCAATCTGGTGGAAACTGACCGCCGTCATGGCCAGAGTGTGGACTTTCTTCCTGTGAGACGAGGAGGGAGAGAAGAGGCTGTCAGTTTCTAATTCTGACTGGAGCAACAGAGGGAAGTAAAAATAGAAACTGCTGTCTTGTGATTTTCCTCGAGAAAAGTTTCCCCCCTCCCTATATCAGTTATAGTATTGTCCTTCGCAGCGATGCATCTCCATGCTAATATAATCACCATTCTCCATACTGTGCACTTATGTCAGCTTCAAATGCCTCCAAGCTGAGTTTTACTATTTTAGTGGAAAATATATAAACTGATGTAAAAGTCAATTTACTTAATTTGCTTCCATCAGCACACAAAATGTACTTAAACTGCAGTTCTCCCCACTTGAAGCTCTCGACCAGAACCAGCTCCTTGTTGTTTGTTTCTCAAGGGTTGTCACCTTCTCATACACAATGTAACAAGATGTAAATATATGGTGGGATGTGGAAAAGCTTTTCAGTTTGACATTTTATGGAAAATACGCTCGTTTGCTCTCCTTCGGAGAATTAGATGAGATCTCTGCAGCGTTATGTATTTGTGAGTAAGTGTTGAAGTAGAAAGTGTTTGTTGTGTGTATATCACTGTGCATGTATTTAACAACCAAAACAACCAAATTGATCATTAACAGGCTGTATGCACGTACATATTTACAGCATTTGTCATGGGCTTAGAGACTGAAAAGATCGCTGCAAGTCTTTTGTGCTTTGTGTCTGGTTGACTGACTCAACCAGACTGATCAACATGGGAGCCCAAATGAAAAGAGAGCGTTTTTCTATTCTGCATCTGGTAAACCCGCTTTGTATTGTTATACCACAGAGCTTATCCTATCAATGTGTGAGTTTGAAACAAAAGGTTTACGTAGGCGATGTGATTGAGGAGCTAAAATACAATAAATTATTTCCAGGATCCTTTGTTGGTTTAATCAAATTCCAGGTGTCTCTAAAAGTAGTCTCTAAATTTCCAGGTTTTCCAGGATGCATGAGAACACTGCTATTTCCCAAAATGTTGAACTATTTATTGACTCTTGCTGCCTACCTGAAGTTCTCCACCAGGATCAGCTCCTCTGTGTTGAACTGGTTGTTTCTGTAGAGCACTCCAAGCTTCACCACCATCTTGATCAAGTTCTTGATGATCTTCTGGGACTCTTTGCGGTTACGGGTGTACTCCTTGGTGACGCGGTACAGCTCGTCAAGCACTTCGCTGCTGGTGTCGTCGATGAAGAGGTTGGCCACGCTCTTGGTGGCCATCTTGCTCATCAGCTTCTTCTGCGCCTGCAGGGCTAAGCTCTTGGTGCTGAAGGAGTCCATGGTCAAGTCTGAGTTCAAATAAGTCAGACAAAAGAGAGAAAAAAAAGGGTAAAACTGGTTATACTAAATTGCTATGCATGTGCACATACTTCCTTTCCTTTTTCAAATGATGACTGAAAGCATGATTATTTCCGAGTCTTTTACGGCAGATATGAAACTAGAAATTATCAGAGAGAAACCATAAATGGGCCAAACATAACATGCTGACAGCCTGCAATGTGTTAGGTTATTGCAAATAACATCTACACTAATACTGTTTAAACTGCAGGGCCAAGGAACTGTCCCCTTTATCAGATAATGAGCCGTGGCAGCTGTCAAATTAGTCCCAGCAACCCTCTGGCTCAGAGCCTACAAGGTAGTTAGAGAAGAATGTGTCATTATGCTTACAAGAACAAAGTCAGTTACAGCACGACCACGCAAAGCAGACAATGTAATCTGGGGGTCTCATCTGCAGAAGGCATTCGGAGATCAAGGTGTGCGTGTATGTGTGAAAGTGAGGCAGGAGGCAGACTGCGCTATCTCATTCAATGCACGCGTGTTGCTTGATTTATGTATGATGCTGTTTCTGAGTGTGTGTTTGTGTGCCAAAACAGGGTGACTCAGTGAAAGGCTGCACCCATGATGGAGGCGCATAAATAGAGGGGGTCACGGGGGGCCACCAGCTTTCACCCCCCCCACATCTCTCCTATCAAATGAGGCAGGCCCACAGCACGCCACATCATTTCAGTAGCTGTGTCTCAATGCGTTCTGCGGGTCACTTCTTCAGGTTTGTACATTCTGTCTTTGAAAAATGAAATGAATTTTCCTGTACACTCCCACTCTGACCTTCATAGGTGTGCAAGGATGAATACACGAGGGTAAACGGCAAAAAAAAAAAAGGATTTCCACAACTGCCCTCCAATAACAACACGGATGAAATGAATGAAGAGTGAAGGGGAGGGTGAAACTGTACTTAAAATTAAATTTTGATATGACATTGATTTTCAAAAATCTGTTCTTACACAATTATACAAAAATAACTTAAAAAGTAATTAATTTTCTGTTAACTCCCTAAACTTTATTTGGTGGATCTTGAAGTAGGGCTGCAACTAACTTATTTTCATTAATATTAATTATAAAGTGTTGTCTGTTATAATTTACCAGAGCCCAAAAATCTAAATTGTTTCAGATTTTCTGTAACTGTCTCAGTTGAACTTGAACCAATACTGTCTGCAGAATCCAACAGATGAAAACTATACATTAAGTCACTTTTACAACAGAGTTTAGATGCAATTTCTTCCCATTTGTTTATGTAAAATGATACTGTAAGGTCTGTGAACGCAGCATGAACCTACACACAGTATATATATACACACACACACTTAACAAAGCAAACAAACAGGAATCAGGAGAGCGAACTAAATCAATGCAGGACAAAACACCAGATTTACATGAATATGTATTATGATTTATCAGATGAGGAGAGGTACTACTGAACCTCACATTTGTATTGGTACAAACATGCGTTTTATCGCAACAGGTATCAAAATCTGTCATTGAATGCTTGATCCAATTCATGCTTCTTTTTTCGTTTTCTTTTTTAATTAAAAAAACAACTGACATCGGCTCAAACACAAGGACATTCAGTTTACTATGATGTAAAACAGAGAAAAGCAACAAATATTCACATTAGAGACTCAAATTTTTGCCTCTAAAATGTCTCAAATGGATAAATGACAAAATGGTTGCGGATTGATTTTCTGTCGATTGACTAATCGGTTAATGAACTAATCTTTTCAGCTCTACAGACAAATCTGTATTCCTCAAACACGTTTTAGTATAAAACCAGTATAGTTTAGCCACATTGTATTGCATCTTAGGAAGTTAGGAGAAACAAATAAGTAAAACACTTCATCACCTAGGGGGGAAAACTAAACATAAAACTGTCTCAACAGTCAGATCTCATTTCCTTGATACGTTCCACCGTCACTGACATGGTAAATGTACCTTAAAATGTGACTGTCACAGTGAAAACAAAATAATTATATTTGAGCAAAGTGTCCCATTCACATCACAATAGGGGTATAATCTTCATGCAATATCCCTCCACATGAAAGTAACCCAAAAGCTTAACTGAAAATCTGCATGATTGGCAAATTGCCTTTCCATGTGCTAGACGATAATAAAAATCCAAAGTGGGAGAGAGATTCTATTAGTGCAGCAGACAAAATGAGCGATGACATATTCCTGCTGGGTGACTTGTGATTTTTACTGTTGTTGGTACTAGAAGGCAGTGCGTCTTCTGCTACAGTGTATGACTTTCATTCCTCCCTCCCTCTCTCTCTCCCTCTCTCTCTCTCTCTCTCTCTCTCCCTCCCTCTGCAATGCCTCTCCAAGAATATCAATAAGACTCCTTGGAGAGAGTGTCAGCAGGATGCTTCCCAGGGAGGAGACACATGAGGAGAGCGAGAGCAAAGACAAGAGTCAGAGAGATGGAGACAGAAAGGGCGGACAGGCGGGGGGCAGTTGTGTTATACATCAATCCTGAAACATCGGGGAAATGTAGGTGTTGAATGAGAGGTCATTTATATACTGTCTCATGCTGAATCTAGTTATACTCCCTCTCTCTTTGCAGGTGCAGGAATGTTTAATCGGGCCTCGTGCTGTGCTGATCAAGGATCACTGGCAGATCCCCATCGACCACGATTGTAACTCTAAACTTGCCATGCTGCACTTGTTACAGAAAATCGTGCTCTGATGCAATGTGTGTGAAACGGATAACGGGGAGAAAGACATTAATGATCTGACTGAAAATCAACACACATAAAAAAAACAGAATGGGAGATCTTTATTTCCATTTGAGCGGCGACTGGAAACAATCACTTAGTCCTGCTGTCACCCTCTAATCACATCGGTTAGCCTCAAGAGGACAATCGCTTATCGCAAACACTTAGAGTAAGTCTTGATTTACCACCCCTCTATTCCTCCCTCCACCCTCGCTGATGGACGTTTAAGAGTTTAGAGAAGTGCGAATGGATAATGGCCACATTACGAAAAGCGACCTCTTTCTCAGATTGGAGGGTTATTTCATAGCGCTCATTAAATTCCACTCTCGTCAGGGACCAGAGCCATCATAGCTGTCAGTTGGTGTAGCCTGTCGATGAACAACAGAAAAAGAGGAGGAGGAGGAGGAGGGAGAAGAATGAGTATGGGAGGAGTGTTTGTCTTTCATACCCATGAATACAAATACTTTAACTTGGGATTGTCTGTCTGAGATTTCATTCAAAGCTGCGGAGTGACAGAACAGACCCCGGGGACTCTTACCCCGAGATGAGAAAACCAAAGGGAATATAAAAAAAAAAAAAAACAGGTGCTTGAGTGATCAAAAGGTTTTCGATCATCAAGAAATCTTTTTTTTTTTGGTGACTTTGCAGCATGAGAGCAGTTAGTGCCAAATCTAAATGGCCTGTGACGTCTGGTGCCCAGGGACAGCCTGGCCAACCCTGACACAGCGTCTAGCTGCATTTATAGAGGCAACATTTTAACCGATTTAAGGCAGAACAAGACATGATGGCAGCAAAAACTGCAGAGTGTTGTTGCAAAATGTATAAGCCACAGCATCACTGCATTCAGAAATCACACATCTGCATCTGTTCACACGTATGCATACACATTACTCATAGGTCTGGTTTGTCGAGCAGCTGAAAATGAAAAACAAAGACAGATTGCGGCAGCCAACAGCTCCTCGGCATAATTACGGCAGTTAGACAAGCTACAAAATCATCAACTCGCTTAGAACAAGCCAGCATGCTCTCACTCACAAAGACATGAAGGCAAAAGCTGAGCAAACACGACTCATGAAATGAAACCCGACCCCACACAGTGTTGGATGGATGTCTTGTGACAGTGAGGGAGCCTGGGTAATGTACCGAGGGACTCTCACACCCTCCTGCAGGTGTAAACAGCCCTGTCAGCCCGACTGAGGGGTCCAAGTAAAAAGAAGCTGTGATGACGAAGAAGCAACCCAACTGTCCCCTCTTGTCCCTGGAGGATTATTGAAGCTGGGTCAGATGAAGCTCTATAGGCCCTTTATTATCTGGGTTTAATTTGCTTTGCCTCTTTGAGTTTCAGGGCAGGTAAAGCTGTCTGCATTGGGGACACTTCAGCCAAAAGCTTTTCCCAATTCATTTGGGGAAAGGGGAATAAGTGGGATGACAACTCCTACTGGCTGTCGTTTTCATTTAGCGTTTTCACAGTTTGGCCGTGTGGAGACCTTTGAGACTGATGCAGTGAATAAGGGCTGTTAAAAATTACTTCTGCATCTTGTTGCTAAATCTCTGAGGTATTCTGTAACTTATTTGAGGGTCTAGAAGTTGACTGTATTATAATGAAAATGATCACTGATTACCAATTTTGTAGGGTTGCAACTAATGATTACTGCTGTTATCAGTTGAGACTGAAATATCTCAACAACTAATGGATGGATTGCCATGAACTTTACAGACATTAAAGCTATTAGCACGGTCAAAATTCAGCTCATCCTCAGCTGTACTTTGTGTTTAGTGCTAATTAGAAAATGCATGCTAACACACTAAACTAGGATGGTGAACATGGTAAACATTACACACATTACCTGCTAAAAATCAGCTCATTAAACATTGTCATTGTGAGCATGTTAGCATGCTGACTTTAGCATTTAGCTCAAAGGACCACATTGCTGCAGTCTCGTTATTGTGAAACACTGGAAATCCTTTAATCCTGAATCTTTTAAACAACCCAAGAAGAAAAGGGGACTTTGCTCAACTCATGTCATCATACTAAAACTACAAACTGTAGTTGAGTAGTCTTGAGTAAGACATTGCTTCATTGTAAGTAGTTATAAGAAAAAACTAAATCAGATTGCTTGTTTTGTCCAACCAACAGTCCCAAACCCAAAGGTATGCAAATTACAATGACATTTGAGAAACTGAAAACAATGAATGTTTGGCTCTTTAACTTAAGATTTATGTTGAACTTAATTCATTTTATCAGCACTATTTACTTTTATTTGTGACATCTGAAACTGGTGAATTCACTGCAGTATTTGTCACCGGTGCTGACTCACTTACCAATTCATAAAACCAAAAAAGGAGATAACTGCTGCATACTACATATTCCACATATGTTACTTGACATGAACGTTACTATGGCTTTTGGCTGCTCATATTCAGAGTGAATCCAACATGATGTGAGCATGGCATTAGTTTTCCAAAGGGGGGCATTGAGCATGATCCAGGATGCAGCCTCTGCATTGACTGTACTCACTTGTCAGTCAAACTAAAAGCTGAGGTGTGACAGGTGAGAAAGAGCCAGAAATTGGATACACCTGTAGCTTCCGCCCACTCTAACCAATGAAGAGGCCACAGCACCCAAAATATCAGCACTCTAATACCTGCTGCCAATCTAGACAGCTTGGCGGATACTGATAACAGCCGGCATAAAGAGAAAACCAACAAAGAATGTCTTTCAACAGTGCTTGGCCACCACAAGTTGCTAAAAAGGCTTTGGCAGAGATTGTAGAACTTTCCATGGCACTTCATCTAACAAGTGATTGGTTGATGGCAGCAGAAAATGTCACTACTTTCATATTCTTCAGGGATCAGTAGTCACATGGATTGGGGCACTGTGACCCTGAAGGAGACGACTCCATCAGCAGAGGAAAATCTTCACTGCTATAGGATGGAGCCGATTACTGAGGACAGCTCTGTGTTTGTGGAGATTTACTGCTCTCCAAGTTTACGTCTGAACAGACGTAAATCTTACCAGAGCCATGCACCGCACAACACAAACAGCCCTATAATCTGCCCTCGGCATAATGTGTGTCCGTAATTACCTCTGATATTTCACAGTAACCTTTTTTTCCAACCGCGTACTCAACATATTAGATTACATTCAGAAGCCCCACAGTTGAGTCCGGCCGATGACCTTTACCATATGTCCTCCCCGTGTACCCCCTCTCTCCTGCTGTCTCCTGCTGCTGTCGACTGTTCAATAAATGCAAAATACCAGGTATTACAAAAGGTTGAAACCAAACAAATACTATAAGTAGTGTGAACAGAATCCATTTAGGGCTGCAGCGAACAATTATTTTATTATTGCTTAATCTGCTGATTTCTGCTTTAATTAATGGCTTAATTATTTGGTCTACAAGATGTCAGAAAATAGTTAAAAATGTCCATCACAATCCCCCGAAGCCAAGCGGACATATTTAAATAGCTAGTTTTGTCTGACTAACAGTCCAAAACCCAAAGATATTGAGTTCAGTTCCATAGAAAACTAAGAAAACAAATATTCAATTAAGCTTTTCTTAATCAATTCAACATTTTATCCCTAAAATGTCAAAAATGTCTGCTTCCATTTCCCATTGTCAAAGGTGAAATCTACAAATGTCTTGTTTTATACGACAAGGTCAGAAACAGGCACTTTTGCTTCAAAAAACGTAAGAAACGTCCAGTACTAGTGGTGCTGTTGTATCGGGTTGCATTAAAATTCACCACTTGTGGGGGTGGACAAAAAAATATAAACACTTTCTAATACAATACAACTACCAATAACATAATAAAAACAAACACCTCTCTGACACAGTGCCAACAAAAACTCAACATGATAAGCTTCATAAAAGGTAGTATTTATGGCTGTTGGATGATGCTGCACTGTATACACACACTCTGAACATACTGTATTTGCTTTGCTGCCTTTTGGTACAACTCCCACGAGTAAAAGGTAAATAAAAAACAGCCAACGTGTGTGAAAAGGGGGGAGTCTACAAGACCACAACCCTACCTTTTCCAAAGCCAGTCTGGATAAAAAGCCTCACAACACTGCAAAGCTGCCAGAAAAACAAAATCACAAGAAAACCGCGGAGCCCCCGAGAGAAAGTTTGATAAAAAAAATCTTCTTGATCATGACCGAAAGCATTACGGATGTCATTAGAATGAATTCTTATCGGAAAATCTTGAATCAGAAAACTTCTTCCTCCACAGATTCTCTCCCAGCTGTATGATATAATCCGTCTCCACTTTGAGAAACAATAGACAAGCCTGGTTGTTATATAAGGTACATCCGTGCTTTGTGTTCAGAGAGGACAAGTAACCACTCAAATGAGCTGTACTACTGGAACCACTCCACTGTTAGGGAATCAACAGCAGGATATCAGGACAAGTGAACGCTGCAATTTCATCTTTCATCAAGTTTTGTAGTGTTTGTCTCACTCTTCTCTTGAGATATTGCATAACAGAGGAGGTGCTGACTGCTAATAGGAGAGCCGCTGCTGGGAAATGAATTGTATAGGTCAGGCGTATGTGTCTGCGTAATGGTCTCGTTGTACACACGCTCATTTAAGTTCAGCGGCACTGACACGAGAGCCATAATTGCATCCAAAACAGATGCAACAGATATATGTGAACGTATATGCGTTGGATGAAGTAGATCTTTGTTTGAGGGTTTTGTGCTGTCGCTTTTCTCATCTTCCCACACAGTCATCACTTGTGCAGATCTGCTGAGAAAGGAGGCAATCAGTGCCTTTCCCCTCAGACACCATGCCCCATCCTACCCTTTTTTTAACGGTTTTCTCAGATCTGCCAGTGCCCGCTGAAGAATTAATAATTAACACATCGGCATATAATGGTTCGGGGATTAATAATTCAGCCTGCCGATTTGGACTAAAATAGACCCGAGGCTAAGAGGAGAGCGCTACGGTGCAACAGGTTGGGGCAGAGATGTGGGACCGGGATAAAGGGTGGACTACCAGCGCATACAGTAAGAGACAGTGGCTGTGAGCTGATAGCGTCAATTTAGGAATATCAGTCAGTGTTACGAATCTATAATGAGGCTGGGAGTACAGTAGCTGCTGCGCTGCCCAAGGCCAGGCCAACACAACACTCACCGACAACATTTGTTCTGGCATTAAAATTCATAAGTGCGTAATTGTCTTATGGTTACAACTGAGCTGATCTGTGAAAAAAATAGAGATGAATAGAGCATAAAAAAGACCAGCCCACTCTCACCTAACTTCACTTTGCCACTCTGCCATGTCCAAGTTTTAATTACACATTATTTATAATATAATCAGAACCTTAACAGCGCTGCAAGTAATGCAAGACATACTCAAGGTGCTAACTGGTGCTTGAGCTATGACTGATGTCTGGGCCTATGACATTTTAATTAAGGCCACCATAAGAGCAGGACACATTATGACTAATTTTCTTCCCTCCAAGCCCAGAGAGCGTAATTTGTTAACTCAGTATGTCAATGAAGTGGCAAATACCAGTGTGCTTGGCTGTATGAACAGCAGGGATGGAGATCAGTAAAAACAGAGGGGGACCAATATGAGAGGACATGACTGTGTCTAACAGATGACTCAAGTGGGATCTCAAATGAGTCCTGTCTATTGGCATATAACACCATTCCTCACTCTCTCTGTTTCAAACAATGCCATGATATTTGCAGGTCATACAGCTCTGCTCTTTCAGACAAGGCCACTTGCTCCGAGTGTTTCGGGTTTCCAGGGAAACTGGAGGCCACCTGCGTGCTCAGCTGAACTTTGCAGCCTAGTAAAAGCAGGTCAAACACCTCTCTTGTCTTGTCTGCGAGTTACCATGGATCCTCCTCAGCAGGACTCAACAGTGTCTCTAGCATTACTGCTGCAATTTCAAGCTCTGCCCTTAATAACACTGCATGGGGAATGTCTGGCAACGTGACTGTATTGTCCTATTCTAAAACACACTCAGAGGAGGGGATGTGCACAGATACAGTTACACTGAAATATACATAGATGAGGCTCACCAGCATCTGCTTAATCCTGCTGGGCAATTATTGCACATTATCATTTCTTGTCTTGCAGAATCCCATTGTGCTGAAACAATAATAAAGTTGTTGTGCCGCACAAAGCTATGATTAATGATGAAAAGCAAATACTCATTAAAACCAGTCATGGATGAAATCTAAAATAAACAGACTTTAATTGTATTTCTATTGTACGGTATTTCAATTTTACGATATTTTTATACTGTCCAAGGCAATGGACACCAATTTTATTATCTTAAAGATTATTTTCATTATTGATTATCATCTTGTTTAACCAATTCATCTGTATATATAAAAACCAACCAGCAGTCCACAAACCCAAAGATATTCAGTTTACAATGAAGACTTTGCTCCTTTTGAAGGGGTCACGTGCCAAAAATGTTGGGAAGGACTAGTTCAGCCAGAAAATCTCCATCACAATTTCCAAGAGCCCAAAGAAACACCTTCAAATTGCCTATAGTCGAATCAATAATCCAAAACAAAGATACACAAAGTAAAATTATATTTAAACAGAGAAAAGCAGCAAATCATCACACCCAAGAGACTGAATCAGGCTTTTGCTTGAATAATTACATCAACAATTAATCAACAATCAAAATCCTTGCTGATTAATATTCTATCTCAAGCTACTACTAATAGATTAATCATCTAATCATTATCTGGGTATTTAGCCTGAATCCTCACATACATTGGCTGATGTGCTTATATATGGTATATGCTTAAATCAAGTCCAACAGTTATTGTGTGATAGTGTTTTTTGGCCCTGCCTCGGCTCAACGGTTGTCAGCTCTTGCTACCAACAACAAAGACGCAGCGGAAGCCTAGGCAACTAAAACACACTAGGTCCAAAAATGGCAACTCATTTCACCAGTGATACAGCTAATGCAAGCAGAGAGGCAACTCCAAGTCCTGATCCAAGGCCATAATTCATTTGACATGTCTGTTGAGGCTGTGCATGATAATGTGTGCTTCTACCTGCCAGAGCCCTGGCTGCACAGTGAAGCCATTCATCCACACTCAAGCCTTGTTTTGGAGAGATCTTTACAATGTAAACACAGCAATGTGTTACAAAACATATCAGTGTTTGCAAAACACATGTCTTAACCACTTTTAGTCTTGCTTTGGATACGCTGGGGATTATGCTGGAACTACAGGGAGCCTTATTAGGCGTTTAAACCAGCAGGAATGAATGCATCTTTTTCTTTCTCCCCCCTATTCTTCCACATTTCCTCAATTTCTTGTGAGATAATAAATCATGTAGGCTCTGTAAGGTTAGTCTAAATGTAAAACATGAGGTTCTTGTACAATAATGTCTCAGTTGGCCACATGATGGTCTCTGTATGGTGCTCTACAGTTTTATCTTTCACCCAGTTCCCACTAAACATGGACAATACCTATTTATAATAGAGCAATGTGTATTCTGGTAGTTTATTGTGAAATTCAGCTAACAAAGTCCTACAAAAGTCTAAAATGTTGTTAACTTTGGATGATATTGGTGCAAATTATCAAATTTTCCAGCCACACTTTTTCATTACTCGTCAAGAGCTAATAAACCTGATAAGCACTCATCTTCATCATCAACATGATGGCTTCTTTGAAAACACACATTAACTGTGGGCTATGAATGTGCCTCTGTTCCTCATTTTGTGCTCTAATAACATGCATGATAGTTTCTAAATAGCACTCTGTTCCTATTTATAGCTGAACCAACAAAACTGTCGGCTAATGAATCGGCAATCATTCAGCCAATAACTCAATAATCAGTCCCACCACTGAGATAATCACCCATTATAGTCTACAACAGCCCTGTTTAACATAATGAGCTGAAGCCATTTTCTTGCTGCTGCTAGCTTTAATAGAAAAAGTTGCCATATTTGAATCACGTCCCTAAACTGATGTGCTGGAAATGACTGACCGTTACTTCCGCTAACTCACTTTGTGTTAAAACCGCAGCCTGACAAAGAAAGACAAGTGACCGAGCTCAAACACAGTCCGTCTGTGTCCTTTGACCGTGAAAAAGAGTGAACATTTAACGGCCTGATAATAAAAACCCCCGGGAGTGACTTTACTTTTGACCACAGGCCTCTGATATCAGACCTGTGACGGTTCATTAGCAACGGCTCGACCGTTGAGGACCAACGGCTCCCAGCGACATGGACTCACCTCTCGTTCACCTCGGTGGGGACGGACGGCAGCGGTCAAGGCTCAAAACAAGGTGACAACTTAATATGAACAAAAAAACAAAAATCTCTCAAGTCTTCATCCTGGCAGCGCAGGAAAGAGGAGGGGGAGAAAAAAAAAAGTCTGTTCACAGCATGTTTTTTGTTTGTTCGCTTGTTTTGTTGGATCTCCTCCCGCTGTAAAGAAAACAACAATAAAACCTCCTCTCGCTGCTCCTTCTTGTTCTGTAGCCGTGTATCAGGCACAGATGTGTAAATTATTGAAAGAGTGTTTTCTTCTCTCGGCTGCTTGTGAGATCGGTTACAAGAGTTGGTTGTAACTCGATTCCTCCTCCTCCTCCTCCTCCTCCTCCTCTTCCTCGTAAAAAAAAAAAGTTTCAAACTTGGAGGGGGACCTGGAAATCAACAGATTGATGTTGGCTTGAGCCAATGGAGGAGCCAACAAGGGGGAGTGGACCAACCCAATCAGCCCGAAAATAAAAGACCATTCACCAGCCAGCACATTCCCTGCCCCCATTTAGGGTTTCCAGTAATTATCCATATCCAGTCCCAGTCCCAAGGCTGGAAATTTCCCAGAGGAAATGGTGTTAAGGGAACAATGAACAGGAACTGTGGGGAGCAGTTTTTCTGTCATGGACTAAATGATATACTGGCGTGTTAAAGTCACATTAAAACACTTGTTTCATCACAATTGTCAGCATTTATTTCATTTTATTAAAAAACAAAATGTCATAATTCACTTTTCATAGCTGCAAAGTATTTTAATTAGGTGTGAGAACAAAAGGGGAGAGAGGGGGGGGGATTTTGTCAGCGGATGTTTTTAGGAGGGCAGGAAGTTTTTCCACATCTGTGTAATGAGGAGACAGGAATTCCCGAGGTCAAAATATCCTTCGTGCATTGTTATCTCAACTCTGAGGTAATGTTGTATAGTATTGATATTAAAAACTATACACTGACATAAGCTTCAGGTCACACAGTGTTATTGTTACACTACCCCATAAACTATAAACTAATATCATATAAGTCAGTATTTATATGTTAACGTTACTCTTTGTCATAATAAAACGACAGGACACCTGCAGTGGTGAGACTGACCTGGAGCGTCCTCTAGTGGTTTAATGTGATTTATATGGGAAATACTCTGCATGTGCACTGAGGACTCAAATTGGTGGGGGTATGAAAGGTGCAACAAAAAGTGTGTCAAAACCAGTCTGCCTAATAGGGTGGTTTTATGTTCTTATGTAGTACTGACAGTGATAGTGTCCTTTACTCAGTTATCAGTGATGACAGCCACCCCTGCTTTCTTCACAGCCATTGGATGAAACCCAGATATAAGAAAATATTTAAAACTAGAGCCGATCAAAATGTGGGACAATGGATAAAATTGCTGTGCAAAGTGGGACACCTGCTCATCCTTGCCTGACCTTATCAAAATAGACCAAATACAGATATATGGTTTCTAGTATTTTTAAATGCATATAAGAAGTGAAGAAAAATCTTATGTATAATTACATGATTGTGTTTTTTAAATGTGTATGTACATAATTTCTATCTTCTTTCTAGAATTGGTTTCAATCCATAATGGTAATTTCTACCATATACTTGTAATATACCATGATCAGTGGATGATAGTATTACGTTTAGGGCTGCAACAAACAATTGTTGTCATTATCGATTAATCCGACGATTATTTTCTCAATTGATCGACATTGTTTACAAAATGACACAACAATTTGAAAAAAAACTCGTTACAATTTCCCAGATCGCTTGTTTTATCTGACCAACAGTTGAAATCACAAACATAATCAGTTTATTATAAGATAAGATAAAAGAAAGAAAGCAGAATTACTTTTCTTTAAAGTGATCAATATCAAGTGTTGCAGATACATTTTCTGTCGGTCAATAAAGTGATTCATTAAATAATAGTACTGGCACTCATGCCGACTGACAGGTCAGATCACATTACTGTATTTTTGTATGGGGTCTGTGTTATTAGAGGGGTTTGTGACCCAATTACATTTTGCTGTAGACCTACATTTATTAAAACAAATCGATTCATACAGTTTAAGTGAGGATTTAGCCATTTTTAGGGCAAAATAATACAGATTAATACCTTTTCAGAGAATATTTGATAACACTATAATTAACTTACCCCATAATGATCTCTAAATGCATTTCTGTAACGTCCGCCAGTGTTTTTTGGTGGTTGAACTCAATCTCCCACAATCCTCGGCAAAAGACTAACAGGAAAGTGACGTCCTTTTGCTACGTGTCAGGAAGTCCTATGGTCAACATGGCGGCGCAGCAGGGCGATGTTGATGAGCTCTTCGATGTGAAAAATGCCTATTACATCGGCAGCTATCAGCAGTGTATTAACGAGGCTCAGAAGGTGAAGGTAAGTATCTAATAGTTATCAGTTGAATGTATTAAAACCAACGGTTTCTTCTTTATCGCTGTCTAACTGCAGCCAACGGCCGTTGTGAGCAACAATGCTAAACATGTTAGCCAATATATTCTTTATAAAACACTCCTGTCTGTGTTTCTTCTTTAAAGCCGTCCTCACCAGAGAAGGAGACTGAAAGGGACATGTTTTTGTACAGAGCATACATTGCCCAGGTAAACCACCTTTTTGTCAAGTAGAAATGTTCCTGTCATGAGCTGAACTAACTAACTAACACAGTTAATTAGGCAGATTGAGATTAATAAGCTGCTCTCCCTGACCTGTTGTATGTTGTGTTACTGCAGAGGAAGTATGCTGTTGTCCTGGATGACATCAAGGGCAGCTCTCCACCCGAGCTTCAGGCTGTCAGGATGTTTGCTGAGTATCTGTCCAGCGAAAACAAAAGGTAAGATCTGATGTTTAAGTCAACATGAAGGGGACATAGGGTTGAACGATGTGGCTGAAACATACCGCTTTAACAACCATTAATATTTTTGGCTGAAGGATATTTCAGCCAGTATTAAGTTTGGACTTTATCACCTGAAAAATGATACTGGGTGTGAGGATGTCATACTGCAGATTGAATATCACAGCTGGGTTCCTATATGGGAGTTTTAATGCTTGTGTAAGAGGACACTTATTACCTTCACAGTTTTTATACTTAAGATGCTATTTGATGTGATTCAAAATATTTGAGCTGAGCTTTTTGTTGGATGGTCTTTTAACATCAAACTATTTCCATGTCACAGATTTAAAAAATATATATATTTGGTGAAGGGGAGGCAACTGGTTACATCAAAAGTGCATCTGGATTACCCTAATATTCTTCAGTATGCTCAACAAAATGCTATAGATTATATGATGTATCTTTTAAATACTGAATGTATCACCCAGCCTTTAAATACACTTGTGTGTGTGGAGATTACTAAATAGCCTTTCTATTGTCATATCTTCTACTTCAGTATGTGATTTTGATTCCTGGACTCTCGTAAGTTTAAAATCCTTAATGTATGAATCATTTATTTACTGTTCCTTTTTTTTTTTTTTTTTTTTGGCAGGGATGCTATTGTTGCCGATCTAGACAAGAAGATGGTGAAGAGTGTGGATGCTGCCAACACCACCTTCCTCCTCATGGCTGCCTCCATCTACTACCATGAGATGAACACTGATGCTGCTCTCAGGACTCTACACCAAGGAGAAAGCCTAGAGTGGTAAGATGGGATCAACTTTTACTAAAAAAGATTTTCAAGAATTTCTCATTTTATATTTCAAGGATTTAAAGTAAATACATAATTCAACCCATGTCAGTATATGGATGGAAATAATGATCAGAATAATGTATTAATAGACATTACACACTTTGGTTTTGATTCATAAATGCGTTTAGTAGATGCTCCTGTTGCACAGGTTTATAGTGGCACTATGTCATTCAAAAACCTTGCATGATTATTGAGAGAAGTATAGATTTTTCTCAAGAAACTTCTCGACTCACCACGCTATCAAATTCACCCAAGGCTAATATGTTGGCTTGTGTACGAGAGAGAGAGAGAGAGAGAGAGAGAGAGAGAGAGAGAGAGAGATTAACTAAATTTGTATTCTGTAGTCATTATATTAAAATGTTTGTTTAGCAACTACGGCTTCCACAACTTGGTTTGTAAATTGATGTTTCGGCTGTCACATCTGCTCCACAAAACACAAGACTCTGATGCGTCACTGGGTTTATAAGGTTGCTTTCCTCTTTGAATACAACAGGCCAGAAAAGGACCGTATTGACGTGAACCTTTGTTTATTTTCCAGCATGGCCATGTCCATCCAGGTGTTGCTGAGTCTGGATCGGGTTGACCTGGCAAGGTATGGAAAACAACACATAAACAGAAGATGATTTGCATTGAATTGGTAGTTCAGCTTTGTTATTTGAAGGGCTTGTGGAAAACATCCCGGTGCTTTTTGAATATGTAAATGTCATGACAGTGGACAAACCCTACTATGTTTAGGTCTGGACCTGTAAAATAAAAATAGACACAAAAGTGTATACATACTCTCTCTTTGAAATGGGACTGTGTTCTTATAATAACAGTGTGATTATATTCTTTTTTTGACAGGAAAGAGCTGAAGAAGATGCAGGAGCAGGATGAGGATGCTACTCTAACCCAACTGGCCACAGCCTGGGTTAATATTGCTGTGGTAAGGAGACCAGCATTCAATTACATCTGTGTAATATTGCTAATACACACATTGATTTGTAAATAAAAGCTCTTTAATGAATAATTTGTAAACCCTCTGTACATAATGCAGTGGGTCTGCACGTACAGTAATTAAACTAAATTCCTGTTCATTACATTATCAGCATCCGAGCTGTATTGTGATTGACTGAAGCTGCAATCAGGTTGGAAATAATTAGTGGGCAGGGTAGTATGAAGCAATTCTTGGTGCAGTATGCAGCTAACCTAACAGGTCTAAGAGGGGCCGTGTTTTATTCAAATTGCTCATATTACCCACTATAGTTCTTCCGACTCTAGCTGAGCAGTGGGTGCCGCTGAAACCATTGAAAAAAACAAAACAAAAACAATCAAACAGCTGGAGTTGTGCACTTATTATTGGATTTTCAGCATGACCACTGCTGAACACATTTAATTGCATTCTGCTTGTTGTTTCAGGGTGGAGAGAAGCTGCAGGATGCCTACTACATTTTCCAGGAGATGTCAGACAAGTACTCATCTACACTGCTGCTCCTCAACGGGCAGGCGGCCTGTTACATGGCTCAAAACAAGTGGGAGGAGGCTGAGGGAGTGCTACAGGAGGCGCTTGACAAGGTTAGATGACAATAGTGTTCTTTGTTTGTTTTTTTTCTGTCTTGTTTTTTCTCTTCATCACACCATTGAGTGACACACTCAGCACAGTTTGATGTACAGACATGCACAGTTTGTTCAGTTAAAGCTCTCAGTGCCTTGTTTCTGAGGCTGTATTAGATTCATATCCTTCATAATTAAGTCCTTAATGAATGCTTGCTGGGAAGGGGAGTTCTGCTGGAGGTTCTGTGTAATATGGATACAAGATTAAACCTCTTTATGAGATGCATTCAAAGTTATTTTTGAGTAAGCAGGAAGGGGAAAAATGGAAAACAAGAACTGGGGAGATTTTGCTGTGAGAAATGTTATTAAGACAGTATTCCTTGCTGTTTCATCAACTGATGACAAAGCCCAGTTTGAACAAGCTAATCTTAACTTTCCCTCAGTTTGATGTCACAACTTGAAAATAATGATATTCATTATGAAACTTTAGATATGGTTTACCATGGAGCCTTAAGGCCCAGCAATGTGTTCAAGTTCAAGATCTTTATTTGTGCCTGAGGGGCAATTGGTTCTACCGCAATAGCAATAAAAAAACAACACAACAACAACAACAGCAACACCGGGTGAGACACACAGATACATTATTTTAAAAAGCCACACATACATAATTACACATAGAACAAAACACAGGAGTACAAACTTACAGTATTAGTAAAAAGAAAAAAAAGGAGATGCTACTCAGCTCAGCCAATCAATAGTAATAGTTTATTTACTGTTCTATTATTGTGTTAATGTTCTTTAAAAGGCCTGTTTCATTCGACGGTATGTATAAAGTACCGACAATCAACTAATATGTGTTATAGACACACAGTAACATCCCAATTTGTCACAAAACATTTTTAACTTAGTAATGAGGCTTTTATTTCTAATAACATAAAGATATAAACTCAGAACAAATCTCCATAAAAGGTCAGATGTTTCCTGTTCAGTGGATTCTTTACTCAACAACATAATGTGCAATTTGAAAATCTTCAACTGCCCCCATTGTAACAGCAGATGGCACCACATACTCTTTTGTAGTCCACAGTTATTGTACTTTATCCACAGCAAGATAGACAGTGTGCACTGTTCATCCACAAGATTCAACAAAACATTCATTTTGCAGTCATTTTGTCTTAAGTTTTATCTATTTCAATTTTTTATACTATATAAATAATAAATATGCACTACTGTGTTTCACCTATGTGAATATTGCAGCTCTCTGAATGGATGTGATCTGTACTTAATGTTTCAAGTCTGTTTTTGTGTTTAGGTTGTAGAAGCATTGTTATGTTGACTGAAAACTGAAGTTTAACCGTTTAGGTTAACTGAAGTGAAGCTTTTCTGAGCTTCCTTTTGGTAATCCTCCCCAAACCCAGCTTAGTATTCCTGCTTCACAAGGCAGGCCATTCATTGATTACTTGACCCTTGATTTGACTTCACCCTACACAAAGTTTACTGGTTGAATTATTACAAAGTGATAGTTATCCATTGATGTTATCTTTTACTAAACAGACATACGATAATAAAGAGCATAATTTGACTTTTCTGAATGCCTGCTCATGTTTTGCCAAGACAAAAGAGGTTATTTGTTATGGTAATAAGTGGAATAAATAAAAGGAAAAGTTAAACAAAAGTTATAGTGTTATATACATGTAGAAATATACACATTTGGAGCAACACTCCTCCCTACCTGCTGTACTTTTATGTAGGAAGTTAAAGTCATACCACTGAGTAATTAATCTCAATAAATGACATAAAACATGCTAAATAGAAGATACTTTTCTCTTTCACTTTTGTGTTTCTATATCAGTTCTGATCGCTTTGTGAGAATGACCCTCTCACTCTCTTTCCATCTCTGTCTTTCGCTCATCCCCCTTCAGGACAGCAGTCACCCTGAGACGTTGATCAACCTCATAGTGCTGACGCAGCACCTTGGCAAAGCTCCTGAGGTGAGACTTTGAACCCAAAGCCGTTAACAGGGGCAACATTTTAACAACCACCAGTTTAGCAGATTCCTATAGACAAACTCATCCTCGGTTGAAGAGCGCTTGACTAGTCTTTTTTTTCTCCCAATAACATTCTGCGTTAGAGTGCAAGATGCTCCTCTCAGCAATTTTATGCGTGTTTGCTTTGATTAAACCAGGCAAAAGCATTCAGCCAAGCAATTTCTTGATTGTGTTTGACTTCTATCGTGGAAAGTGTCATCTAAGCATTTCTACTGGTTTAGTGCTGTGTGTGAGTTATACACCCTGGAACTCAGAGTTCATTAGATAAAGACTCAATTATCTGTCTTAAGTTTGATAACCTTGATAATAATGCCATAGAACTCTGACCATTAACTCAAAACAGTCACTCAAAGGTTTTCCAGCTATGATAACCACTGATTAGCACCTCTCGCTCAAGGTTGACAATTATGTAGACAATGCTTGCAAACGAGCCTAATCCTCAGGTGAGGTAGTCGAGAGTAACTTCTGAATGAACTTTGTTGTCTAAGTCCAAGTTGATGTTAAAGTTTGTGAGTCCTTGTTCTGCATGGCCTCCCTTCTATGATAAATGTTAGATTAGATATAAAAGATGAGATATGATTGTCTTTATCAGCTTTGAAGCCCCTGAGAACTTTTGTTTTCTCTGTAACATTAAATATTCATGATTAAAGTACCAACAATTGACACAGGACAGTTTGGTTATGGTTTGATTATATTTGACTGACAGTGGCCCGAGAGCATGCACAAACAACCTTATTACCATTTCCCCCACTTCAAACTAGTGACAAGAGCACAGACACAACAAAATGCAGGAATACCTTCTCTAAACAAGTAAATAACAAACAAAATACTAATTTTGGTGGGGAAATTGATTTCAGTCTGTGAGAAACAGGTTTTGTTTTTGACAAACCTGGAAATGCTTTACAGGTTTAAAGTCCCTAAAATACAGGTTTTCAGCCTTTTAAATGTTTGTTTATGGCTCTTTTTTTGGCTCTTATTTACTCTCACTTTCATGTGATCTGTTTTTCCTCAGGTGACCAATCGCTACCTCTCTCAGCTGAAAGATGCACACAGGGCCCATCCATTCCTCAAAGACTACTTAGCCAAGGTACCTTGCTTGTGTTTGCATTTGTTGTTTCAGTGCTTTTCATTTTCAGTCATACCTCTGGGCTGTGGCCAGTGCTACTTTGGTTCACAAGATGAACCTTCATAACCTTTACTCTGCTATAATTCAATTACCTGACCTGATTGTTTTGATAGTTACTGGGCAGCAGGTGTCCTTGGAGCAAAGTTATTAAACTCTGAATCTTTAGCCTTTATCACACATTTCGTTGTAATTACACAGAAGTGCCGATGTAAACAAACATGTTAAAACTGGGTTATCCTTGCGAAACAAACCATGCGACGCACAGCTGTTGCCGAGGTCAGATGTTTTTCTTCCCTGGTGTTTAACTGTTTGCTCTGCTCTTTGTTTTCCTGCAGGAGAATGAGTTCGACAGACTATCGATGCAGTACGCTCCTACTGCTACAGCATAAGACACCTCAACAATGGACTTCAGTATAACACAATGAAGTGTCAACAGACTATTTCTCCCTCTAACCTGCATACCTGTATTTGTTTTGACATTTTTACCTGTATTATTTAAAACCAGAGCAGAATTCATAATTTCCCTCTGGTGCAGATGAAACACGCCTTGCTTAGTATCCATTCAATGTAGATTATGCATTTCTCCTATTCTGGAAATCAACACATCTGTTTTAATATAAGCATTCCTTTTGAAATGATAATAAATGTTTAATACCTGTGTTGTGTTTTGAAGTGTGTTTTTTTGTGTTTTTGTGTGTGTGTGTGTGTGTGTGTGTACATGCATGAATTTAAACTATTTAAATTTAACATGTATAAAAAAAACCCAAGTTGTGTGCAGCACTGTCTCTTTAAGTCATCCTTTTAGCAGTTCAAGCAGAGAGGGTTCAAAAAACAGAAGATAGCGGCCCTAATTACGTCACGCCCCCTCCGGTTTTTTTTCCTATGGTTTTCTCATAAACGTCCGCTGCTGTCCTCTTTTCAAGTACCAGTTGATTCCCATTGAAACCAAGGCGCGACTTGTCAAAACGCAGCTTTGAACACGTTGACCAAGCAGCAGCGGCGGCGGCGGCAGCGGCGGATAAGAAGACCGGAGAGAGACTACCGCCTCTTTTATAGGATAAATAATCTTCTTATTTCATCGTTTTGTCGTCGCTGGACTATCTTGGTTTCGTGTGCCGGTTTCGTCGGTGAATCTTCTGCTCCAACGGCTCGGAGACGTCAGTTCCAACGGCTCGGAGACGTTATATAAGGCGAGTAACGGACAGAGATGAGACCGCACGGACGTTACAGCTCAGCGGCACAATAATTGCATGTTGCTGGGTTTGGGAGGGCGACGGAAAACGGCAAACCTAGAGTTGAATTCGGTTATGTATCATATGTGCTACATCACGTTTTAGGTTAATTTATTCGTTGCTAGCTAAGCTCGGAAGCTGCTGCCAATGCTGGTCCATTCACTATTGTGTGCGTATGCTTTAACTTAGCTAGACGGCTAACGAGGACGCGCTGCTGCTGCCGCTGATGAGCCCGTGTGCGTATAGCGGAATGATGATCAGAAGAAACCCCCACCAGACAGGCGCTAATGGCTCAGATTAATCGTCTAAACCCGATATAATAATTGGTTCGTGTGGGTTACCAAATACAACCACATAGCCGATGTGTCTGGTCAGACCCGGTGGGCCCTGCTATCATTCATAAAACTGTCCTGGACGCGAAGAATGGGCCCATGTCTTAATTTGGAAAACAAAGAATTAGGCTACTGAATAGGTTAAGCTGGTTAGATAAGCTTGTTTTAGCGTTTTTAGGTTAGCTAGCAAGCTGGTTGACGGATTAGTCACACAGTCTGGACTGTACATCTCCCTGCGCTCCCTCTGTCCCGCAATTGGAGTATTTTTATTTTTTTTCCGGTTTCCACGTTGTTTTTTTTTGTTCTCTCTGCGCCGCACCACAATGAGCAGTCACACCGGGGACGCCGGGCCGGTGGAAGTGGAGCCCATGCCGGGATACTTGGATCTCATCACCAGAGCCTCCACCGTAATGCTGGGCGCATGGAGAGACTGTAGTACGTGCGGCCTGGAGCTCTCCAAACAGACTCTCCTGGATAACGCATACATTACCTTCACCGAAATCGCCCTGTTCTTCTTTTGCGCCTTTTTGTGGACCCAGGTCAGGCGGGGACTGACAGAAAGTCTGTTTAAGGTGAGTGACACACATTCACATTCTCACCACCACACACACACACACACACACACACACACACACACACACACACACACACACAGTGATCCCTCAGCTACCCAAGGTTATTTTATTTACATCCTTAATTAATGGGTTTAGTGGCTCATACCTCTAATTAGAGCCCCAGCACTGCACAAGTGTGGCCTCTGAGCCTCCCATCCCTCAGGAGTTGCTCCTGAAAGCACATGCTCTGGGCAGACTGAATGTGAGGCAGTAGGTGTAAGCAGGTGGGAGTGAGTATAACCAATGCTAACAAATACTAGATACAGTTGTAGGTTTAAGATACAGACAGTAAACAGCCTTATCTGTACATGTGTTAGGCAAACGTTTGAGCTGAACAAGTATAACACTAGAAATATGAAATTCTGTTATATGATTCAAATTTTAATGAGCAGTGTTTGATCTATATTTTCTTTTTGGCACTCACACACAGGCATTTCATTGCTTTACATTCTAATGAAGTATGTATTTCGCAGTTATAAATGCTTATGAGCCCAACCAGTAATGTCCTATTAAGACTAAAACCAGAGAACTGCTGGTAATCTGGTAATCAGATTACAAATGTTGTGATGACAAAGTCAATTTTTACACTAAGTCTGAAACAAATCATTTAAAAAAGCATCTATTTTTTATCTGTGATTTTGTGTGCTAGCTGAATACAGTTCGAAGATTACTTTCTTGTTTGTTCCATTTGTAACGGTAAATATAATCCTGAGGTTTTTAGGTTTCTTCCTACAGCCCCTTCCCTCCCTTTTTCTCTCTGTATCTCACACACACTTAAACTTTGCTGGAATTAGGGCAGGGAGATGTGCATAAAATGTAGTATATATAATTTTATGTTGCAATAGCAGTATATATTGTAAAATTATACATTTTCTGGTAAGTCAGTTAAACTCTGCATGGCTACAATAACCAGAAAGGAAATTGCAAATCCAGTAAATCAAATACCTGTCAATTCAAAGCGGTTTAAATGGTATGGCAAAATCTCTGCTGTGGGAAACATGTATTGTGTCCCACTGTATATAGGATCATATTGTCTTAATACATTATATAAACGGCTTCATTTTGAGAAATGAGACCAACAGATACATGTTGCCACCATTAAGTTGGAAATCATGTCAGTTACCTCAGGATGTGCCCTCACAAAACCACAATGTCTATAAAAGGAACATCACAACATTGTTTCTTACCACAATATGTTCATCAGACCTGATGCTCAGGCTCTGCTGTAATGGACTGGCCCTGTTCCCAGGTCTCCTATAGTCCCTTCACCCATCCCAGGGTACCTCCACCCTGTTGGTGTTGCCAGGGAAAGGCCCTCTTTCTCCACAGATACCCTGGATGTGGCCCACGGCTCATTATTCTGCCTTGGTCGTGAGGTGGGGGTGGAGTGTCTACACGTGGTAGATGCTATGATGAGCAGTATGTAGTTCAGGGCCCCATATGTAAAGCCAGATGTGGCCTGAGAATGCAAAGAATGAGGCCTGTTTTCCCCTTTCCATTATGCATATGTGTCTCAGCATGTGACTCACAAATTCCTACAGAACAGAACAGCTCTGGATGCATTTAAGGTCTGGATACTATAGGGGCTGTGAAGGATGAGGTGAGATTCTAAGATTGTGTGTCAATGGGCCCATGGTTTTTTAGTGCATGTGTAATACCACCTTTACAGTGCTTACATTAGGGATGAAGTGTTAGGTCAGCTGTGTGGAGCTAAGGCATTATGAATATTGCTGTTATACATCACAAAAGCTGTCAGAAGAGTACAACTACATTGTTTGAAGTCTTATTTGAGCACTGCGAATTGCACAGACTTGAACAAAACAGGATGTTTTGTCACTTGTTAAATTGAACTACAATGCATTTAATAACTTCTCTGTAATGATTAAATATGTGGTTTTCTCAGTGTTGAAGTACACAATTGCTTTGCGCGCTGATGTGGATTAAAGAGGCTAAGCTGTCATACAGTATGCAGTATGAGCACAATAAATGACAGCAAGGACAATTGTGAGTACACATACTTAATTAGGTCCAGAGTTAATGAAACCTCATGGACATTAAATGTTAGCTTAGACATCAGTGGACAAAGCACTGTGTAATACTATCCTGTGGTGATCTTGTGGAGACTATGATGATGCGATCTGACGCGAGGAATCAATGTTGCTTCCTCTGACAAACTATGAAAACGCCATTTATGGACCTCAAAGAAGTTGCATGAATATACCTATCTTCATGAATTTGTTCACAGGACCTATCAGCTGATTAAAAAGGAAAATGAATCTGCAACTATCTGATTAATCATTTAAGTATACTATTTGATGAGTCCAGGTTCTCAAATGTGTGAATTCTCAGCTTTTTTTGTGTCATAGTAAACTTATTACTTATACATATTTTGAGGTATATACTGTTGCTCATACAAAACAACACGTTTTATGACATCGCTTTGTGCTCTACTATCAGAAACAGCTGGTTGCCGAAGTTTATGATACATCTGCAGAAGAGCTGATGGATAAAAATAATTAGTTTCCTGTTTTGTTACTTACAGTACTCCCAGTCATGTTTGAAGAATGAAAGATGACCCACTTAAAATCTCCATTTACTCTGGTCTGTATTTTCCACTGAACAGTCAGATTCCAAAGCAGTCTGAGTGATACTTTTTTTTGTGTTGTATACTTAGCTTGCTGTACTCAGTCAGTAGTACCACAATAACAGCAGCCAACCCTTGTTACAATGTGTTATCTACACAAGCGTGAGACTCATGCCTTCTGGTAGAGCCCACTTACTGTCAAAAGAGTTCACTGTGGACTGTAAGAGATATTCAATCTTCTGCGTAGGGAAGACTGTGGATAGACACTTGCTTTTTTAGTGACAATGCAGTCTACAAGCTAGGAAAGGTCAAGGTTACAAACCTAGAGGTTGAGTGGACTATCTTCTGTGCTGTACTGGACGCATTTGTATGTATAAGCCTTTCTGTGCTCATGTTAACCAAATGATGGAAGCCAGGTTCCATCATTTCACATGTCAGTGAGCATGCTATTGGGTGAGGTAAGGCGAGAGTGTTGGGGGTGGGGATGGCTCCTGTGCACAGTAGTGCGTGGTGGAGTAGTATTCTTCATGTTTCAGTTTTGGTTTGATGTTTGAGTGTATGAGTTCGAGCAGCACCTATTCAGGTTAAATTAAATACAACTTGTTGATAAGCCACTTGAGCTCTACTGTTACATAAAGACACATCATAATCTCCTGACTCATCCACTGGAACTGCTGACATTGGACATTTGAAAATAAAATAACAAAAGTAAACGTGTTCTTTAAGTGTTGAAACGCTGAACATCTATCTCTGGGAATTTGATGTTGAAACTCCTCACTCTGCTGTTATGAACTGGCTTCTGTAAAAAATAACAATCTTCTAAATGTCATGCAACACATAGACAGCTGTGAAAGTAGCTGTACTCCTTCCTCATTGTCTTTTAACTTTATTCTGCACACACATATTTGTGAGAGTGTGTGCAGGTTAATGTCTCTATTTGCTTGTATGATGTTAATGGGTGTGTGGTTTCTGAGTTGTGCATTGCATTTATATGCTCGTTGTGTTAATGAGCGTGTGAGGTTTCAGACTTATGTTTGTGTTTGCATACAGTCAAAAGCTTGCATGCGCCACTTCCTCGCAGGGGATGAATAAACAGAAGGAAGAGAGAGCTAGAGGAAGGAAGGAGTGGCGAAGAGAAGTGGACTGAGGGGTTATGCATCTGAGGCCAAGCCTGCTGACTCAGCCTGGAGTAGCCAATCATTAACACAACTGTGCACACTCCCTCACGCATGCATATGTTCGTAAAATGACATACACACATGCAAATTCTGTCCACTACCATTTGTTTTTATACCCAGCAACACCAGAACATGTATTTTGAAGGAGGCAACACAGTAGCTGCTCAGTATAGACAAAACAGGCAGTGGTCAAATCCTCCTTGCAGCACCAGTTTATAACGGCTCTAATAAATGCCTCCCGTAGCCCCTCACACACACACACACACACCACACACACACGCGCGCACACACACACACTAAAGCAGTCACTCAAAGAGGAGAGCAGCGGTATGCTTGCCAGCTCCAGCCTTATTGCAGGGCTTATCTTCTGCATAGAGCTGAGTAGCACCTCATTCCCTACTGTTGTTCTAAATGTGAAAGCAGCCTGACGTTTGACAAGGTCCCCAACCACAGATCCCAGATCACGTTCCACTAAGCCCCTGCTCATTGTTGTACATTAGAGCCGCAGAGGGAAACCTGATATTGGATATGTGGTGAAGGGGAAGTGCTATCCATTCAGACAAAAGTGCCCACTCAGGTGCAACTTGCTTGTAATTTTGACACTGATTGCGAGCAATTGTTATGAAGTTTGGTTATTACTCCTCCCCTCTCCTCTCCTTTTCTCTCCTCTCGTGACTCAGCTCTCTAATTTATTATCACATAGTGTTTAAGTGAGCAACACTTTCACCAACACCTGACACGTGATCTATTGCTCTGTGCTTCAGTGTGTCATACATCATAGAGCACTTAAAGGTTCACAAAACTGCCTGCCCCACTGTTTCCCACACAGAGGTTGAGCTTCAATTAATCATAATTTGTAACTCTGATAGATGCAGTTATATAAAAGGTTAATGAAATCCATCATATATTTACATCAGTACCATACAGTGTGTACATACAGTATTTTTCTGTATGTTTAGAATATAGTATGCCTAATTTCAAAGGCACAATATGTCCCTAACCTTGTGTGTTTTTTAAAAAGCTGAATATCTGGTGGCTTTCTGCACTAATGCTTGGCTTTGTGCACAGGAGTGGTGGCCTGCAGGGTTGTTCCAACCTATAATGCACTCAGCAACAAGCTTTCAGAATTCCTACTAATATATTTGCTGGCTTGCTTGTTTAGCTTAGCAGCTGATTTCCATATACCTGCCCTTTATGAAACATTTAGTTGCAGCCCTACCCTTACGTACTCCATTAGGTGAACGGAAGAGTAGTTTGTATTAGTAGTAGTGCTGTCAAATGATTAAAATATTTAATCGTGATTAATGTCATAGTTAACTCGCAATTAATCGCACATTTTTATGTATTCTAAATGTCCCTTGATTTCTTTTTGTCCCATTATTTTTTCTCATTTCAATGCTCTTATCAACATGGAAACACGGCTTGCTTTGTGCAAATGTTGTTTTTATTGAAAAATCATCCATCGTCGCCTTGCTTTGACGAGGGGATCAGCTGTGTGATTGGCCATCAAGTGGTATTTCAGACTGGACGTGCTGCGATGATGGCTCAGTTCACAACGACAAAACACACAGATCACGTTGGTCTTGTCAATGGAACCATTTGGCAACTTTTTAAAAGTAAACTTTCCATTCAGAATATTATTGGCATCCATTTCGGTGTCTTGCGCTCGCCATCCACTCAAAACGTAACGTCTACTACTCTTAAACGAGTAAGTGAGTAAAGTGTTTGTGGCGTGCCTGTTGTTTTGTTTCCAGTCTAGCTAGATCTAGTGTGGTGTTGTAGTTTTTCTAACGTTGCTAGTTGTTGCATCAGCATGTGAAAAAAACTACAAAGTTAAACAAACATTAATCTTGTGATAAAAAATTGACGCCGTTAAAATGGGTTTGCGTTAACGCCGTTACTAACGCGTTTAACTGACAGCACTAATTAGTAGTAACATTTTGTAAAAGGTGTCTGCAGTTGTTGAGGTTCCCAAACAGAGGGAGAGGTTGTGCACTCTTTAACATGGTGAATCATAGCCAAAGCAGCCATATGAACCATTCGCTACAAAGCAGGATCATGAATCAGCCCTGTTTGCTGACTGTGACACTCAGACTCTCTTCTGGTCAACTGGAATGTGCTGTGAGGCCTTGACCGCTGTAGAGCCGCTGTGCCCAGCCTCTCAATCTTTTTTCCTCTTCCCCTTTCTCTCTGTCTCACTTACTTGCCTCCAGATAGAAACAGTGGACAGGCTGTCATTAGACTAGAACACACTGTCACTATAAACTTCACACTTGGCAGCTGTCTCTCTTCTAACAAGGCCTCTCTATAACTGTGTGTGAGAGTGCAGTGGTCAGAGGAAACCGAGCTTCATTTTGTCTGCTCTGCATCATCATACTTCAGACACTTAAGGGACATGTTTACGTCTGTGCATCACTTGTCCATGTTGTCCTGGAGACAATAAGAATAGCACACAAGCTCTATGTTACATTTCATGCACGCTTACACACAGAAAATCAATCATAGAGGGTGACCAGTGTTGCCAACTTGGGAACTTTGTTGCTAGATCTAGCTGCGATTATTCAGACCCTTTTAGTGACTTTATTTCAAAAAAATTACAAATTGAACGACTTATTCAGATCATCAGGGAAAAGGTGAAGAATATATTCATACATATTATACTGTAAGATTATTCTGATGCATGCTGCTCAGAGTAATCACAGTCCACGGCTTTTCTGCCAACAGCCCTGGGATCTCTTCCTCTCCTCTTGACGGTAGAAGTGGCATCTGGGGCATGTTTAACCTTCTCCCTCACTCTTTAGCTACAGATCTCTGGATTAGGGCGTTCCAATAGCTTGTAAATATGTAAATAGTTTGTTTGGTGTTCTTTTACACTCTCTGTCTCACGATCTCTGGCATAGTGCGTGCCTTTGTCTCATACTTCCCACAATGTCCCTGTAGTCAGTTTGTTATTATTCGGTTAAATAATAATAGTGTTTGTATCAGAAACAGAAAATAATGAAAACTGATTGTGGCCAACACCTAATATCAATGTTTTATTCAGATATAAGTGCAGGGAACTAGCAGAGCGTCTGTGGCAGACCAGAGAGAGTCAATGAAGTGATGCGAGTTAACTGAATCAAAGTTATTAACTTAACTGTATTCACTATATAGAATGAAAAATGTGTGTGTGTGTGTGTGTGTGTGTGTGTGTGTGTGTGTGTGTCTTTGCATGCTTGCACGTGTGGTTCATTAAAGCTGATAATGAATTGGATGCTTCTCTTTACTTTGGTCATGGGTAGGATCTCAGAAGCATTCTTGGGACGCAATTAGACTAGTTTCTCTCTCTCTCTCTCTCTCTCTCTCTTTCTGTGGAAAAGGCCGGTAAATCTGCACACAGACTCACAGAAAGGGTGCACTTTCCTTTACTCAATGTGATCAGAACATTTCCTGTGGTTTTGTTCTTTGCTCTCCCCTCAATTTCACCTCATCTCAACTATCTTTCTTTTTTCTGTATCTTCTTGATCTAACCTTTTGTCTGTTGAACTCTGCCCTCTCATTTCTTCTTCTCTGGCGTCCCCACCCACCATTTGGTTTTCATAGCCACGTAGTTAGTTAGCCCAGACCCAATGGTTTGGAGTGGGACCTTTCAGGGAAACTCACTCATATATGGCATTACAGAGGTTGTTCTAACAAAATGACTGTAGCCATACCACGCTTCCATGTCGCCAGTCAAAGTCTCTTGAAAGACATAACATTTTGGCAAGAATGTCAAATGTCTTCCACTAAAACCTCCATTCTGTAACACTGTCAAAATTCAGATTCTTTGTTTTGTTTGTACATCTTTTGTAAGAGGAAGATATCAGCAATGCTGTAAGTATTTCGGTATTCAAAGTGATGTTTCTCAAATGTTCTATTGCCCAAGTAAAAAAACAAATGAGTTACAGCAGTTGTTTCAGCTACGCACTGCTATGGCAGTACATGAAAAATTAATTTCCTATGGGAAATTAAAACCGTTATACTGGTTCATCCGGTATATCGTCCAGCACATTACACTATGTCAGTGATTTATGAATCAAAACATGTTTTATTGATGTTTTAAATTACCTATTTACAAGTTATTCTAGAGGTGAAGGTGAAAGCTAAAATAGATACAGGGTTACATTGTCTATAAAGTTCCACTGTGTCTAACTGATTTCATCCTTGCTGTAACCAATAACCAATAACCTAACCTTAATCCAGGCATCCAATCAGTATTTAACTCCATTAGATGGTTGTGTAATGAGACCTATCTGCAATATTGGAGCTATAATCATCAGCCTGAGCTGAGCTGCTCTGTCTTGTAGAAGATTCTGATCTTGTTCGAGGTATAAACACAAACACACACACATACACGTTATATCACTTGTGTCATATGGTATTGTAAGCAGTGTTAATAGTATTAACTGTTACTAGGGATGGGAATCAACAGCGATCTCTCAGTACAATACTATATTAAATCTTAATATCATCATGAATAAGCTTTCATTATTTTTATTTATACATTTATATGTAACTTGACTATGTATTTATATATTCCTTAAGACATCAGTCATTTATTTGTGTATTATATTTTTGAATGAATAAGATCTTACAGGCAGGATTCAAGAGTCTATTTGCCAATTCACCTCCAATCTCCTTTCACAGTTTATTTGTAAGTAGGACTCCACTGTTATTGTTTGATTGAACAGAGGTCCAGTCTTAGGGAACAACTTTTGTGCTTCACTTTGCAGTCATTCCTCAATTCTGATTTTTTAAAAAGAACTGAAACAACTCTTGAAGGACTACAGTATTATGTAAATGAGATATGAAACTGTATATGAAAGCAGTACCAATATATTATTGTAAACCTTGTTTTTTTATATATTTAAAGATTATTTATGTCTGTTTTGTGGCAAGCCTATACAGCTTTCTTTATTTTGACATGACAATCCTATGGGTGCACTCTCATCATTTTAGGCAGTTTGAACTTTATAAAAAAAAACAATTGTGTGACTAAAATACATCAGAAAATATAACATGAACTATAAGTAATTAATGAACTCTAAAAGTCTCTAAATAGAATATAATTGTATGTTTGTCATTAAATTGATTTTCCCATCTGTAGAAGTCAACATCATTGTTTGTGTGTGTGTGTGTGTGTGTGTGTGTGTGTGTGTGTGTGTGTGTGTGTGTGTGTGTGTGTGTGTGTGTGTGTGTGTTTAGCTTTAGATTATCTGTGGGTGGATAATTATGGTGAGCTCATGAACTACTGCCTGTTGATGCACACATAAATTTGCTTGTGGAAGAGACACACACACACACACACACACACACACACAGAGTCAGTCACTCCTCATTCTCCTTGTGTCGCCAAATAGCATGGGTAGTGCATTATGAATGACAGCCATATGTCTCCTAGCTATCAGCTTGGACAGGGAGCAGCTTGAGTGAATATCTTAACACTTCACTGAGCCCGTACCTTTATGTCTGTTATTTCTCCACTCTCTTTCTGGTGCTTTAACCATCCCAGAATTACGAGAATATGAAATTGCTTTGATCCTTCTGCAGTGTGGGAACATATATAACGGCAGAGATAGAGACAGAGACAGCACTATGATAATTATATACTCTTCAGTATGGTAGTCATCTGACACGAATAAAAAACATATGACCATACGCATCACAAGGTTGATGTTGTCTGAGTAAATGTAACAAGGTAGAAAAATAATGTCCCATTTGTCCAAATGTACCATCTTCAGCCAAAATGTAACAGCATGGTTGGGGAATGAATGTTTAAAGAAGAATTAACCAATGCCAAGAACGTGATACATTTTCTAATTATCTCAAGACACTCTTGTTGATTTTTACAGTACAGTTGCCTATCATGTATTCAATATGAGAAGGAACATGCATTTTAATTTTTGATTAAATCTGAATGAGGTGCCCAGCTAGCATTTCTCACAGCTGTATCTCCTGCTCTATGTCAGGTAGTGTTAGTCTTTGTGAACGTTGGTGTAGCCACAGATAAATAAGCCGAAGGAAAACTAAAACAAGATATATCTCATACCAGATCAAATACATCACAAGAGCTGAAGAAACTCTTCAGAGATTTTGTACTACTAATTACAATAATGTGTTAGATGAGGGTCAGTATGGTACAGCAGGTGATCACCTCACAGCCATCGCTGTGTTAAGGTGTAACAATGTGGTGTAACTAAATTTTTAGTACTAGCAAAAATATTTTGACAAGCCGAGACACACTCTATACACATAAATAACCCTCCTCAAAAACAAGGACAACGTTGCTAATGTGTGATATTATGTAGAAAACATAATGCTGCTCCACAACCATGTAATAGTAATGGTGTACATGATTATATGTTTTAGTTTAATCCCTTTGTTGTGAAGGCCATGTTCATTTACTTTGATGCTCCAGGCGGTAATTTGACAAGACCAAGTATAGGGTTAATAATGCCTCCACTGGGATCAACTAATAGGCTAGACCTGCTCTGAACACATGCACCTGCTCTCTCTCACTCACACCCAAACTGTGACACATATGTGCTGGGTGGGTGCTCACACATACAAGACAGAAAGGCTTTATACACATTCTTTATTTGAATATATTTAATGTATTTATACAAGAGGAACTGAAACCATTGAACGTTTAATTTAGACTTAAGATAAGTCTTTGGCAGTTCCCCTGTTGTGAGAGCTCATGCGTTTAATAGTTGCCATACAAATCATCTTAAAACAGATTCAAAGACTTCAGTGCTGTGTTTCATAATATTCAAGATTTTGTCTTTGTGTGATATTTGTTGCATTTTTCATGATCTGCTTTCGAGAAACACCTTGAACTTCTAGGCTAGATTTTACACAAGACTGACAGAAGAGGAGGTAGAGAGAAGGGTGGCTCAGCCCACATTTTTTAAAAGTGTGTGGGGTGCACGGTAGTTCACCTAGTAGAGTCATTTTTGAAAGCGAAACTCAGAATGGGGCCTGAAAATGTGATTAATGTGCAGTTCTTAGAGAGTCCCATTGCACTAAAAAGAGTGAGGTCAAATGTTTCAGAAGACATGTTTTTTCACATGCCACTACAGACGGCTGCTGCAGACTGTCGGTCATATATTGGGGTTATTTACTTACTCCTGGATGCAAGGTGGGTTTTCATCCAATCACGTGCTATTGTGCAAATTAGCTTGCTCAGCGGTGGCCTTGTCTAATCGTGTATTTTTAATCAAATCAAATTTAAATGTTCAGGCTGTCTCTTGCTTCAGTGCTATCAGTATCCTAGCAGAGTCTTGTGAGTTTCCTTGCTGGGCCGGCGATGCAGCCACATCCACACGGAAAGACAAAAAACATAACATGCTGTTTGATCCATGAGCCCTGGCCTGTTTAAGTGGGGGGTGATGATGTTGTGAATGCATTATATGCCTCAGTGTTGCCCCACACTTCTTGATGTGACTTTAATCCCACACTACTGTTATTTTATCGTACAGATAGCAGCGTCACTGTTTGCTGATTTGCTCTCCTTTGCCGTGTCTGTGGAACTATGATAAAGCCTGCTGCTGTGTCAGGCCGTTAAAGCTGTTTGTTGACTTCCATGTTGCTATTTTACATAAAAGTCTAACACCGGTAAACTAACTACTTGAAGGCTTCTGAGGGGAACCTTTGTTCTAAACCTCAGATACACGTTCAGCAATTCATTAGGTGTTAAGCCAATTCATTCGACCAATCAGAGGTAAATAGGTGGGGTGGGGATGTGATCAGTCTAAATCAACATAATTAGATGATCAATGTGAAAAATGTAAACTTCTCCCACCGAACACGACCAAAGCCTCCCTGCCAACGGAAAAATGACATTGGCAGTTCTCACTCGCTATGGATTGGTTAGAGTAAAATCAAACAAAATAACTCCCCTCCTAGCAAGGTATCGGTTAATGAACACAATGTCAGATTGAATAAGGTGAAGCAATATGGCAGTTTTGTCTGACTGTCAGGCTACTGAAACTGAAAACAATGTACAGTTTGATTTGAAAGATTTTAGCACCATTTGTTGGTAAATCAGTATTTAACATTGTAAGCACATGTTGCCTGCAAAGAGGTGCAAGCAACCTCCCACACATAATTGAGACAAGGAACACCATAACATCATGTCATTCCTGTCATATGGAAAACCAACCAACCAGCACAGGTCAGAGTTCTCAACAATATAGAAATTCAGCAAAGGAAGTACTCTCTGGATCCTTCTGCCTCCATCTGAGCCAAGAGCTTTATCCCCACTGACAGCTGTCCACTCACCTTGTTAAGAACAAGGGGGGAGATGTGAGGGTAGGGTGGGTGAGATCATTTTCTCTTCATAGAGGCACATATTCTATTTGGAGTGAAGCAGAATAGATTTGTAAGGAAGGGGATATTTGATGTAGCAGGAAAATGGCATCCTAACCTACTTAGAGCACCAGAAAAGTCTAGAAAACACCTCAAATAGTGTTGTATAAATTCTTAATCACAGGCTATATTTATTGCATATATAAATATAGTCTAAAAACTCCAGCCATCCATTGGATTAGCCTTTGTAAATCCTATTTGGGCCCCAGTCTGGAAAAAGATGTAAAGTGAACAGAGGGAATCCATGATAGAATTGGGTTTAAAAGTGACACTGAGATGGACAGAGTGACGTCAGATTAACCAGAGAGATCGAAGCCAGGCAGAGCTAAAGGAATGAAAGAGGGTGAATGAGAGCGCGAGGCTTATTGAACAGATCCACACATGAGCCGGCATCCTGACTCACTGGCCCAGTTTACCTCCTTATGCAACAGGCCAGTGGAGTCCATTCACCCTCTCTCCTCTCTCATCACTTGCTTCCAGGAAGGGCAGAGAAGGGTGGGGGCTGTTGTCTTGTAGAGAGTGGAGGGTGAAAGGGAGAGCAATGGGGTGCAGCTGCAGATGAGGGGGACGGATGAGGAAGGACTGGAGTGGAACAGAGATGGAGGGAGTTTTTAGCCACACAGTATGGCTTTGCCAGCATCCCTGCATGGTTGCTAAGGGAACCACTTATTTTTCGTGAAGTCTCTTTCACACTGACTCTTTCCCTTCAACATACACTCTGCCTCTATCATTTCCCTTTCTCCTTCTGTTTTAGGACTGCTTTTCTAAGCAGACAGTCAAAAGAAATTCAGCGATGCCCTGAGCTAGAGAAAGAGTTCAGCCAGAGTCTGTCTGTCAGAGAGAGAGAGGAAGAGATGGGGGAGCTGTTGAATGGTCGTAGGTCCCAGCTGAGTGTAATTCAAGGCCCTGTCATTTATCCGCCAGAGGACGAGTGGATTATCTCAGTGTCCTTGACCCACTATACCCCCACTCTTTAGGCTGGCATAGAAAACTAAAGGGTAGATAGATAGAGTGGGCGGATAGGACCCAGTGTGATGGTGGGCTGGCTGGCACAGAGAAACAGAATGGAGACATTGGCAGGCTGTTATATAATCTCTCAGAATCTGCATTTGAAACAAAGATTTTTGTCCCTGCGTTGTGGTTTTGGTTGCTTAAAGGTCAGGACCAGAATATAAAAAGACCATCTCTGTCCAAAATTAGTCAGGAAGCAAAAACATCCCACTTCCTCAACAGATACCTGTAACTGAACCTATCCTTGGTGCCAGGTCAGGCCACTGCCAGTAGCAGAGGACTGACTTTGGGGTTTATTAACAGCAATGGTTTAGACATTGAAACTGGATATAATCACGGAAAATCTTATTAGACTATAGTGATTCTGTGTGATAATCCAGACTGCCTTAAGAAATGCATGGGTCTGCTTTAGTGGGAGTGTGTGCTACCGGTACTGATAGGAAATATGATCCAGGAAGTCAAGTTTGAGTAATAGTACTATGATTATGAAAGCTTATCAGATGTCGTCAGACAGTTTATGTTACTATCAGAAAGAATTTGACAACTCTCCAAGTTATTATCAGTTATTATAAAATTTTAATTTATTTAATTAAAAAATAAATTTTCTTTTTTTTTTTAAAAAAAAAAAAAAAAAAATTTTTGTTTCTTTTCAGTTTAATTGTTTCAAGTGTTTGGCATTCCTTTTTGACTTCCTCTGTAAATAGTTTTCCAGTGTAAATCCTCAACTTTCAAAAAAAATTGCTAAACTTGCAGCCAGTATGGTAAATGCCATACAAAAAATTATGTTGCAGTAGCGCAGAAACTCACATTAACTGTCACTACCTACTTGAAAATTGCGTATTACCACCGTGGTTGTAAAATGCGGCTGACACTCTGTGTCACTACTCGTATGAGTTTAGTTGCAGTGTGAACATAGCCACATACTGCCTAGATGACACAGAGGAAATGGCACAGTAGGTGTTATAGATTCATAGAGGTCAGAGTGAAACAGTGAGAAGAAGAGTATAGAGGTATATAGAACAGATATGTAAGTATTAAGAGATGTACCAGCAGTGAGACAACAGTAATAGTGATCAACAAGTAAGATATGCTGCAGAGGCATGGCTGGTGTTTGCAGTAATCTGTGTCAGCCACTAGTGTGTTTCACCCTTTGTGACTGTGCGTAGGCTTATGTTTTTGTGTATCGGAAGAGTTGATGTGGTGGAAGACTGAGGGGGTATGCTGTGTACTGACAGCTGGCTTCTATAAATAAATGTTGCAGGCAGGGGGGAGACGCAGGGGTGGAGAGAGAAAGAACGAGGGAGCTGGGAAGAGTGACAAATAATGGGGAAGGCGGGGGAGAGAAGGGGCAACGGAGGATGGGAGAGCTGATAGAGAAGGACTGATACAGATGTACTGAGAGACTTAAAAGAATGTGGTGACTGTCCTGCGCTTGCTGAGTGTCATGACTTACTGAACACACACAACATGTCACCACAGCCTCGACCAATCAGCAGCCCTGGCTGGGAACATGTGCATCCTGGATGCCTCCATCTTTTTCTAGATGTGTACCACAAAGTCTGTTGCCGGCGCATGTTATCTCACATCGGTGTTGCCCCGTCAACTTCCTTCCTTGTCTTATTTTGACTCTCTGTGTGTGTGATGCAGTGACTCAATCAAATTCATTAAAACAGCAGGAAAAGAGACAGAAACAAAGAAAAAGGCAGAGAGAAATAAAGAGAAAAAGAATGGAAAAAGAGAGGAGACAAACAGCAAACTTATCAGGCAGAAAAAGGACTTTCTTAGACATTTAGCTGTGGCAACTCTCCCTCCATTAATTTGTCATGTAATCGGTCACCGAGCCTTCTCAGATTATGTCCTGTAGACTAGCTGCTTGGTAACAACTGACTGAGATGTACTGTATCACTGACACCGGCTACTTTCACTTTCCCGCCTCCTGTTACACCATTTCATTGCCTTCCAAAGTGGCTTGTGTGTGTGTTGCATTTTGCTTATGAGGCTGTGAGCTGGGTTTGGTTTCCTGTCTTGGCACAGCTATGAAACACTGTACACCTGCCTGTCTTGCTGCTTAACTGACGTACCTGTCTTACGTATTTTACCTCTCTCCTCGTCTTTCTGCCTCTGTGTGTGCGTATGTGTGTTTCTCTTTATATGTTTGCCCGTGATGGGAATGTATTGTCAATGTTACATCCTCAACAACAGACAGTAAGATTAGGGAGGGGGACGGAGGAAGATAACATGGCCCCACCAGCGAGTAGGTGGGGTCACGTTATCAGGCTACATCAGCACATCAGAAGCCTTCTCTTCGACTTCCTCTATTTCTGCTTACATAGAAAACCATAAGCAGACTTGCGAAAGACTCCTGTGGGCAGACAGTCACGTGATTATAATGTAGCTTAGTGACGATGGTGGGTGTACACGTCTGTCAGGAAGAGCATGACACACAGAGTGGAAGGGAGCACATATGTCAGTGTTATTTGAGTTAAATACTTGTATTACTATGTATATGCAACAGTCTCTGTATCTTTAATCTAGCATCTAGTCGACATCCTGACACTGTCAGTAGCGCTGGCAACAGGCCAAAAGTGGGTCATCTTACACTTTATATCGACGTCTCAATATATAAATGATTTAACAATCATCTGATGTTTGTAATACCTCTTAAGTGTAGAGGATGTTGTCATTGTCCAAACTGTAGACTTGAGTTTGCTTCTCTCCGGCTAAAATATACCAACCTCCAACTTCCATTAAGGCCCATTTGTTTTCTGCAGCCAGTGTTTATTAGTTTAGAAAAATGTGCCTAGAGTTGTTGCAACAGTTACATTCCCTATAAAAAAACATCTGTGGTCCAACTGGTCAAAAAAAATCCTACCCAGGATTTCTCTCTGAATGTCCCAGCTCATTCTTTCTGTTGTAAGATGTGGTTTTTATAATATTTATTATATATATATATATTTTTTTTCCCCTAACCATTATATCATGGAACAATATAAACTAAACTTATTTACAAGCATCCAAAATGATTTCATCTCGGCACAGAAGCCACAACAGTGCATTAACAGAATTGTTTGCTTTACCGCACATCTTGAATTGAGAGCCTTCTGTAAAAGAACACCATCTAAATTAATCAGTCATTGCGTCCAGAGGCCTCCTAGCAGTTCACCAAACTGCATGTTTGAAAAAACCAAGCTGAAGTGTGTGTGACTTCCTCGCACTTCCTCTGCTCTGACAGTGGTTCCTCTCTCTCTGCTCTGTCCCTGCAGCCTCTAGCACAGTGGTGGAGGCTGATGCCCAAAGATGCTGCCAAGATGCCGGAGAGCGCGTGGAAGCTGGTCTTCTACACCATGTCGTGGTCATACAGCACCTACCTGCTCTTCTTTACCTCCTACTCCTTTTTCCATGACCCGCCCTCTGTCTTCTACAGTAAGATACACAACAGTGTGAACAGATATTGTAATGCATTAGTCCTCTTTGGGATCTGTTAATTGAATGACTTGACTCTGCCTCACATTTAAAGAAAAGACCTTTTCATGGTTTAAATACTGAGATTGGATTAACTACTTATATTTTCTTTTCAGTGTTTGAATCTGGTCTATATTAGACTGCTATATTAGATAAATTCTGATCTCAGAAGAAGTGTGTTTAATAGTACTGTAACAGAGTCAGTTTCTTTCTTACCTAACCTCTGAGGGTAGATAAGGAGCTAAAGTCATTTTAATCTCATGAAACAGCAGGCAGCGCAGTCTGATCCGCTAGAGACTCCGTGGGGGTAAAATGCTACTTTGAGTATTCAAATAGAGAGATTTTTCCAGCAGTGTCTACAGGATATGCAGCCTGGTGGTTCATGCATATCTTACGCCTTGATTTGATCACTCCTCCCAGTTAACCTCAGTGATGCTGATATTGATACAAAACCCCAAACAGGTTTATTATTACCAACATTAAGAGTTCAAGTAATATTCTTTTCATAGTCATCAAAAGGACAATCCAAACAATTCAAATGAAAGCAAAGTTTTGACCCAACAATTAAAAGAAATGATCTGCATAATTGTACCTAATGGAGAATAGAGTCGTGACTTGAGAACTTGTATTGCTAATGAAGGATAAATGTGTAATGGGGATTCCACTTATAATACAGAAACGTCTTTAATAGTTTCTCTACCCCGTCCATCAGACTCGGAGGTGTCAGCGGCTCCGGTCCAACTCCATCGCTCTGAGTGGAGCAAGCAAAGGCTGGTTGACAGCGCAAGGTTCATCTTTAATAGCTGCATCACTTCTAATAGCTGTCAGCCTGAGATGTGTACAGAGGCAATGTAATGTGGCTGGGTTGTTAGGGAGAGAGAGAGAGAGAGAGAGGGAGAGAGAGAGAGGGTGATGTGAAGCTACAAAGAAAAGTAAAGAATTTGGAGTATTAGGAGAAATCAAAGTAACACAGTGGCAGAACCAAGGAGGGGAAGAATGTCTGTATTCTGAAGAAAAAAGGGAAGAGAAAAAAAATAAAAGCTTTAGTCTCCAGGAGAAAAAACAAGTCTCCAGTTCCCATGCCTCCCCTTGGCAGCTCTTCTGTTGTGATCCATCTAGCAGCCTTCTTCTCAATGTTTAATGACGGAAGGACCAATCAATAAACATTACACAAGGCCCAAACGTAACCCCATCCCAGGAGAGACAAACCTCACTCAAACATCGGAGGAGAAAGTTTCCGTCCAACATCTGATAGGTTTCAGAGACATGAGCTCGCCTAGTAGCCTTAACATACATTTGGCCTGCTTTGCTTATGGTACTTTAGAAACCCTCTCTAATTCTCCAGAGGTTAAACCTGATCCCTCCAGCCTCCTCCCCATATTAACTACCCCAGCTGACCTTTCACATCTGGTATCCCGCCATCCCCGGAAGTCACTGTATATAGCTCAGTATCTGGAGATATTGGTTGTAATGTATATGTGTCCAAATGTGTGTGTATATAACGATAATGATCCAGCTGTGTATACAACATGTTCATCTTTTACACAAGATAAATCCTCTGTTACTCTCTGTAGCTTGGACGTAAGGCACATTAGTAGTATGTTAAGTGTCTTTAAATTAAAGATGACCATTTTTAAATGAATGTGTAAATGTGAATGTAAATGAATGTGTAGGTTTTTATTTTTTACATTTATTCACCTTAAAAAATTTGCCTATTTGAAATGGGCCATTCAGCTGCCTAACCATGCTTAACTTTGTATCTAAATCTCTTGGTTTTAATTTTCACTACGCTAGAGTTTTTTGTGAGTTGTGTCGTCTTAACTGTTGCCAACAGACAACTGCCTCCTCCACTTGAGCTTGCACTGATAAGCAGTGAGTCAGGAATAAATATGCCTTTTGTCTTGCCTGTTTCCAACTCTGTGATACTTAGGATACAATCTAGTGTTGGGCAGTATGATCAAACATTTGTGTCACAGTATTTTTTTAGATTCTGTAGGTTTTACAGTATATCACGTTTTTTCTTTTGTCTTTTTTTGCATGACGAGGTCTATATAGGTCTACATAGAATATAGAAACATTTTAATGCTATCATGTACGTACTGAAGGATTTGAGGTTTTTCTTCTCCCACAAAAGGATCCCATATGTGAAGGACTGAGAATACAAAATATGTTTTTATACTGTAAAGTAGTAAAAACAGAAGCGATATGCCAACAACTTTAACATTGCTTCTTCTTCCAAGCTAAATATTTTAAACAATTTCATACTGTATATCATCCAGCTACAACTACAACTAACGAAAACAGAATACACAGTACAATACGAACAAGAGTGCATGCATACATCTGCCAAAGGCTGCATAACTCTCTATATTTAAAAGATTTTTAATTTTTAATCTGCATCTGGATTCCGACCTGTATCAAAATGCATTAATAACACATGATGGTGACTAGCTGATGGTGGCAATAATTTATTACAAAAACTGTGCACATGGATGATTTACAGTTTTAAGAGAGTGAAGGTCACTGAGTTATGGTTTTTTAAAATGTATCATGTTGCTATAGTGCCACCTATTGACAGATTGTAATCAAATTTATTCATGGTTGTTTATGTGAAATAACATCAAGTAAAATGGTACAGTATGGCAGGCTCATCCACATGTTTTATGTACCAACTTTGGCGAACATTTCTACTCTAAACTTTAAACTCCTATAAAGTTTTGTTGGAAAAAGGATGAAAACATATATGCACATTATACACATGTACATTATTAAGTGTTTTATTAAAGACCAAATTGAAGCAATATTGTATCCATTTTTCAACACATTTTAAGTTTTGATGTATCCTGCTAACAGACACAGGAACATGAATGAAAACATCTCTTTGGTGATGGTTATTAAACAAAAAGTAAGACTGTATCTACGGTCTACTGTTTGACAGTTTTCACTTCAGCTGAATAGATTGATTGTTAAAGTAAAAGCTGACGTCCTCAGTGTGCTCTCAGTGTGTATCAGACCCTAACCTCTTCTAACATTTTCTACCTGTTTGTCCAGACTGGAAAAGTGGTATGTTAGTGCCTGCAGACATCGCCATAGCCTACCTGATCCAGGGAAGCTTCTACGGCCACTCCATCTATGCTACAGTCTACATGGACGCATGGAGAAAGGACTCCGCTGTCATGGTGGTGCACCACATCATCACACTGGCACTTATTAGCTTCTCCTACGCCTTCAGGTAATTAAGTCTAATTTTATGTTGATGATGAAGTCTAAAAGATCTGATTGACCCTTTAAGTTTCGGATGGACATAAAACCGCTCATCAGCAAATTGAAATCAGCAGGTCTTATTGAGTAGATGGTATTTCCTACCATTCAGTTTATTCATATTACCCACAGACTGTATAATTAAAAATGGACATCACCCATAGGTTTCTAAAGAGCCGTTGAGAAGCTCACTGTGGTCGGATTTGGTTGTCTCCTTCTTGGCAGTCATGACTCTTGAAAAAAAATCAAAAATGGGCAAAGATGTGGAGTGTGGGTAGGGCTGAGGTGGGCTGAATGAAGCCTGGTTACTTAAAACAGCCCCTTGTCCCCAGTCACACAAAGCGGCCACGCCCCTAATTATGCAGAACTTTAAACCTTAATATTATTTAAATGTTAAGTTGTATACAAATGAACCTTTGTACAGTTTTCATGAACAGGGGAAATTAGCTATAGAGACTGAAACCTTTTTTGTACCAGGCTGTAAACATGTTTATTTCTGCTGTAAATTTGTAAAGGGCATTTTAATATATTGAGTCACTTCCAGCCTCGAGTGGTCGTTCAAGGAACTGCAGTTTTTCTTATTTCCATGTTGGCTTCATTTGCCAGGTTTCAGCTTGATATGACCACATCAGGATATACAGCAGACACACAGCCATGAGTCATATGTGTGTTGAACTACACTTTGGTAATAGTAGTCTGAAGTAGCACGCAAAATAAAGCAAAATTTACTTGGTTGGCTTGGTTGTTTTTTTAACTACTCAAACATTAACATTGACACACCAGTATAATACATAGTGGTGTATGGCTGTAAGGCTTTCAGCTTTCTGCCTGAAAATAAATAGATCTTGCAGAAAAGGGGAGATAGGAGCATTGCTTAGATTTTTTGTGCCTGGGAATTGAAACAGAAACATTCCTTTTAAATAAACTGCTTCATGTTTCAACTTCCTTTTGCTGACTGTATTCACTGACAATATCTTATTTACATACTCTGTCCCTCAGATACCACAACGTAGGGATTCTGGTGTTGTTCCTCCACGACATCAATGACATTCAGCTGGAGTTCACCAAGCTCAACATCTACCTGAAGTCCAGAGGAGGAGGCTATCACCTGCTCAACGACGTGCTGTCCAACATGGGCTCTGTCAGCTTCAGCATCACTTGGTGAGGCTCAACAAACACACAGACTCATTTTCTCTGTCTTCTCGTCTGATTTGTTCTCTGTCATGGTTTTTTGTTGTCTTGACAGCGTCAACTGTCTGTCTGGTTCGTATTCACTCACGGTGATACGATGAATCAGATGAACCGACAAACATTTCTGTTTCCGTCTCAATCTCTCTCAGGTTCTGGTTCCGTCTCTACTGGTTCCCTCTCAAAGTGCTGTATGCCACATGTGTGTCTAGCCTCCAGTCTGTCCCCAGCATCCCCTTCTACTTCTTCTTCAACGCTCTTCTTCTGGCATTGCTGCTCATGAACATCTACTGGTTCCTGGTGAGGACACACAGGTTTTTTTTATTTATACCCCGAAAGCATTGTTTTCGATTTGTATGTCAACGTTCAACAAGACCTGCCACAGAAATAACACAATGTGATCTCTTTGTGTTTCCTGTTCTCCCGTGTAGTTCATTGTGGTTTTCGTGGTGAAGGTGCTCAAGATGAAGGAGCTGAACGATGTCAGGGAGTACGAGGAAGAGGACGGCAGCAAGGCGGCAGCGGGTCTGCTCAATGTCCCTCAGGCAGAAAACAACGATGATGGTGCTGGACATCACATCTCTGCCCAGGGGTGAGCTGCATCTCATTTGTTTAATCTGACAGAGCGACCTCATCTCGGGGTGGAAAACCACCACCAGCCAACTGCTGGCAGACTTTCACAGTAAATGCTGAGTTTGTTTTTACCAGCAGCAGGTTTGGCAGGCAACCGAACCAGCAGTTTAAGGTGCTATATGTACAATTTCCACATTAGTAAATCAATAGTTTTAAGACCAGAGTAGGCCTGTTGCAGTTTTTTTTTACACCAGCGTTAAGTTCTAATACTGATGACTGACTTAATGCTATGAGACCAAAATGAATATATCATAAATAAACACATTAAAGTTTAAGTCAGTAAAAAAAAAAAGCCATGCTAGCAGCTCTGTACTTTGGCAAAGGGGCTTTTAAAGCTAAATGCTAACATCGGCATGCTAATATGCTAACAGTGATCATGCTAACATGCTGATGTAGTCTACCACATTTGTTTAGCATGCTAACATTTACTACAAAGAGAGGTTGGTCTCTATAAAATACGATCATGTCTCTTTTAAACCGAATGCTGTGCTGTATAAAAGTCATAATTGAAATGTGCTTAAATGTACAAATATAAATTAATGTTGAAAAATAGCACACACAGCACCTTTCTTTAATTTGATTATTATTTAAATTATTTCTTATTTTACTCTTAAAGTCAGCTTTGGCTGGTCAAATGGTGCCTTTAATCAATTTTGTGTTAATAGAACAATTAATTTGTATTTTGTAGTGTGTTATTGTAGTTGGTATCCTTCCTAACGCATCCTAGCAGTTATTGTAATAATTATTATGCCTCTATAAGAGGAGATTGGTATGAATAATACTGACATTTACAAATATTTAGTTTTAATCTGTGGAGCTTTTATATAGTTCCGAGAAGCCATTGTATTGTGTAATATTGGTCACTTCTAATGTGTAAATGAGTAGCTCAATAGTGAGCTTTAAACCAGAAAATGCTAAACTGACTAAAACCAAAGGATATCTGTACCTTTATCTGAAGTTATGGATCCCTCTGTGTTTATCTGGGAGCTGCCTTTAGCCTCCTGTCATGTGTCCTCTATCTTCTACTGCGGATTATCACGTTAGCCTTTGAATATTATGATTAGAGTATTCACAGAATAAAAAGCTGACGCTGTCTAGGATTTGATAACTCAAGCAGAACACAAGAATTTATCCCCACTGGCACCGTCTCCTCTCTTGAAGGCAGGTGTAGATGCAGAAAGAGCAGAACTCCCACTGAGCTTGTGTAACCAGCGGCCCTCACAAGTAGATAAGATCAAAGAGCCTGGGACCATATTGAGATGTGATTATGTGGCACTCCTTATCTGCCCGGCCTTGAACCCTGCTGATATCCTCTCTGCCTGCTAATGCCTCACGTCTGCTGATCACCTCACCTGACATGCTCATTCTCTTCTCCTCGTTCCCGTCCTGACTGAGGCTCCTTCCACTCTCACTTCCCTGACTCTCTCTTTCTCTCTCTCCTCTCTCTCCGCAGGAAGCACGTGCAGAACGGCATCACCAAGGACAAGCATCTATAACACGCTCTCCGTCGCCACCACCTGGCACTAGGCTACAAGTACAAGCAAGACGAGATGCCCTCCTCGGACGGCTCACGCTTAAAACGTGGCTGAAGGGAAGAGTGTCACAAAAAGAAGAAGGAAAATAGCGAGTTAGGCCACAATGAGTTTTTACTCTTTTTATTTGTTTTAGAACATTTCATTTAATCACTGTCATTTTGTTTTTATTAGAGCACTGTGAATGTTATTTCAGGTGACTTTTTTTTTTTTTTTGTCTTACTGTTGCTAACTTTACATTTGATAGATTCAGTAGAAACAAACCAGTTTGAGTGAGAGTTGGACTGGAATTGTCACATACAGTAGTACAGGGTGTCATAATCAAAACATCACCCTGAACAGCGCCGCAGACAGGAAAAAGGTTTAGGCCTGTAGTGGTTCTGTATACATTTAGACCTACAGTTAACCTTTAGAAAACAATAAGGGTGAGCTGTGTTTGCCGTCAGTGAAATATGTTTCCTAATGAATTCCTTTCCCTCTTCACTCTCTTCAACCTCCGTCCATCCTCTCTGACTCCACACATGAAGAGAAAAGGCTAAAAAAAAAAAAGGAAAAAAGATTTAAAAAAAAAAAGATTAAAATCGGAACCTCTGCGTTGTTGTCAGTATCGTTCTCATGGCTGCAGAGATGCAGGAGAGCCTTCCTGGCATTTTGTCTGGTGCTGTTTCACCACATGTATTGATTTTCATATCATTGCACAAGTTAGTGGTGGCGACCACACAGCTCTGGCTGCTCTCCCTGCGTCCATTAGGTTGAACTGAAAAGCCACTTTGGCGTGTGTCGGTATGTGCGCGTGTTAAGTGTTTCAGGATGTGGAGAGTATGGATGTAGCCGAACTTTAAGCTCAAAATCCTTCTTTTCACAACATTTCACCTCTCAGTCTGATTTCTTTTATCTCTTGTACTGATGATCAACACGCATTGGAAACATTCACTTGGCATTCTTATATAGAAATTCGTTTTATTTATTTTTTTTTTTTTTTTTTTTTTTTGTCTTTGTGTGTTGCAAAGCATCTGTTGCTGCACTGAAATGAAGGCATACAAGCTGATTGCTGGTTTAATGACAGCAAATAGCTAGAATTGATTGATTGGGTTTCAGTATCATCCTCATAATTTAATTTGTTTAAACAATATGAATTTGAATAACACTTATAACCAGTTCGTGGGTGGTGGCGGCTATCAGGTTCACAGATAACTGGAACAATAGCCCAGAACTTGTGTAAAGATAAAAATCAGTATGATTAAAAAAAAAAACATTATGTATGCACACATTATGGTATTCAGGAATGCATGACATTGAATGATTTTGGAAATATGCTATGAAATTGTCTTACAAACAAACAATGACGAAAAAAATCCTCTAACTATGTAATCATAATGTCTTTATTAATGTCCTAAAAGTGATCTTTTTTGAAGCAGCTGTGAGCACTGAACACACATAATGTTGGCTGACAAACAAACAAACAAACAAACCAGTGTGACCCCCCCCCCCAATCTGGCACAAAAACGTGGGTATTTTACATACATCTCAAGTCATTCATGAAGGGAAAGAATGAGATTTAAGTCTATTTTATCCCAGAAATCCCACATATGGGAAGATTTTTTGGTGCCATCTGTACTTCCAACACATTGAATTATACTACAAAGGGATTTATTTCACTTCCCTGGATCCCACTGGTTTACTGTGTGTGTGTGTGTTAGTGGAAACAGTTGCTGCACCTGTGGAAAATAAGGGATGTTTCTATTCTTCCTACCGTCTCGATCAAATTCAAGCTTTTGTTTCGATGAACAGCATGCTTGTGCTGCTGGAGCAGGCCGCAGATGTCGTCTGTCCGTAGGAGAAGCGTCTGTCTGTTTTAGTTGATCTTGTTAGTTGGTCTTCCATGATCGGAAGTTCAAACTAACTTTTAATTTTACATTAAACTATCACTATTATTGCTGTAGTTCAGGATATTATTGTTGATTTGTTTTTGGAATTGCTGCTGTTTTTTTGTTGTTGTTTTTTTTTCCTCTGAGAGCACTGTTGGTATTCCAGTTGTGTTGGGTTTTTTTCTGCTGTGTATGAGTCGGTGATAGTCTGCTCAAATCAGATGTTTCCAGGGACCAGGGAGAGTCGTTTTTGTACATCTGGATTTAGTCTCAGATTCTCTTCCTTTTTAATCTGAATGCTGGCTCGCACTAATTTTTACTGTAGTCATTATACATCTGTACTGTAAGTAACATGGTTTATAAAACATGTTACTGTGTGTAATATATCAGACGTTCAGAGTCCCGTGGCTGACTGGTTTTACTAGCATGCTGATATGGAGGAAAGTGAGCTCAGAGATCCTTCCTGCTCAACTGTGAGACTAGATTATCCATAGTTTGCTGATATTTTTGTTATAAGATGACAGGAGTGAAGTTCGCAGTAGAACCACAAAGACCTGTGGTCTGGATTAGGTGTGACGCTTCCCTAAAGTCTGGTATGGTACTGTGTCCTCCACCTCTCTGTTGGACCCCCCTCTCTCAGTCCTGTGACGTGTAAGTGAGTAACTACTTCCAGGGGCTGGGCGATATGAAGAAATAGAACCATCAGACAATCTAAATTCACTGTACTGTTTATAACGTGGTGTGTATCCTTTTAACATCTCTGGGTGTGTTCAGCCATTGTGGGGGAGAGTTGTAAATCAATGAGCTGTTTTAATGGCAATATTGGATTTTATATATTTTTTTGCATCTGAAGTACTTTGTCTTTTCAGGTATTTACTACCCAAAAACAGCTGCAGCAACTTCCAGATGTGCACTAGATTAGGCTCAACAGATCTTGATCTGTATCATAATAAATAATGTATATTGGGAGAGAGGATTTTATCCATGTCGCCCACCCCTAACTCAAACCCACAAGGGACGAAACTATCTGAAATTGAAGGGAAAACTTTTTGAGGCTGTCAGTTTATTTTTCTTTCTGTATGGATTTGGCTGATTCTTATTTAAATGCTTGATACAACCGTGGCCTACATTTCAGGTCATCTTTGTTTTTTTTTGAAGTTTTTCGGAAGGACGTGAAGCTCGGTTCAGTCAGACAACTCACCTGGAACGGAATTATGTGAATGTACAGATTTGATGTTTGATGTCTAGGCTCTGACCTCGTCACTCCCCAACGTGCGTACACCGAGATCAGCACGCAGGAGATCCCGGGAGTGACGATGAAATGATGAAGCAGCGTTGGCAAACCGATGAGTATAGCAGCGGCATTGACGAGGCTGTCTTATCGGGGAAAAGGCTGTTGTGGGTTTTTGTGTTGCAGTGAGTAGAGAAGAAGTAGGAATATTTGGCGTCTATGCTCTGACCTCGTCGCTCCCCGTTTCCGTACATCACGATCAAAAGAAATCCAAGAAGTGCAGATAAAAGAAGCAGTGTTCATAAACTGAGAGGAATATTTCAAAGGCTACAGTGTGTCAATTTGTGTCGAGTACAGCATAGGACGTATTTTGGTGTGTAGGCTCTGACCTCGTCACTCCTCGTTTGCAGACATTAAGATTAGCACAAAGAAGATCAGGGAGAGACGATGAGATGAGCAGCGTTGACGGGGCTGCTGTACTTCAAAGGCTTGTAGCGAATACGACTTGTCTGCCTGAACTGGCCCGTAGGCTTCGCTCCACCATGACACTAAGTATCCTCACGAATGGTTTGATTGTGCCAAAATGTCCACCCAAATTATGAGGCAAGTATTTGTGGGAACTGGTGACGAGCGAAGAGGAGAGCTAGTAGAGACCGACGGGCAGGAGAGCCCTGCAGGTATTTCTTATAAATTGCACTGTAATTTATTAGTATTATTTTTATTGTTCATTAGTAGATCAAAATTAGAAAAAGGGAAGGGAGAATTTGGGAATTTTTATGACTTTCTTGGAAGAATCAGTAACTAAAACTTATTAATTGAAAGTGTATTTTAATGATACATGTTTTTTTGGACCATTGATACTTGCTGTGAGAGATACAAATTGCCCCGTTTTTTTCAAACTGAATTTGACCACTTGATAAAGACGCGTACTTGCTCTTTTGTAATGCAATTTTAATACCATTCAGCCAATGTTAACGTTTCATTTTTTCCCATAAAATAAAACATGTCAGTAAAAAAAAAAGATGTGTTCCTTGTGATTTCTTTTAATTTATTTTATTTTTTAATCACAACTGATATTTTCATTGCAAAGATCAAGTGTTGTGGATGAGGCGAAACAGAGTTCAGACCAGAGGAGAGTTTGTTTCAGTGCACAAATTAAAAAATAACCGCTTCAATAAATACAAAAAAAAAAATTCATATGTACCACACACCATTTCCCTCTTGTTGGTAAATAAAAATTCATGTAACCATGGTGATGGTGGGTCAGAGGTCATGCAGTAACATGGAAAACATACAAAACAGCAAATAAACACCATTCACCCACAACAAGGCAAGACCAGGGCAGAGAAAAGGTCAAGGAAACACTGCAGCATTAGTTTTACACACACCAACATGTCATAAAGTTAATATTCTAGGTGTGTTTGAAGATATTTTTGCCCCTTTGATCCAACACTCTTTGTGTTGTTGCCCAATTTTAAGACATCCAGTGTATAAATACTGCAGTGCCGGCTTGACCGAAATCTTAACAAGGCTTTAAAAAATGTCTGATCAAGTCAAATCACATTATTGCTGCAGTCAGCAAACAGTCAGATTCAGCACAATGTTTTCTGCTGATAAAAACGGGAGTACGGGGGGAGTTTTATCATGATTTGTTGTACGTTGTCCTCTTACACACTCAACACACACACGCTCTGATTAGACAGAAGGAAAAAAAAAACAAAAAAAAAAACATGTTTGTTGCTTATGACCTTTCTTAACACGAGCTTTAAGGTGAGTTTACTTCACCAGCACGACTTTTTAATCCATTCAGGATTTAAGAAAGAAAAAGACTTGAGCAGTAAAAATAAGACACACCAGTTCCCACGGTAACAGAAAACAAACCTCGACTACAGAAAAAGGCGAGAAGGAAAACTTCAAAGAATCTCTTTACCGAAATATATTAAATGGAAGAAAGGGGGAGATTAAAAACACAATAATTATTTGGCAAGGATTGTTTTTCCTATTCAAATGAATGTTTCTTTAATAAATTCACAAGGCAATGGAATCAGGATTATCTAAACACTACTTCACATTTTATTTAGACAATTCGTCTCATTCGTAAACATTATTTGTGTTAGGGGAGTCAGTTTCACTGAGCGTTTAAAGGATAAGGTCTGATTTTATTTCACATCCGTCTCATCACAATACTCGTCTAAGTTATTGTTCACTGTGATCATTCCAGAAATTAAATCAACAAATATATTCATAGTCAATTAATCAGTGAAGTCATTTATCATTTAGTTTTATATTGTTGTAAACTTTAGATTTTTGTCTTTTGGACTGTTGGTCTGACAGAAAACGCTGTTTAAACGCCTGCGATGTGCATTTTGGACCATTTTCTGACATTTAATAGTCGAAGCAATCAATCGATTAATTGAAAAAACTAATAAACAGATCAATCAATAATAAAAATACTTGGTTTTGACCCCAGGGGGATGGAAGGCAAAATTCATTCTTAAATTCACCTGAAGCTAAAACGTTGAGTTACCAAGTGGCTACGTTCTGATGCTAGTTATTTTTAGCAAACAGGGAACTTCATACCAAAATGTGGAGGCTGCTGGAGCCTCACCGTCTTCAGCTGAACGTTAGGGGGGATTTCTGCACAGAACAAGGTCTCTGGATTTAGAGGTCAGCGTGGAGAGAAAGAATTCAAGAGTATTATATGAACGCAGATTGAACAAATAAGAGCCTATCCTTTAACAACAAGGTGTGTGAACACATCTCTCAACAAAAGAAAAGGTCTGGGCTAAACTCTGTGTGGTCAGTTTCTCCCTGTAGCTGCCTGAGACCACACACGACGTCGGTTTGGCAGAATGATCACTCGTACAGTATACGGGAGCAGAGGAATGAGGAGCGATCGGTGGTACAGCAACATCACAAACTCTCACTTAATCTCAACTAGAGCTCGAGAGGTGTGGACAAATGCTTTACCTACCTCACAAGAATCAAATTATAATGAAATATTTCCAACAAAAGGGATTATCATTAATGAATGACAAAGACATCTGTGTTCCTGAAGACAGGGAGAGTGGAAAAAATGATTCCTGATTATTCTGGTCCATGAGACCAAATGGATTAAAGTTGGCAGCAGGACAGGATCTGACATCATAGTTTGTGGATCAGGATGAAGGAGATGAAAGTGATTCTGCTGGTTTGAAAACCATCATGAGAACAGCAGCTTGGCCCAGCTTCTGTGTTCTTACTGGCTAAAGTTTCTTGATTTGAGGAAAACGGTGGGATCTGGAAAAAAAATAATAAAAATGGTGTTGTGCGCCTTTAATGGGTCTTTGTCTTGGGTTGGGTGATTCTGCGGACAACACTGTACAGGACTCCGAAGTTCTGTAAAAACAAAAAAAAGGACCACAAGACATAAGACGGTGTTCATTTCATGTTTCCAGACAAGAAGACCTACAAAACATCTGCACACAAACAGGCCTTTTCCAGACATGGAACAACACTGGTATCATCGATCAATGACAGTAACGGTTCTCAGGCTTTCAAACACAAGTCTCAGTTAAGAAAAGGTTACTAAGGCGTGTTACAATGCTCACACAATGCTCACGCAATGCTCACTGGTGAGTGAGAAGGAGCATTCAGTTAGAAAGGTTGCATCAGTGATTTATTAATCATCGTCTTTGAGGCCTTAATTAACAAACAACCTGAGCATGAACAATGCTTCTCTGTAGGTTCCTCACTTTTACACCATCACATTGTTATTGTAAAACAACTGTTAAAGCTGCTTTAAACATTAATGTTGTGAAAAGGGAGCGTGTTACACTTCACATCTGGTGAACCCACTTTGAAGTGTCATACTGCGCAGCTACAAACTGTTAAGTTTCAAACTAAATATGCACCTAGGCTTATGTAGGACATCTTAGTGAGGGGCTAAAATACAGTGCAACATGTTTCAGCACAACATAGATTATTTCCAGGATATTTGGTCATTTTAATCAATTTCCAGGTGTTTCCATAACTGGGAATCTAGTCTTTAAATGTCCAGATTTTCCAGGAACTCTTTGTGCTGCATGCCATTACTGCATGAACAGTGACTTACCTGGATAGCCAGATACATCAACCCTAAGTAGGCTGCAATGCAGACGGCCAGCAACAAGTCAAAAATAGCTGGCTTCACTCTGAGTGGTAGAGAGAGTCACCAGAGAGAGACACAGTTAGAGAGAGAGAAGAGGAGTGAAGGAGAAACAGTCAAAAAATGATCTCTGACATTATGCAATGGCTGTTTTTAATGTTTGGATTGTATCTTTTACTGAAGTCTGTATGAAGTGCTCTAAAGCACCGCTAGAGAGGAGCTCATGAACACGTACCTGTAAGCATTCATAGTCTGTTTGAGCTGGTCGTAGAATACAAACTCTGGATCCCTGAGGACGGGAGTTCAAAACATAAGGTTGACATCAGGCAAAAAAAAAAACAACAACTGGTTTATTCACAATGATATCCAGAGAACTACTGTCACTCATATTTGGTGTCATAATACAACTGTACTTAGATCTTTTCTTTACCTTTTGTCAGCTTTGACATAGTGTCTCTTGACATCCTTGAGGTAGTGTCCGAGGTGATACTCCAGAGTGGACACCACGCTGCTGTCTTTGTCTACCAGCTGAGCAGCTCGTGGCTGCGCCGTGAGCCAGTCCACCACCGCTGAAAGCTGCTCCTCCTGAACCTGGTGACGTCACGAGAGACGAAAACATTACAACAACAGGCGTACAGCACTACAACGTAAGAGTCTGTGGTGGACAGTAAGGTAGGAAAACTGAATATTGGGAACAATTATTACGTAAAGCAATACCTGTTTGTTTACAGTAACGTGAGGAGGTTTCAGCTTTTAGATTTAACAACTTAAAATTGGAGTATTATTAATAAAATACTAAATATTCAAAATGTCAAAACAAATTCTGTCTGGATAAAAACAACAAAAAAATAAATCTTTTAGAAATCTGTTACCACTTTGTCTGTATAAGAACTTCATTAGTTGATTTTAGACTTATTTTGTCATAAATATAACAATATATTTCAGTTAAATGTAACCAGACCTGAGATGATTTCGGTTGTATCACAGAATCAAACAACAGATGAAGGACGACTAAGTACTGCAGCACCAAACCAAATAGTCTTAATATTTCAGTGATAAGTAAGATGAGACATGAGCTGTTGGTAGCGATCCCTAGGGATGGATGACCACCGCTTTATTCCAGTTCCTACAATGCATTTAAATGTTTAATCTTAAACTTCAGCTCAACTGCAGTACCTTCAAATGTTGGTTTTAAAAGGCGCATCAGACTCAAGAAGACTAAGAACAGCTGAATTTAGTGACTCACCATTTGTTCGGTGAAGATCTGCAGGTCTCCAGGGGCCCCCTGGGTAGTACAGGAACAACAAAAAGGTCACAACACAGTCAGAAAGCAGGTGGAAAGCCTAGTGTCGATACATTTTCTCTATCTGTGCGTTTACCTTTTCAGTGAGGTTATAAATGACCCTGGCCAGTGCCTCTGCTACCAATTTGGTGTTCCTGCCGAGTTTCTTCACATCTACATGAGGCCTGTAAGACACAAACACGTGGGCAGAAAGTTAGAGAAAGTGAAAAAGTCAAGAGAGAAAGCAGAAGCCCTGAGGATCAAGGGAGAGAGGAGAAACCGATTACACAGCCTCCGTTTCCACGCAGGTGGGCTGAAACGCAGAAAGTTTGAGGAAAGAAGACTGAGCAAATATCAACTGACAGGTCAAGCGTGAAACTGCACCACAGAGCAGATAAATGGTTTACTAACAGACAGAGAGACAGCGAGTGGGATGTCTACAGCAGCAGAATAAGATTAAGGAATGGAGAGTGGGGGAAAAAAAAGGATGAAGGTGTTACTTCCACACTCTGAAACCGAAACCGAAACCCAAAACCTCACGCTGATTCCACATCTGACAAAAAGTGCATAAATACAGTCATGAACGATGTAAACTATGCACTGGTCACAACACTCCAGTCTCTCCATGGAATGTGCACAAAGAGTTTAACGTGATGTGACACAGTGGGTCGGAAGAGGTGGAGGAGGGGGGGATGGGTCTGTAACAACACCAATGACATGAATGAAAATGACCGCCAGCTACAATGGAATAAAACTCTTTTTCTTTCGATGATTCAGAGACTTGCAGTAATGAACCCACCCAGCAGGGGGCTCTCCCGCTCCGTGGCGAGAGGAGGGGGACACTGACCGCACGTCCATGATGCTGGAGCGCTGTGCCAGGCGGTGGGAGGGCAGATGCGACAACGTGAAGGCCGGCAGCCGGCGGATCCCGAAGCGCTCGTGCTCCCAGGCCAGCATGTCGTCCGCCAGGTTGATTTTCTTGTGGACCATCGAGAACTTGACCTCTGGGTACTGACTCGCAACCACCTGAGAGGAAATGAGAGCAACAGAAATAGAAATATATATTAAAATATATATATAATTATAGCCTATAATCTAATATGTGCTCTCGATTTAACAATATGGGGAGAGCAAAAATGATTCAAACTACTTGTAAAGCTTAAAGAGAATTGTAAAACAAAAAATAGATTTAGGCTCCAGGACAACTTTAAAACCCGGCTAGATACATGTGTATTTTTTATTTTAATTAACTAATAATTACAACTCTGTACACATCAGTTCATATTTAAGTTAAATTAGTGTGAAGAAGTACACATGCTCTGGTTCACAACCCACAGGATGTGACTTCAGCAGTAAAACTCTTGTGTTACAGAAATATGTGCAGCTTATTATATAACAGAACACTGAGTTTGAGCAGCCATTTCTATACCGGCTATGAGATCATTAGTATTGACCTATACATCTGCTACCAAAACAGACTGTTTTGGCGTGTTTTTGTCCAAGGTTGTGATTAGAGATTCAGTAATTGAATTACCATCTCTAGCTCCTTGAGCAAAGAATACTGAGGAGTTCCCTCTTTAGGAGGTTTGGACACATGGAGGTGCAGAGAGTCTCCGTTCCCCAGAGTGTCCAGACACAACACAAAGGCTACGTTGTCCTGCAGCAGACTGGAGTCTATCGAGAGAAAGAACAACAAGCAGAAGTTAATAATCAAGTTAAAAAAATACTGAAGGACAGAAGGTTAAAAGTAAAAAAGTAAAGTAAAACTAGCTCCAGACCGGTTCAATCAAACTGAAACATACTACAATACATAGACTACAGATACTACATATACTACACTAATAGTCTGCAGACATTTGGTTCTGATTTGTATTTTGTTTACTATTCAGATAAACTGGTCTGGGATTGTACTTAAGTTTGCATATACAATTTACATAATTGTCCCAACTATGGCCCCAAAATAGTCAATCAAACCAAACCCAGTTGCCTGAATACGTAAGTGTAAGTACTGTTTAAGAGAGTACTGAACAGTACCTGTATGATCCAGATTGTCCTCCAGCCAACGTTTGGTGCCCTGGTAGTTAAACTTCCCTCCACCAGATACAAAGAACAGCAGGTTGTACCTGAACACACAACATGATTTACAAATGAGTCAAATCTACAAGGGAAATCACCCGAGGAAGGAACCTGATGAAGAAGGATGTGTAATACTAGCATGTACAGACAGAGACTAGAGCTGTAATAAGTGAATGTTTGTGGGGGAAAAAAATCACAAAGCATATCTTAGCATGATTTACAAATCAAATGAGTAGAGGTGATTTTAAACCTACACAACTTGGTCTTACACAGAGAATTTACAGTAAAGTCCATTACTCCTTTACTAACCACTCTCTGTAAGAAGTGAGTCCTTCCACTCAGTGACTGTTAAGTACATTTAGACATAAGAATGAGTCTGTACCATATTATTGACCGCATTAAGTGTCAGTCAGCTGTGAACCTCACTGCCAGCAGAGTGCACAGATCATGTTCAATATAGTTCTCAAAAAGCATTTGGAGCAGGACACTAACCTTAACAAATGTGATAGACATGACAAAAAGACTTTATCTTCTATTCAGATGAACCACTCATGTCAGCAATCAATACTGCTTCTACAGTTCATCATATATACAACGCATGGACTGACTGCAGCACTGAGGCGTATGTGTTGACATCAGGGGTGCATCGGTTCACAAAATTCCCAATCCGGTATGTACAGCAGGGAAAATAAAAACAAATAGGGATGCACCAATTGGGAAGTTCTGGGCCGATATCAATATGGTGTTTAAAATAACAATTTGATACAGGGCAGAGCACAACAGACTGATTAAAAGACACGAGTGAAGGCAAATTGTAGCAGAGCTCAAGAACCATATGGTTCAATCCTGTATTTTCAACAAGTGCGGTTGCATACCCGCATTGATAACCGCTCTATAGCGTTAGTCATTACTTTGGCACAGTCCCCATCTGCAGTGAGAGGCTGCCAGTCTGTTCTGCTGATCAATATATTTGGGGGATGAGGTCATAAATTACATGTTTGATGTTTCTACAGACTTCAGTTGAACAATGTCTGCATACAGTCTGACACTAATTGTTGCCCACTGAGCTTGACTAACTTGACTAAACAGTCATTCTGACAGTTTGTTGGGGTCACAGGGAAGTCCGTATTGAACCAAACTTTGGCTTCAGGACAAATATAAGTACCATTACACCCCTAGTTGACGTGAATGTGTAAAACAATAGGGAATTTGTACTTTTTATGCAGCTAAAAATTTATATAGTCTATTATTATATATTTATTTATTTGCAACTCAAGAGACAAAAAATGACCCAAAAGGCAGTCTAAATGTGAGTGCTACCATCTACCATCATTACTCACCCAGCGTGTGTCCTCTTGTAGGTGTATAGTTTCGAGAAGAGACGAGCAAGCTCCAGTAACATGGACACTCCACTACCGTTTGAGTCTGCTCCGTACGACAGCCACTGGACACAACACACACAGAGTCAGATACATTTCCTGGCCTCCTCTCTTTTTACAGACTGTTGTGCTGCATTACTTATTTCCTGAACTCCTACGGTATAAAGTTTTTGGGCTCCAACTTAGAGAGACTGTGTCTGAGTAATGAACTTGGAGACTAAATAAATGGTTTGCTGACTAAATATTCAATCAGCTGAATTTCCTGTATGTTTTGAAAGTGTCAGTTTTTATTTGTAGGAGAAAAGAAGCAGTGAACATACTGGAGCAACACCAAAGGAGTCGTAATGAGCAACCACGACGATAGTGGGCAGGTCCTCTCCTCCAACTCCAACCAGACGACCCTAGTAAATAAAAACAGATCCATTAGACAAGTTAAATAAACAGGAGGCAGAAACAGAATATATATATAAAGCATTAGATTCAGCTAAGCCAATGACACAGTCACAATCAACCTCCTGACCGCAGACCTCAGAGAAAAACCTCAGCCTGTCTCCTTATCCCCCTGCAGTGTGACTAAACCACTTTTTCTTCTGGTTCTGACACAAAGCTCAGATTAGAAAGCCCAGAACTAACACCTCACTCCTGCTTTGTTTTGCACACTTTCTGACTGTTCTCTGGTGTATCCCTCCATAAACTGTGACAAATATACTGTAGCAGAACTCTGAATGAAAACGTACTCATATGATCGCACATTAAGCATTAATAATCTCCTTGTTAGAGGTGGAAGACCTTGAAGAAAAAGCACCAGGGAATTTTAAGTCCTCTCAGCCCACTAGCGTGTGTAAATCCATCTAGATTAAAAAAATTCCAGACTTTCAGTCCACACAGCCATTTTTGTTCCAGGATTTATGCCCACACACATGCAGGGTCCAAGAGTAATACCTGCCAAGCTCCAAATGCCGGTAAATTTGGGGTTTGGTTGGTAAATAATTTGGAATCACAGCGTAGGGCCAGGTTTATATCGCTGTGTTTTTTTTATGCCTAAAGGTTGAGACTAATGTGACCCTCGCTGTCCACCATACCTAAAATATTTTTGGCTGGTAAATCTTTGGACTCGCATGTCAGGCAGTTTGCAGCAGCTTTCAAATAATAAACAGGAAGTCACAGAAATGTTTGCATCCTGTTAGATCATCTGTGAGCTGCCTTTAGTTATAAACATTTATGTTATCATCAACAACACATGATGGTGAAGAACGTTTGCTAACAGATTAAATGTTCATTGCACAAGATGAGACAGAAACAGCTACAATCCACTGTTAAATATTAAAATCACACAGAAATTTAGGACATTTTGGAAATTTTGTTGTCAAAACTAAGAGCCCATTTGTTTTTCATCAGGCGACAGCCAGGCGTTTCCAATCATGCCCTGTGTCTTGCAGTAGGCGGTGAGCAATGCAGCACCTAAAAACTGCGGCCGCCTCAATCTCATGAGGTTATCGTTGCCCACGTGTGCACGATGTCAGAGCAAGTCAGAGACAAATCTAACCGGTATTCACTGTGCGGTGATCGCCTGCGATCGATTCTGTGCAGGCCTTGCTCATCTCATCTCACTACTAATAAAACGCATAATGAAACAAGACTGACGGTCTTAGCTTCAGGTACTGGAGGACTCTCTTCGTCCACCTCACAGGTGGATCCTCGGTACTCTGGAGAGAGGGATCATTTGCAGAAGCCTTTTCAAAGTGCGAACTTTTTGGTAAATGATTAGCATATTACCTGGGCTAAAAGTTACAAAAACTCACCTAGACATTACGTCAATGTCTTAATTATTATTTGCTCTGGCAACAGGTAGAGACCAAGCCCTAGTTTGTGTCTTATTGCAGTACCATAACATTTGAGCCAAAAAGCCTTTTAACTTCTAACTCCTTCAGAACTGTGATATCTCTTGTTAAACTGCCTTCTGAGGTTTTTCAAAGATATATATTTTTAAAATCAGAAGCCTGAGTGGGGCTAGTAGAGACTGGTACAGTCTACACAGTTTAGGCTACAGGCAAAAAATGACAACTGCATCTTTATCTTAATATTTCTCACTAAAAACCTACCTTTTATTTCATAAACTACAGAAATGCATGCCGACATTGTCTTGAATTTTAGATATATTGGGTAAATGATTATGATATCACCATACAAGACACATTAAATCATGTACAGTCTCATTCAGTTTAGTTTCTAATTTATCTGAGCTTCATGTCTGTTGACTGTGGGAGAAACTGGATCAAGCACCCAGGGCAAAACTACGCCAACTAAAACTAACACACAGAAAGAACCAAGACAGAGGTAAATCTGGAGCATTCCTGCTGAGAGACAACAGTCTTAACCACCAAGCAATTGTTCTGCCGAATGTTACTGTAACATTATCCTGCAACCCTCTGTCTGGTGCTACTGAGGTTATTTCTGTGTACGGAAAACTGCTGCTACACTTCCTTTTTTGTCCCTCATTTCAAGTTGGTTGTTCTAGAAACACCCTTAAAAGCCCACATACGTAGGATAAATAATGAAAATATAAGAACACTGATTTTACCATACTGTAATCTGCACACCGCGGAAAGCCTCTCTGATACTTACTAGTGACTGAATGTTGTTGCGTGAGTCAAATGGCTAACATTATCACTTCAACGTGGTCTGTTGTTTCAAACAGCTCATTCAGTTACAGTCGTCTTTAGATTTTGGTTCGGTCTCTCACCTCTAAACTGGTGATGGCCCAGTCATTGATAGCTTTACTCTGAGCTCCACTGGTGACCATCTGGAAGCCGTTGGCTGTAGCTGTATGCAGCAGCACTACAGGAAACAACAGAAAACATAAAATTAGAACTGAATGACTTGCAGAATGGCCACCCCACATTTGCCATCTCCTCTACCTGTATAAGACCAGACTTTAAGACTCTACCTTCAGCTGCTGATAAGGAGCCCTGTGAAGAGGAGGAGGTCAGGGTTTGGGTGTAGATGGACAGCAGTTCATCGTCCTCCATGGCGAAGTAGACCGGGACGATGGTCTCAGTTGCCAACATCTCAGGCTCCAGCTCCATGAACTGCTGCACAGGATAAACCGAGGGGAACAGCGTGTTTAACAAGCTAAGACACACAGCTCCATTTGTTAGCATGAGATGCTGATGGTTTAAAACTGTATGGGGGAAATCTGTTTAATTCCTTCAACCCTGAAAGTTCAGCACTGCTCACGTTTTGAGGGGAATGCGAGTGATATGAGATGGCTACAGCAAAGAAGAGAGAAACTGCGATATTTACTCACAGAGCTTTTCTGGAATCTGTCTTTACAATAATTTACCGAACATGGAAATGAGTTGTGTAACCAAATGAGTAACTCATCAAATGCCAACTACTTCTGCTTTCTAGAAACACTAACGATCCCACTCATAGGGCAGCAAGTCTAATTAGTCATAACTGGCGCAGTGTGCTTTAGTGAGATAAAATCCAATCTCTGTAAAAGGGTTAGGAAGACATTGTACGCTGTAGAGTCAGGAGTTGTCACAGTCCTCCCTCTAACTCTTTGTTTTTGAGTCACGCAAAGCTTTAATAATATTGTTCAGAGTGATTTCGCTGTCAATAAACTATGGGTTGGAACACCACCTTTCCCTCTGTTCTCACCACTGTTGAGGTGCCCTTGAGCACGACTCATAACACAAACTAATTCAACCCAAAACAGATAAGCTTGTGGTAAGCCTGATTGTGGCGAAGGGCACTGCTTAGTAACGCTGAGCAGAACTAAGGGATGCTACTCGTGACTTGTACCATGCAAAGACTGAAAACATAAAAGGTGAATGGCTTAATTATTATTATTGTTCTTGTACATCTGTTGATCACATTGACTAATATGTTCCATTACCAGCCCGGACACTGATTTGCTATTACCTGTACTATGTCCTGAGGCACAGCAGACATGTTCTTGGGCAGGATGATGACCACTGCCCCAGCTGACTGGCGCAGGGCTTTCTGGTACTCTTCATAGGAAAAGTCCGCCAGCCGCATGATGACGCAGCGACGACTTAGTACCTCTGCCTCCACAGTACGAGCCTCCGTGTTCAGGATGGCATTCCTGGTACCTGAAGGGAAGGAGATACACGGATCATCAGTTCTGATACAATAACTCCTGTCTAGTTGTCAACAGAAAAGGGCAAGAGTGACTTATCCTGCTGTTGGAGCACTAGAGCTGTAAAATAGAGTGAATCACACAAGGGGCTGCGTTGAGGTGAGCTCATCTAAAACCTGCTACAGAAATAACCATTACATATAGATGAAATAGGAAGTAACAGATAGCATATGGTAAAAGACTCTTATTGCGATTGTTTTGATGGATATTGCGATTGCGATATAATTCACTATTAGTGGAAATTATTATTTTGAACTTTGAACAAATAAGATAAGTTAGACTTTATTGATCCCACACTGTTGAAATTCACTGAAAGGAGGAGGGGACAGCTGGTTTTTACCTTTATCAAGATAAAAATCAGATTCTGAGATTTGATAAATGCACTTGGACATATTGTGATTCTAACAATGTTTTGATTAATTGTGTAATTACATATCATACTTATGAAAGCAACCCGTGTTGTATCCACATTTGAATTTCTCTCCCCTGTTTCACTGAGTGGATTGTGGGGAAAGGGAGATGTTATTGGCCTCCTTTATTCTCCTTAACAAAATGTTTCCTGGGCTAAGAGGCTCAATCCTAACTAAACTTTATCACACAGTTATACACAACTGAAACACACACAAATAAATCCCTTATTATTGTAAAAACAGTTGAAGAAGATTGGTTTTATGTATGTCCGGTTCCTTTTAGATGTATTTTTTTTGCTGTAATTAAGTATTATTACTGTAACAATGAAATAACTTCAGAATAATGCTCAGACTTCATTTTTAAAGGAGACATTATTCCTATTTGATTGCAGGAAAACGAGCTCGCTCGACGCTGCCTCCTAGCACAGCCATGCTACATTAGCAGCTAGCTCATTGAAACGTTGCTCCAGGTAAACTTCACGTTAGCTGGAGGCGACAACAAAAGGTCCAGTTAACGCGGCAGTGCTTACACTTGAATCCCGTCAGATGAAACCGAGCACCGGCGGACTTACCGTACGGTTGTCCCTGCAGGTCGTACTGCTGCATGCGGTACACCGTGAACTCATGCGCCGCCTCGGCCGGCAGCGGTGACACCAGGATGAGCACCGCGGGGATGAACACGATGAAGGTGAGGGGGAAGGACGATTTAAACATGTTGTCAAACACTTCACTAGCCTCCTCAAACATCGTGGCGGTTGTGTTCAGCGCACAGCTCCGGATAAAATACTGTTTTCAGCTGTCACCGCTCTCAGCAACTCACAGCCGGGGACTCGGTTCAGCTAGCCAGCTATTAGCAACCAGGGATTGATAGTTGTGATCAGGCAACAGCTGGGCTACCAGTTACTCTGGACTGGCGCTACAAGAATGCTAAATTATTACGTGTTTATGACAATAGAGGAGGCTAATACAGTGTAATGTGTTTATACCGAATATTACGTTTATATTTAATATGTAAAACTGATTTGAATCGTATTGTCAACGGTTGAATCAACGGTCCTTCAGGCAGCTTGTAGGACAGCTATATCATTAAAGGACCGTACGTTATTTAACGACACTAGGCGACGCTGTTCACCATGGAAACCGACAGAGGCCGTTCGGGGAAACAAAAACATTTATTTAATTTATTATTTAAAACAACACAACTTTAATTAACTAATATATTCTCAGTCATTAAACAATGAGCAACAAAACACAGCTATCTATCAACACACACACACACATATATATAACGTTATGTGTGTGTGTGTGTGTGTGTGTGTGTGTGTGTGTGTGTGTGTGTGTGCTGACACTTTACATAGTGATAGTATGTGCTAAAAAAAAAGGAAAGCCATCATCCAAACATGGTTTTACTAGAGGTAATAAATCCTGCTGCACTCTTTTACACTTCTTTGAGATGCCCTGTGGAAATACTGCAGGAGACATTTCTTAAAAAATGTCCATTCATTTTATTCTTGTGTGCAGGTGTTTCTGTGTGCAGCATTAATGTAAGACCTACAGTAACCACATACATTCAGACTCATTATGATACAGCTTTTGTACGGTTTTAAAGAATTTCACTCAAACTCAGAAATAGTGAAAACATTGTTTTTATTGTACTGTATTGGCCTCTTTGATCTCTGCTGGCAAACAGAAACCCAGAGGTGGTATCTTTTTCAGATGGACAAGGACCGATTGCTGATCGTGTTTCACACAGCTGCATTACAGATTTTTATCAGCTGTGTTTAACACACTTATTCCAATAGAGAATATGTTGGTGTTTTTTTTTTTATGAGATCTGTTTTGAAAAAGGGTGTGAAAATGTGTGAAACCAATGAAAAAGTGGTGACGCATTTACAATTGAAGACTTCCTCTGTGCTGAGGATGTGATGCTGAAGATCAAGTTGTTGTTCAGACTTAAGTTAAAAGTTATATATTATATGTTAAAATGTTTTAATTATAATTCCTGTAATTTAACTTAATTGCATCAGAGGTGCACCCATCTGTTAAGTTCAGTATCCTTTCCACAACATTAAAGCACTTCTTGAAGCACAGACAAGTCTGTAAGTGGGATAGACCTCTTTCACAGCAGCCATTTTGACATAAAATGTAGAGTAAACAGAGACGTTACCACTGATACTATTTAAGTTTCCAATTCATTCAGGTCAAACAGAGTCCGGGTGCTGTTATTGTGCGTGCTGGCTCAGTGGAAAGGCTCTGCTACGCTGAACGGGACTTAACGTTGTATCACTGGACCTGTGTTTACCCTACTATTTCACCTCAAAATGGCTGCTGTGAAAAAGGTCTATTATTGTTGTCACTGGTCCTGCATGCAGCGACATGTCCGGTCTGGTTAGAGAAATGACCAGTAAACCTACACTGTTAATTGTTAAGGTCTTATTCTTATAATGTTAGTTATTTTAATTTTATTAATCATATTTGGGATTTGTGATCAATTTCTTTCAACGACTTCAAACCAAAAGGTTCTGTTGTCCTGTTCTGTGAACTATTGTTGTCCTCCACAGGATCTTACAGCAGAGTCGAGGCCTACATTTGAAAATGTAAGTTGATCATTTTCATAAGAGAAAAGATGCTTTGTACCAGTCTAGATTAATTACTTTAGATTACTGTCAATCTATTTCTGTGTTAATTGTTCTTCTATATGTTGGCACGTCTTAATTAAGAGTAAAAAACCCAACATTATTGAGTATTTGCATACAACAATTTCTTTCTCTTCCTGTCATAATCAGATATTTTTGATGAGTCATCCTGCACTTTGAGGCATTTACTGAAGATCATCCAATCAAATTAAATCATTTCAGGGTGACTTTAAGGTTTATACAAAGATTATAAGAAAAAAGCTCTCTCATGTTGGGGGCATGAACATGTACAGAAAACAACTGCGTGTTTATGAGGTGAAGACATTTTAAAATGGAAAACTTGTTCTGATCGTGTTGCTAGAGGAAAGTCACATGATCACCAAAATCAATTTGTTTCCATCAGACCTTTTGACCAAAGTTTTATATCATTAAAAAACAATAATAGAAATTAAAAGCCTGAGTCCAGTTGGGAAGAGTCTCTCTCTCCTCTTCCCTTCCCCGTCTCGCTCCCGGGGCTGCTCTGCTAAGTGGCAGATTAATGCTGATATGATGTCCTGCCATCCCACTTAATGGACCTTGGCGTCATTATTTCCTGTTGTATGAGTAATCCATGCCCGGGCTGGTGAGAGGGCAAGAAGAAAACAAACCGCAACACCAGTATGGACGTTGATTTCACATTATTGAGAAATGATGATCATTTGGAGATCTGCTAACAAGAAAAACATGCTGCTAAAGACAAATGTAGAAAAGAACAATTGTCTCAACAGGAAAATAATGATCTTGTATGCATGGTGCGTGAGTGGCACGGGAGCACTCGTGTCACATGAATTTAATCCTTCCAAATTCATAACATCCTGTTATCAATGCATCAGCCGACACAGTGGCACGAGGTCACATTTTTCACTTGATGTCGCCTCGTCCAATAAACATAACATTTTTTTCCGGTGTGCACACTCAAAGGCACACACACACACACTCACACACTCACATTCACACAATGCATGAGCTGTTCAGTGTCCTCATTTCTTTCCAGTGCTCCTGGGAATGTCTTGAATCAGACCAGCCTTTGCTCCCGACCCACCGGCCACAGAAAAACACTTTCTCTGTGCAACCACACAAAAGGTGCAGTCAGTGTGTGTGTGGGTAAGTACCGTGGATTAACAAGAGATTAGCTACCTAGCAGTAAGTAAGCAATTTCTGTGTAGCATGCCTATGTAAGTAGCCTCCCCCTTGGTTTATTGCCCCTTCCCATTCTCAGAGGATGCTGTCATTTTCTCACCACACTCGAAGGTTGCTCAAACACTTGCCACAATGAAGTGTCTAAACCGCTCAACGACAAGGTCAGAATCACAGAATACCAAAGATATACTGTAAGAGGGAGTGATTTCTGGCGAGAGAGCTGTGCTGGAGTCTCCACACAGACACCACTATCAGCACACAATGGTGGTCTTTCTAATCAAGACCTATGGAGCAAGTCTTCTGAGTCATTCCTTCCTTAAAACACCACCCGCTATAATCCTCTTGTTAATGAGCAGAAGCTTGAAAAACAACAAGGTTCTACTTGATGAGAGAGATGTGGAAAAGAGGGAGGGGGTCCATTATATGAGTGAGTGGTCAGAAGAGGAAAGCTTTTTTGCTTTGGAGGACCAAAACTGAAACTGAAACTGAAGCCACAGGCCGAAAGCAAGCACTTATTGTTTTGTATTGTTAAGATGCAAAATGGTTCTAGGAAGTCTTCTGAATTGACTGACCTCCTGCGCAAAGTGTCACTCAATGTACTCAGGTTGTTAAAAATGATTAATAAGTAGGGATGATACATATTTTTAAAGGCAGGCTCCACTTTCGGCACACCTGATATAATGTGATGTATAAAACATATAAAATAGTGTTTGAGTATTATCAGCTGAGTAAAAGTACTTCTCTAATAAAAGCCTCTGTCATTATTACATTTTTATATATTATATCACTGGATTATTGTTACTGACGTATTAATATGTAAGCAGTATAGTTGGGTAGTTTTCTATAAAGCAGTATATCATATTTATAAGCTACTTTTTTGTACATAAAATCTTAATCTGTAAAGTAATTAGTTACTACAGCTGCCACATAAAACATACAAACATAGTAGCGTAGTAAGAGCAATATCTCCCTTTGAAAAGTAGTTTAAGTATAAAGTAACAGAAAATGAAAATACTCAAGTAAAATACAAAGACCTCAAAATTGAATAATAATGAATAATATGCTGAAATAGTTATTTTAGAGTAAATCAGACTGAAACTGGAAGATTCAGTCTGTTGTTCTCTCACCATGACCTGGTAATGATGGATCTGGTGTGTGTACTGAGATGATGGCTGCCTCTCAAAACAAAATATGACCATCTTTCCCTCTCCTGCTGATTTTACAGTGATTTGTGGCCACAGGCCTGGCGGAGGCAACGTTGCCCTGGCTTCTTTACGTACCAGGCAATTGATTTACCAATCATTTTCATTAAGGCCAGTGGAAATAAGACAAAGAAAAGGGAGATTGTAGTGTATATGACAGCTGAGCTGCAGCCACTGAGACCGTGAGCCTATTTGGTTGCGCAGGGAAACAGTCAGATAATGGATGACGAGGCCTCTTGGAGCCAGCCGTTCCATTAGGTTTTGTTAATGCGGTCAGAGGAGGTTGGCGTGGCTCATCCGCCTTCATATCCACTTTCAGAGACGCTCACTCATGCTGGCCAGTGGATTCAGCCTATCTCACTCTCTCTCTTTTGCTCTCTCTTCTACTCTTGACTTCCTCTTGCGTCTTACAGTATATATCCTTGTGTTTCTTCATTTTCTCTCTCTTTCTCTCTTTATTCACTTTCTCCGAGGTTCTTGAGAGGGTTCGAGTGGATCCGTTTTGAGCTGCTGCTTTAGATTAGTTGGTGGTTTTCTTACAGTATCATTACAGCCATTGCACAAGAGTAAAGGGTACATATTGTCTCTGATTTACTACGCTGAGGGATTTGCGGTTGATTCACACTTTTGCAATACAGAATTCTTAGAAGCCTATTTTCAAATGTGTGTGCTTCTCTAATGCTTTACAAGCACACCGCAGCAGCATGTGTGGCAAACTGGGAAGTCCAGGCTTGTGAAAGTGTCATGACCGACTGTCAGTACTGTGTGAACTGTACATTTAGTGGGGGACAGCAGAGAGAAATTCATGAATGGAGACATGGGTGTGTGTGTGTGTGTGTGTGTGTGTGTGTGTGTGTGTGTGTGGCAATCACTTGCCGCATCATGCTGGGAATGTAAGCATCATGCTGGGAGAGGATCTTGTCTAATGCTTTCCTGTCTGCCCATTAGGGCTGGATTACCAGCGTTGCAAAGTGGGCACATACTTCCAGGGGAACTTAAAGCTCCAGGTTCTCTGCATTTCAGTAGGTCTTTGGTATTTTGATTAAATGCTATTTTGTTTGCACCACTGCAGTACAATGTGAATTGAAGAGAGTCCTGCAATGTCAGCTAATTGTGTGACCTTTGTCTTGCAGAGACACCTGGGTCAAAATTTAGTTTATAGAGCTTTATTATTTCAGTTCATATTGTGCATATTACTAAACAAAATGTGTTTGTTAAATAACTAACTAACTTCTCTTTCTATTATGTTTAGTAGCATGTATTTGTAATTAGAGTCATCTTAAGGAAGTGTACTGTCTTTACTGCTGGTTGTATAACATGGAGACAAAATAAACCTTATATAGGAGGCAGATCACATGTTAATTTCTAACCTTTATATCCAGTAAATTAAAGCAGAATTGGTTTTTTTGGCCACTTGGGGGCAGGGCAGACATATTATGACCTTATAAATCTGTTATGACAAATGTGATAGCAAGCAGCTGCCTATATTTACACATCCAGCAGATACAAAGCAACAATATTATTCATTTGGATTATGTTTTCAGCCACTAAATGTAAGTCCAATATTTACTCTTTTTTTAGCTTTTTTAAACAACAAATAGTGAAGTTGTTTTGCGGCTGATAACATATTAAGGCGTCCCATATTGTCCGCTTATGATTAACGTTTTCTCTCCCGTGGCTACCAATTTATATTGGTGACAATTTATTCTGAAAGTTTCCTCCATCCTTTCAAAGTGATGTTTACACTTTGAGTCAACACTGCCTCCGACCTTCCTCCTCCTCCTGCCTCATGTCTTAGCATTCCCACCAGAGCGACCCTGATTTCTCCCAGACTGAGTAGGCCTTGCGTTCCTCGCCTGTACCTCCCTGTCATGTTTTCATCCGCCCTGCTGGTGCATCACAATGGATGCCTGTGCCTGCTGAGCTCCCTCTGACCTTCTCCCTCACCCAGCCACTCTCTCTCTCTCTCTCCCCCCCAGCTGAGCGGGAAGCTGCCTCCCTGCCAGCCTAATAAATACAAAAACAAATTGCAGCAGGTTAGAAGTATGCAGCGTGGGCCGGAGCTGTTAATGTAATGAACTTGGCTTCATGGAAATACGAGGCAATTAAACTCCCACGGTGCCTCCCTCTGGCCCAGATAGACAGACTGAAGGGGGGTGTTAGAGACCGTAGTGGGAGAGAGAGAAAGAGAGAGAACAGGGAGTTAAAAGAGAGAGAGGGAGAGAAAAAAATGGGGGGTTGACAGAGAGAATAGAGCCATTTAGCAGGCCCACAGGAGTAGGAAGTGTGCTGACTGTGATTGAGCTTAAACACCAATTAGTCATGAGGCCGCCCTGTCCGGGGTCAGGTCGGGCCTACAGGAGCCCTGTCTGACCATCGCTCACCCTCCTGCTGTTTGTTTTGGTTGTTTGCCGGCCTGATTGCTGACTGATTGCCAGCCAGGTTTTCAGTAAGGTGTTCAGATGGCAAGAGAAACAGGAATCAAGACGGGGATCAATGTATTTAAAGCCCAATGTCTCATGAGCTGTATTAAATGTCGAGTTATATGTATTATCTTACAGGCTGTTGCTTCACCGAGCAAGCAGACTAAATCTCAGGTGAACCGTGTTTTTCCAGCAATACTTAAAATTAAAGGTTAGCAATTTATACCATAAACTGGTGACATCTGCACAGTGCGTTTCATCTTAATATTACCAAATTAGAATATGCTCATTGGCTTTCTTGCTTGATTAAGATGGAGCAAGCAGGTTAGTCTAGCTCAGCATAAAGCCTGGAAATGGGGGGGGGGCTTGGTTCTATCAAAAGGTAACAAAATCTGCGTAGCAACGTAAGCACCATTTTATGGGGGGTTATACAGACTATTTCTTGTCCGGGCACAGTGACTTCCTGGAGTCTGTGCATGACCAGGAAATAGACATAAAACCACAAGTTTCTGCAATTACACATCACTGCCGTTTGTATTTCATGAACTAGGAATGGCGATTGGCATGGCGCCATGTTGACATCCAGTCGCATCTTTAGATAAAAATATCTCATTCTAAGGTAAAAAAACCACAAGATTATACACCAATGAAAACATACATATGAATATTATATTCCTTTCTGCCAGTAGATCCTCCTAAATGTTACACACTGAACCTTTAAAGAACTTTAGAGTTGCAATTATCAGACAGAGCCAGGGGAGCTGGGAACCGTGTGCTAGCTCCAGCTTCATGTTGATCAATGCCATCAATCAATATGAATTTCCCAAAATGTCAAACTGTTGTAACATGTTTCTGACTAACAGAGCACAACCTTAGGACCGGATGAGTTACCCCTCTTCCACAGGCCTCAGATCCACTCAGCAGAACTCAAATCAAGAGCCAGAATCAAACGTGAGATGTTGATCTGCTCCAATCAGGGAGGCCTGATCCCCAGGATTTTGCCACATCTGGTTTGTAATTGTCCGTGCTGCTGTAAGAATGATGCAGGGGGTTGAGCGGACTCTTGAAGGCTTTCTTCCATCCAGCCTCTGCGTTAAGGTTTATGAGGGAAGTCCAATATCTACCAGCAGCCCATCACAGCGTGGTTGTTACAGCGTATCTGCCTCTGAGCCACACTGCCTGAGTTATTCTATATCATTCTCTCGTTTCCTCGTGGATCCATTGTTTGTTATGAATATAAATATCGGCTGGCCAGATGCACCAGAGTGAGGGAGGAAGGAGGAGGGGGAGCGTGATTGAAATTCTAGTGAACCTTCAGGAAGTAATCTGGACCGGGGCACGCAGGAGAGAGGGAATGGTTTCCGTCTGCTTCTGTTTGCACTCGCGCTGAGATTTGTGGGAAATGAGACTATTTCACCACATGGCTCACACTCGTTCTCTATCTCTCTCTGTGGATATCTCAGTACTGACCCACAGCTTATCGATCTAGCTGCATACACGATAGCAGCATGGGGCGTTAACCTGATCTCTCCACACAAACACAAAACATCTGTGCTGCTGATTCTCTTAAAGCCGACTGCCCACCTCACTGAGAAACTGTATTCACGATAGCAGGGAGGCTCTTTGCTTTAAAGGCGCTCAAAATCTTCTGGCTTTGAAGCTACTGGGAAGCTGTTCTCTCACTCAGTGCAGATAACGCTCAGGCCTTAACCCAAACTCAGATCCATCTGCTTGCTGCACACAGGAAATGAAGAAAACGTGATGAAATGAGTGTGGAAAGCAACGAGTGTGAAGTTGAAACAGCGAAACCAGAGCTGATGTTGTTAGCTTTTGTTCACTATCTATCTATCTATCTATCTATCTATCTATCTATCTATCTATCTATCTATCTATCTATCTATCTATCTATCTATCTATCTATCTATCTATCTATCTATCTATCTATCTATCTATCTATCTATCTATCTATCTATCATTATAATGCACTCAAGTACATCATCTCCATCTGATCTAATTTGATTTAATCCCACAGGAGAGAGTTTAGAAAGCTTACAAAGCTTTTCCAGTAACATCTTCTTTCTGTCTGCTATTTAAAAGAGACATTATTGTGTTGTTTTGTTATTCAATGATCACATGAACTACACTGTCAAAAATTCACCCAAATGTGTAGAAATGACCGTGGTGAGGCTCTCGTTGCTGTGAACTCTGTTCTGAATTCACTACTTACTTACATTACTTATTGATATCATTATGTTACAGAAGTGAATGAGCTCACCTACAATCCCTGTTCAATACAAATACAGATCTCCTGGATCAATCGGAGCCAGAGGTGGGAAAAGAGCCACACATTCTTTACTCAGGTAGAAGATACTGTAAAAAAGAGACTCCTGAAGTACAAACTCTGAACTGTACTCAAGGTATAAAAGTTAAACATACTCTCCTGGTTTCTCTGAATAACATTTCTACCAGCTGTTTCTGTGCAGAGTTAACTATAACTTGTTTTTTGTTATGTTAAGTGTGTCATGTGTAGCAAGTCATTACTAGTAATAATATTACTTTCCCAAGTAACTAGTAGCGTAACTAATTGCTGATAAACGTCAGTAATAATATTATAGTTAGCCTGCAGAAAAAAACATTACTTACCACATTACTTTTGTTGTCACCCCCTACTGATTTAAAATCCAACGATCTAAACACATCCATGGCTTCATTTTTGTAATCGTGGAAGTAAATATTATAGTAAAATATTCACATAACTTTGATTTTAAAACACAAAACTGGATTTTAATTTTGTAGGAAGTAGAAGAAAAGTAATATAACTAGTAGTGTAACTAATTACTGATGACAGGGAGTAATAAATAAAGTAATAATATGACTTTTAAAAGATTTATAATTAATTAAATTTTTTGAGCAACCAGCCAAACAATAGTCAAGTGTGATGTGCAGCAGTGTTGATGTTGGGAAGGTGTGCAATTATGCATAAAATAATAATAATCAATAATAATAGCCTGTTTTGAACCTGTAAAGAGTAGAAAGTACAGATATTTGTGTAGAAATGTGGAGGGTTAGTTCAAATAAAGCACAGATACCTGAAAAAAATACATATTTATACTATATATTTATACTGCTTGGAGCAGTGAAGTGTTCAGAGACTTTTCTTGTAGACATTTGTTCTGAGTTTTGGTTTTCCAAAAGAAGAAACATTAGACAACAGTGGATTCAGTTTATTTTTTTCTGGGCCAGCCACATCAGTACAACAGCAATTTTGATGCCATATTTTCGACAGTTCAGGAACATCTACGTAACGATACGTCGCTGAAATGTGATTTTTTATTGTTATATTTGCAAATATTTTTAGCTTAATTGTGCTGCTTTTTAATGCATGTGAGTGTTTTCTATTGGCTTTAAAATGACTCAATATGACATCGATAGAAGCCACTTTGTAATCTTGTCCAAATCCCACCGTGTGTTAATAATCACCTTGCCTCTGGGAATATGAGCTGTATTTTAAAGTACAGTGCAGGGTTATGGTGATGCTTCTCTCTCCTTATGGCTGAATCCCAGATCAGGATGTGTTGAGGACTTGACAAGAGCACATTCATCATCCCTCACAGGTCATCCATCACCAGCGGCAGGCAGAGGAGCAGCACTGGGCTGGGTGACAGCCCAGGAGCGTGTGGGGAGCACTCTGCTCCAACTGCCCCACTGGGTGCTCAGCCCAACATGTGCTTCAGAGAGCTTCCTGGAGTGCAGTGCAGTGATAAGTTCAGCCTGTACAATGTGTTGAATGTGCTGAAGTGATAGATTAAGAAAAACAGAAAATAGGCAGGGGGTTACAGGATATCTATTAATGTCGTCACACCAACAGAAAGACACCGATGCAATCTGAAGACTGTGTGAGAAATGTTAGATTTCATGGTGGAAAGTTATTTTACTTGTTTACATAGCTTTAAATGACCTTACTCCTCTATATATCGTAGATCTTCTTTCTTTTTATGTTTCAGTCAGATCACTGAAGTCCTCCACCACTTTTATTTTAAATGTTTGAACCGGTGAGAGTGACTTGGAACATTTTTATCTGGCTTTTAATTTGGACTAATGTTATAACCTTAGTTTTTCAGTTTTAATGATTTTTTTGAACTTTATTTTTTATTTTTTTTAAGTCTTGCAAAATTTTATTTATTGTTGTTCATTTTTGATTCAGTTTTGCTCTGTGAAGAACTTCAGGCTGCATGTTTGTATGACAGGTGCTATACACATAAAGTTCGGTTAACCAGATGAGAAGAAAAGATCTTTAAAGAGTTAGTATTGTTTGGTCATGTAGTATCTTTGTATCTACTTAATTTTTTCTATATATATATAGAAGCTATGTCCATTATTTTAAATAGATAGCTCTCCTCACCCATTCAGTTGGTCACACACTAAACCTCCTGGTCAGAAATATTTTTTAATTGTCTAAATATTGTTTATATGAGCTATTTCACCCTGTCAACAGTTAAACTTACTCTAAATTAAATTAAATGAAAACTGCCTCTTTAACCCTTTAAGATTACATCCTCAGTCATATTGTACCTTTATTTAACAATGTATACCAAAAATCAATTTCTTTGTATTTTTAACAAAATCTAATAATTTGTTCTTCCTATAAAATAAAACATGATCCATGCTTAAGTAAGTGTGAACCAACCAATTTCAACCAATAATATTGTGACATCCAGCCATCAATCAATCATCAGTTTGTAACGATACAGAGTGACGATTCATCAGTAACCATAAAACAGCTACTTTTAGAATAAAGTTTGGTTTCACAGTCGGTCTACTTGAAAGACCGCCGGGAGCAGAGGTTATCTTAATTTAACTTAATTTGTATTAACTGAGCTGACATATTTTCTATGAATTAACCTTGTAAACAGCATAAAATAACGTGGGGCTCAAACCGACTTGTTTCCTATTTCTCTCAAAAGGTCGCTTAACGAGCACAAACTAGGTTGGTGGTTCTGCTTTGCCACTGTGATGTAATTACTTTACAGTAAAATTACATTACGAAACAGCAAAGTTAAGTGTCTTAACAACAGGAAAAGAAATATGAAAGACTGTAGTTATGTCAGGTTTGTTCAATTGGATGGAGGCAGACTGAAGAACACTCATCAACCCCTCTTACTTTCATTATTTTCTATATCATGACGCTGATCCTTGATTTGCAATTACATAACTTAATTGTATGATTTGGGCTCCTAATAGCTAAAAAGAAATATGATATTATTATTTTATGCTACTGAATTGTTTAAGACATTTACTGCCAAATCGAACTGGAGGGACTTCTTTTACCCAAAAGGGGGCGGGGACATGACACGAGGGCAAAGTACCCGGATTGGCCGCTCTCATCTACGTGAACTTTAAGGATAGTTATTGTAGGTTTTTTTTTGGAGAAACAACGCAGAGGGACCACAGCCAATCTAGCAGCTCTGTGAGGCTGTATTTAGGCCGAGTGTTATATTGAGCTAAATGCTAACGTCAACATGCTACCATGTTCACAGTGACAATGCTAACATTCTGATGTTTAGCAGGTTCGACGTTTGTTCACTATAGTTTTGCCTTTTAGCATGCAAACATTTGCTAATTAGCCCTAAACACAGTTACAGCTGAGGCTGGTGGCAAACTGTCCAACAGTCCAACTTCTTGGTAGTGCGAGGAGAAGTCATTAATGTCTGTGGGTTTCACAAACGTCTTTACAGAATTTCATGTCGATCCATCAAATAGTTGCTGAGTTATTTAAGTTTCGACTAAAGTGGTAGACCGACTGACTGACAGACCTTCATGGATAAAGAGTTGGATAGTTAATATGAGCACAAAAACCTTTAAAAATAGCTTTTTGTACAGATTTGCAGAATCTGTGTGTGCCTTTTAAAAAAAATCTTGTGTGTGTAGCCTACATGTCTGTATACATCTGTGCATGTGTTTTACATCTTGTTTGTGTAGGTATATGCTGTGTGTGTGTGCCGGTTGTACTGCCCTGCCACCTGTCTGGCCGTCCGCTGCATCCCTTCCTTTGATGCTGGGCGGTGGTGTGTCATCCAGATGTGGCGGCAGAGGAGCGAAGAGTTCAGTTAGTCCCTGGAGATTTTCCCCCTGAACCCCTTGCACAAGCAGGGCCGCTGGGAAGAGCCATACAGCCGACATATGTGTGACTTTTCTTGCCCGTCTCTCCTCATCCTTCCCTCCATTGTCGTGTGACCCTCTCTTCTGTAACTCTATTTTGCACTTTCTGCTACTCCTCCATATTACCTACTGCTTCTGTTTCATCTCTCTTCCTCTCCCTTTGGCCTTCGTCTTCTTGAATTCTCGACTGCGGGTGATTTTCAACATTCTCATCTGGATATAGTTATCACATTAAGATCTACTGTGTAGTAAAACCTTTGGGATTCTCTCCTGTGGTTCAATTTGCTTCACTTCACTTTCTCTGCGCGTTTCTTTCTTTGTGTCCTGATTTAAAGTTAGATCTTATATCTTTACGTCACCATTCTGCCCCTTTTTCAATGGCTCTTTTATTTTTGTGGCGTAGCAGGAAAAGCACAGGTGTAATTAATAACATCCATAATGCCCTGGGCCCTGGAATTAAGCCTGCTGTCTCACTGCCATGACTCACCGGGACACTAAAATGTAACTGAACCATTTTCAGTGTTATTAGTTACACCTGTGCTTTCTTGTGCTGTGACAAATCAGAACGTCTGTTGTGGAAAAATGTCAATTGAATGAATCAGAAAATGGTCAAATATAAAAAAGGTGTGTGATCCGCTGCATTACACAGAGCGGAGAAGTGAGCGTGTTGAAACTGAACACACGTGGCTGTACAGTTCGTTATAAGCCGAGCTACAGATGATCTTATGCATGAGAAGTATGGGAAACCAAAGAGTGAGAACTCTAACGGAGAGCCCTCCAGGCAGCATGCATCACACACACAATCCCTCTCTTTAACAGCTTACAGCAAAAAGTCCCTGAGCTTTAGGGAACATATGTGTCTATTTACACTCAAAAGAGTCATTTAGTAGGCCTGTGCGAGTGTCTGTGTCGTGTGTGTGTGTGTGTGTGTGTGTGTGTGTGTGTGTGTGTGTGTTGACTTATATTTTGTCTCACTATATCTGGCGAACAATTGAGGGCAGCTGCAGAGAGGGTGTTTGAACGGTCACTGATGCTACAAAAAGGTGCAGTACTTTAAAACAAAAAAAGGACGAGCAGGGAGAGAGACTGCCTCCAGCTATAATCTGAGTTCCAGCTCTGTCTCAGCAAGCCTCCACTATGCTTGAAGTGCCTTTGAGCAACAAACTGAATCAAGTATGCTCACCTCTGCTGGATAAGGAGGAGCAGTGAGAGGAAAAAAACATTCAGAAAAATACCTTTAAGCTTGAATAACCTCATTCACAGACAGGCTGGCACGCACATGTAAAGAATTACAAGGAATTGGGAGTCATCTAAATTTTGTATTGAAAGAAAAAAAAACTGAAATACAATCAAAAACTCTTTCATCAGCTTAATTTGTCATCTGCGGCCGTGCTGCTGCCCTGTGTGAAGAGGCGAGCTCTGGTTCGGTCTGGAAACAGGATGTGGGCAGGAGAACTGGGCATCTGCCACATGCCATGGAGCCTCTGGAGCTCATTTGCATAGGTTATGTATGTGTGTGTGTTTGTACAAGTGTTTGGTTTGTATCTGGGTGTCCAATTAAATCCTTGTGTGTGCGTGTGTGTCTGAGTAGTTGTCTATTGTCAGTTTGTGCGTGCGTATACTTGCAAATGTTGGGTTCATGCCCCGTGTTTAGTGAAATCCTTGTATATAACAAGTGTGTGCGTGCATAAATGTGTGTGTGTGTGTGTGTGTGTGTGTGTGTGTGTGTGTGTGTGTGTGTGTGTGTGTGTGCTTGTTCCCTCTCCCATTTTTTGCGTGGGCTTCTTTTCCCGGCACAGCACCATGCATGGCATCCCCGTTGGCACTGTCTTCAGCCCACCCTGGAAAAGTCAAAGACATGCAGCCAGGCTGTCTGTCTCCCTCAAGTCTGTCATCAGCCTTACCTCTCGATCTTTCCGCTCTGACAGTATGTGGTCCAATATCAAAACATGAAGACGGTCGAGACAGGAGCAAGACGCTGCAAAAGTATTTACCCTAACTGAATGAATGAAGCTCGTTCTGAGTCTTTCAAGCATCATATTTCCTTAGACAAAAACACTCGTTTAGCAATGACTGGTCGTCTCTCTACTGTCAAATATGTTTATCAAATGACCTCAGAATCACTTGTTCTTGGTCTTGGAAACAAGTGGACAGGACATTTGAATCGAGACTTGGTCTGACAAAACCCCAAAAGACATACAAACAGCTCTGCTTTATTGTCATTTCAAGAATTTTTCTGAAACCATGTGACATAAAAAGGGCGATTCCTCCTCCAGTATGAAGAAGATGCCACTTAATTCAAGTCACATTGGAAACAAGAAAATTAAATTGCTTGGCACAATGTCTCTAGTGTCCTGATATACAGTACTGCTGGTTTATGGTGTAAATGGAAAATGTTAATACAGAAGCATTTTCTTTCTGAAACAAGGCCACATCATACAAACAGTGTGTGACATTGTTTATATACTGTAACATAGTAATGTGTAACAAAACAGAATTCATTGCACGCAGTGAAACCACTCTGCTCGGTATTTTGGTGAATGTTTGGTTTTAGTCACTGGAAATGGAGGTATGATCAGCCGGTCACCCTGCCTCTCCGCTTTATCCTGGCTCAGTGTGCTGGAAAGTCTGAATGCTTCAGACTAGCTTAAACAAACAAATAAGCCCAGAGGGAAAATATGAGAAATACAGGCAAACATCAGCACCTTGGCTTTGAGAAATGAGCACCGATCGCTGCCTTGAAAGATGCTTGTTTTGTGCTGAGACGGCAGCAGCTACATGATGTATGATTAATGTTGTCGTGCCACGTCTGTTTTCATCTTGTGAAGCTTTTCGATCATAAGTGCTGATTAATTTTCTGTAGTTCTCAGAGTGGGCAGTAATTTCTTGCAGTCACGTTTTATTTGCCCTGGCGTTTGAGATATTTATCTCTGAAATTGTTCACCAATTTAAATATGTCTGTATTTGTGCACACTGAAGGCTGTTGCCCTGGTTGGAAAAACAACTGTGCCAGTAAGAGATTTGTAGGCGGGATTAAACTGCAACAAGACGGCCCATGTAAGAGATCGACATAGCTGTGTGGTGTACAGTGTTGTAAGATTAAAACGTTAGTCAAGTGAAATAATATAGAAATTCAGTCTGATTACCAAACAAGTTTTTTTTGGTAGAAAATAATTTCAGTGAAAACTTTAACATCAATTTGGAGATGTGATTGTGTCCACCTGATGAATATAAGTTTAATATTCACTTCTCTTTTAGCTCTGTTTTTGGTCTCTCTCTCCTGTACGTTAAGACTCATCTATGTTGAAAAGTCAATGAAGAAGAAGATGGTTAAAAATAGCAAAACGTTAATTAGCTAGTGTTTTAAGATTAACCTTTCAAATACTAGCTAGATACTAACTTTCACGAGAGTGGAGACGCTGTTCACGGCAAACGATTCATAAATTTAGAATCGAAGCATTGATTGGTTACATGCGATGTCACATTAATAACTGTTTTTCGACTTTTGTGTATTAGTACATCTTTACACAGATAGACCATATATATGTTGTTTTTATCTTTAAACCATCTTCAAAATCTGGTTTACTCAACTGCTATTGGAGCACAGAATAAAAAGGGGCGGGACTTAGTAAGGCTCAATTCTCCGTGAACCCTTTCACATTACACATTCATCATTTGATCCGTTCTTACTGTAATATGAAAATGTGAATTAATACAGCTTTAAGCATCATTCACCTCCATTACACTGGGTGGAGGTAGATATCTCAGAGACTGATATGTTAGGTAAGCGAGAAAATGTTTGTCTTCATTTTATAATTTGGGTTGTCTATCACAGGTAATTTCCTCAGGAAAGACAAGGCATCAGTAGCGTCCTTTGCTATTAGCTCAGAAAGGTGCCTGGAAAAAGACACTGAAGTCTAATTTTGTGTAGTGCAATGATAGATCGCACTGATAAAGTAGTTGTGAGTTATGAGACGGACAGACGGCTCCAAGAACATTGCAGGGGCTGCAGTTCTCATCCCCCAAACTGCGTTTGTAAGATATTATCTAACTTCAAAGAGAACACAAGAGTTTAATTAATGAATGTTATGTCTGGACATGTAATATTCTTTGAAATACAGTCTAATCTTAGCTGCTGCCCTCTAATCATTTTAGATTTACAGCAGAGAGCAGCAGTTGGAGCCACCAGCGGCCATGTCTCTTCCTCAGAGCAACATCATTAGGATGTCCCTGCTACTGTGCTGTAAACTGTGTTGTTCACATATTCTGTGATGCATTAATTAACTTTAAAATCTTTTTTTTTTTTAAAACAGTGGAGTCATTTCACACAGACGTTTTTTTTTATACAGTATGGGGCTTCAGCTTTAGCTTTTAAAGACGCTTCAGCAGGACAGGACAGGAAAGCTGTTTTGGACACACTTTTGGGGATAAAATTCGTGACTTCTCCTTATAAGACGCTCTCTCCGCTGGGCCTCCTGTCACTCTCCGGTGTCAGACTTAAAGGCCAAGTCCAAAACTGCTGCATCGTGCCTGCAGATGAAACACTGTCAGCCCTCTCCTGGCTTTGTTGACAGAGTGGTTTACTGGGTTGAATATATTGATGCCTGGGCTTTTGAGACTTGAGTGATGTGACTGTGTAACCTCTTAAAATTTACTTTTTCATACATTTCCCTGTTGAAAATGCTTTTTTTGTGTGTGTAAGAAAATGTCATATGACAGATTATTTTTGGTTTTATAAAATATACAAAACCGCTGGTATATACTTGACCATTTGCCTCCCGTGAAAACAGCAGTCCAATCGTAGCTTAGCAACCATAACTAGGCAACTAGGATTTCTCCACACGATGAAGTATACATGGGCAATAATCGTCTTTTAAAGAATTTGGAGGGTGATGTCTTTTCTCAGACTTTCCACAACCAAAATCTCAAGAGCAGAAGTGTAAAGAAATAATTAAATTGTAAACAGTTTATCTGCTCTGATAAAAGCTATAATCGTTAGTGTGTCTGGTTAACTAGCTTACTGCCTACAGTAGTACCTAATCGAGCGTTAGGCCAAGGAGCCCATTCATGAACTACATTTGTTTATTGGGTCACAGGATATGTAAATAAAACATGTGGAAGTGTGCTGGGCTTTGAAGCCAATTTGTATAGTGGCCACACCATGTAACTACAACTCATATGATGCATAGCGACCCACAAAGACTTTGAAATAGACTCACACTTACATTTTTGGAGAGTTACCACCCCTGTGAAATAACTTGTTTCAGAATTTGTTCCATTCAGTCCAATGACTAATAACGCTTTCTAATAAACAATAAATTTAGCAACTTTTGCTCAAAAAACATAGTAATTATTTATCTTACTATCATAAACATTGCTCTGAAGCTCTGAAGCACTGAGGCTGTAAATAGTTGCTTTAGTCTTTCAGCATGATATCATGTAGCACATAAAGTTCAAATGTATGACCCCCAGAGTTCTTATTTTAAAACAAGTAGAAAAAGTAAAAAGTCAGAGACAACATTTTTCTACCAAGTCATGTAGCTAACATTAGCTTTATTAGCTAGCCACAGCTGTAATTTCACCTGGCATAAATTGATGCTCGCTGCCCATGAGAAGCCTGTTTGTGTCTACCTCCATCTTAAATCACTGACTCATTGTTTCAAAAATAACAAAGAAATCAAAGTGGTAAATCTGCCACTGTTACTGCTACAACACTAACCAAGAGTTTATCATGATAAAGCGTGATCATATTCTTCTGACTATGTATTAAGTGGTTAAACGTGTTTTCTGCCCGTTGTTGTTTCACTGACGCTACATACATATCTCCTGCAGTGGCACAGACCATTAGTTCTGTAACAGCGGGTAAACATTTGAGACAATCACAAGGCAAACAGAGAAACACAATCGATGCCTCTCAGCCTCCAGAAATATGATCCTGCACCTGAACTCCCTCAAAGTACCTCGGCACCTCCATGAATGAGGCAAAAGACAGACAGTGTCCCTTTAAGGGGACAACTCACAGAGGAAGAAGAAAAGCTGCAAAGAAGGAAGGAGAGGAGGTGTGTATGTGTACGTGTACATGTCAAACTGATAGACACTTGGGAGAGAGAGAGAGAGAGAGAGAGAGAGAGAGAGAGGGAGATAAGGAGAAAGAGAGACAAAGACAGAGAGACACTACATTGCATTAGGCACTAAGAGCCATTCCTCGCTCGCTAAAGGCTAATGCAATTGCCACAATAAGAGTGTCTCAGCGGAGGCTGTAAAAAAAACTAGAGAGGGGAATGAAAGAGGAGAGGCAGGGTGGGAGGGAGGGAAGAATAGAGGGAGGGATAGAAAGGAGGGAGGAGGGAGGGTAGAAGGAGAACTGGCAGCTCTGCCTCCAGACTCTCATATGGACAGTGGATCTCTGGGGACAACTGGTTGAAAGTCTCTCTCTGTCTCTACTGTTACTCATGGCTGTGTGTGAGTGGCTGAGTGGGTTGGTCCTCTGCTGTGTCTCCAGAGTGATTTATCAGGTTTGCAGGGAGGAGACAGAGGGAGAGAGGGGGAGACAACTCCGGTAGCAGGGCAGGCGGCAGTTACCAGCCTGCTGTCTGGGTGTGTTAACTCCACATCTGACCTCTATGGGAACAGAGCAGCCTCCACTCCTCTCCTCCCCTCCTGGCAGACTGTGGGAACAAGGGGGACCGATCTTCATTTTACCCCCTCTCTCTCTGCCTCTCACTGGGCTGTCGAGCTCTGGGAAGCGGCCCTGGACAGAGCAGGACATGACGAGACAGGACAGCTATGGCAGCAAGACCTCAGCGGGAGACCTGGGCTCTGAGGATTGCACTGCCGACTGATTCTTGGATCTAGAATGGCACAGTTGGCACAGTCAGGCTGTCAGTCAGGCAGCCATGCAGTTGTCTAGTCAGTCATTAGCCAGTCAGATGTTTAGTTAGTCAGCCAGTAAATTGGTCAGCGGGGTCTTCCCCATAGGGTCAACTCTTCCACTTTGTGCATATCCTCATCTGAACTCTGAGGTGACTCAGACTTACCGAGTAGCAAAAAAACGGACCTGTGGGCATGGTGAGTGGCAAACACCCCTCTCTCTTTCTCACATGCTTTTCCAAACACATTTTTTTTCCCTTTTACTGTTTTCCTTATGTGGGTTTAGCGTTCTATGTCCAATTTCTCATTTCTTTTAGTTTTGCTCAGTTGTGTGCCTCTCCCTTTTTTTCCTTTGGCAGCTCAAAGTCTCAAAGACAACGTTAGACTACAGATACGATCAAAGCTTGGGTCTGATGTTATAGAGTTTATGCAGTTGTCATTGGCTAGCTTTGATCTTTTGGTGATGGTACTTGGGAAGACAGCACATCTGTTTGTACGACAAACAAGTAGTTGGTCTTACAGCCATCACTGGCTCACCGAAAGATATTTCAACATGGGCGGTTTAATCTTGTTTATGAGGGTCGAATGAAAAATAAAATCTTTATCTACTCAAGGCTACTTTACAGCGTAACATAGTGGATTTAGTTATGCCAAAATCGATAAAAACCTTATGAAAGTTGAATGAACCTGTATTTGATTTTGATCTCTGTGAAAAGGAAAACAGATAATATTTCACACACACACACACACACACACACACACACACACACACACACACACACACACACACACACCTGCATGACTTTAGGCTGCTGTACCAGCACTTTTTCCCAGCAAACTCATGACTGTGGGGGGTTTTTGTAGAACTCCATAATCTCAACACTGTTTGGAAAAGGAGTTTGATGTGATAAACTAACCCTAAAGTCAAGTGCACAGAACATTTTTAGACAAATAGTTCAAATATTTGAGTATGCTCCAAGGCTTTATCTGGGTCTGCTAAATCACTGGACTTGTTCCCATGTGCTAGAGACATGTGACACAAGGGCAAAGCCAATGCTTTCACGCCAGTTCTATACTTCTGGATGTACAGTGTTTGTATCAAATGCAGCAGTATAAGTGAGAAGATGATGTTACTGTAATAGTAAAGGATTATATACGGCATTTAGTGATATTTTGATATTAATATGAACAAACTATATGCATCTTTAAGCTTTTTTTTTTTTTTTTTTTTGCTGGTTTATGCTCATTTTTCTGTTTCCCCTGTCTGCACATAAACTATATGAATGAGTCTCAATAAAACCCTCTGATAAAAAACTTAGCAGTAATTTACACCGAGCCAGCTCAGACTAGTGTATACCACAATGCGAATGGAAAATGGCATGAGCTGAAGTAAAAGACTGGCTGATTTATCTCGATAACGAGCCAGATAATTCTTTTGCAGGAGTTGGTCAACCAAACCAAAGCTAACATGCACACAATGAACGCAGCAAATGAATCAGTCCCTCCAGGACTTCTCAGACTGATTTCACGGCAGTTTAAAAAAAAAAAAAAAAAATTGCAATGCGTGTTGCAATGGTTTTAGTCTTTTTGTAAAATGAAACTGCAAAAATTGTTAACAAATTCTTCCAGTGAAAATAAAATCAGTAGTTTGGTGATGTATGGATCAACGTTATCTGCGAGTAACTGTTATGATTGGTCAAAAAAAAAGAAAGTCAGATGTTGCAGTGATTGGACTAAATTGCAAAGTCATGCAGAAGTCACAGGGATTGGGTGAATGTAGATTGTTGCGATGCGATCACAATATCGCAACTTCCTGGTGGAACTGATGAGTAATGGACTCACAATTGTCAGGTGAGCAGAAATAAGACTCGAATGGGATGGCCATGTTGCTCTGTATCTGCCAAATGTTTAAGAAGTTAATTATTTGCTATAGCAAATAATTGACATTATATAAATGCTGCATTAAGCTTTTTCGGAAGTCATTCTGCCCCCTAGGGGTCAAATATCATATAATTCAGTTTTAAATCTAAACTCTACTTTGGAATAGGCCAAACACTGCGTACTCAGTTTCTGCGGCAGATGTTGACATGGGCGTTGTCTTGAGAACAATGAACAGATGTTTGTTATTTGGGTTCGGCAGCTAATTTCACTGTCATCGATAAGAATGTATGTGTGTGTGAGCACATGTGGTCTGTGTTCTCCAGCAAGAGGTGCACCTGTGTGAGTCTACAGTAGTTTGTTGTGTGTCTCTGTGTGTGTGTGTGTGTGTGTGTGTGTGTGTGTTGGTGTCCTGTGTGCAGCCACATGGCCTTCTCCTCTCTCATGGTTTCCCTGCACTTTGTGTGTTCACTGGTTCCTCTCAGATCAACTGCAGAGTGTTAAAGTGCGCAGGACAGCATGGTTTCCCTCAGCTCTTTCAGCCCGGCCATGCGTCTACCACAGAGAATTTCTGTCTGAGCCGAGGCAATTACAGCACACATCCAAAGCTATCTTAGCCAGGAACCAAATGAAGGAGCCTTTGATAGGCCCCGACTGATGCATATTTACTTTTTACGACCAACCAAGTAGTAAACAGCTTGCCTTGTTGGCGCTGGAGCAAGTCTTTAAATACAGGCCTGTTCACACACAAACATACATATAAACACACACACACACGCACACACACACACACACAGAGAAAGAGACAAAGACTTTTCAAGAAATCAAGAGAAAGGTATATAGCCATCTCTTCTTCTGCAAATATGCTACAGAAATATTCACGACTAAAGGACACTGCCAGCTCGATTTGTTTGCCAGTCACTGATTTCATAATTGGGTTTGTCGAGCTATGCCTGACTGTTTTTTTTGGTTTTTTTGCGGAGCTGCAGACACAGCAGCAGCAGCAGCAGCAGCAGTAGCCTCCAATTGAAGCCATGTGTGGTGGAAAAACAGGCCTCAGTTTGTGGAGAGATTGCATGCTTGGAGTGGGAGGGAGCCTGCTGGTTACAGAGGTCACAATCCGAACACGCCAACTCCTCTTGGCCTTCTCACACGCCATGCAGACGGATGCGTCTCAATAGTCAGGCAGGAATCCCTCCCAAACCCTCCTTCACTCCCCCTCCTTACCTTGGTCGGAATTAAATAAGACGTATCACCAGATTCTGCTGCACCTTTCACCTGCTGTTTGTGCATTTTTATTTTAAAAAAAAACTTTTATCTGACAAGTTTTGGAATAATGCAGATCAAATAAGGACAAGAAGAAAAGGACTCCTAGTGAGCTTTTGTTCTTATAGGTGGTGTCTGAAACTGCGAGAACGCTGTGTTCAGGGTGTGCCACAAATTTAAAAAAAGCGGTTGGTTTAGTTGAGTCTGGTATGAGACTTTATTAGAGTTCGTTCTGCTAATAGCAGTGCTGGTACGTCCTCAGATGAACCCAGCAGTCTGATGTTGTTGTGTCTGAGTTTATTTCATCCACTGCTACGTCACTTGAGCATACTTTCACTCACATATACTGCCTGTGTATAATCTCTTCCATCTTTTCATACTTTTGCCATCTTTTGTGCGTCACTCTCTCTTTTCTTTTCTCTCTCCGTACTACACCTCCCTCTATTCTCAGGTTCCCTCTGAGAGTCTTTCCCTTCTAGTCAAAATGTTATCAGCCCAGCCATAGCTATTAGCTAATAGCTGCGATAGCTACTACTATCAGATTCAGAGATAGCCTATGCCAGGCTTTAATGCAGCTGTGCCATTTCCCCTCTTGCATTATAATGGATCATGTTCCTGTCAGTGCAGAGGGCCGGATCATTTTTTCACTTCGCCATTGTTCCTATAAGGGGGGAGTCAGTGCCTCTATAAGGATAACATTCAAATGATTAAGCATGAAGTACTTTTTGAATAAAATCTGTTTAGTCTCATATGTCTAAGAAAAGGTTGGTAATGATTGATTCGGCATGAAATTACATCCCCACCAAATTGCATTAACGCTATGCAAAGTGGATTATTGTTAATGGGACATGAGAAAAAGCTGCTGCTTGATGCCTGCTCCCTTCATCAGTCACGTGACGGCTGGTTTATCAGGACTGAGTGAGCTAAATAATGAAGCTCGGCCCCAACAAGCACTGGTAATGACTTTTTAATGCTCATGGGCTCTTTTGTTACTACAGAGGTGTGATTGGTTGAGACAGGGGTCTCGTGTTTTATCTCTCTGATCAATTCCCTGTGTCTGAAACACGAATATAGAATACATCCGCTATTTCTTTTTGATCAGAGGATTTTCTTGAAGCAAACGGGTTCATATGATGTGTCTGTGTTCACATCTGATAGCAAATGTGTTTATAGTTGTCATAATTGTTTAAGCGCAAACTTTCAGTCTTGTCTCGTCACGCATGGTGTCATTTGTACAAATGTGACAGAAGTTGTGTGTAGAATAGAATAGCTAGCTAGCAACGAATGCACCAGCTGTAACGCCACTTCTTTCTGTTATTTCCATCCAGTCACTCACATTTTTCCTCCATCATTCTGAAGCAGATTCATTCAGCCCCCTGGGCTCAAGTTGAAACATTTTCAACTCACACGGTTGTGTCTTTGCGTCCAGAGGCAAAAATCGCACCCACTCATGTCTTTCCACTAACTTTAGATGCAATCGCGCCACTTCTAAAATTCACACAATTAGAGACTCCTGCCTGCTTTCTCACCTCTGCACCTCAACACTCACTGTATGGGAGTGGAGTGGCTGTTGTCTGAGGGGCAGCATGCAGAAGCCTGTCATGCATTTATAGTGAAACAGCTTAGTCAGGGTTATGATCAGAACCCTAGAGAGCACTTTGTCATGTTTTATCTACCACAGGAGCATCCAAGAGGGCATTTTTTTCTCACAGTATGGGGGCATGGGGCGGCAGTCCACCAGTGTGGGAGCGCTTGTTGGATTGTCGTGGCGGATAGTTGCAGAAATTATCGACTGCAGCCCCAGAGACATCAGACAATTATGGCAGGAGTGGGTTTTTAGATGCTGTTTGACAATCTGACAAGTACTTACGATAGTTTGAACCATACCAACCCCTGGAAAGGTGAGGTGGGGCATTCGACATACTGGTTTGGTCTCGTATTTGACAACCTGGGAATGAGACTCAACAATCAACTCTCTTTCACCAGAATCACTGACCCCTTTAAGGCGAGGATATACTTCCAAACAAAAAGTGATTGTCTAAGAATGACATACCTGTCAAGCGACTGAAGTGAATGTTGGATGGTCAGTTTTGGGAAAAGACAGGCGAGGGGAGGGTATTTCAGGCACTGTTGATGATCCTATGAGCACTTTATTACACACTAACGCCTTTAGAGTCTGCTTGAAAGGTTTGACAGTTCGAAGCCGCTCCCTCTGTCTCTAAAACAGCTTCATATTTCTTATTTTAAGAGCTTTGCACACTTTACAGACTAGACAATATGGCAGCCATAAACCAAGGCTTTTCTAATGCAATTATTGCTCTCTTTCTCATACACACACATTTTCACATACTTACATTTCTCCCCGTGTCTTGTTTCTCCCTCTCCCTCTCAACACTTAGTCTGTGTTTTGTGAGAGCAGTGTGACAAATCACAGTGGCACCGATGTGTGAGATGCAGGGTGACGTCAGCGCTGCACGGCTGTGTTCAGATGTGACTCTGAGCCCGCGGTCACCACCACATATATCACAACATCTCCTGTGTAAACACGCTGCCAAATGCCAAGAGCAGAATTATATGAGAAAATTCTTTACAGCAAATGGTGTGGCTTTGGCACCTTTGAAAGAAAACGTATGAAGAGACGGCCATTGCAACACAAAAAGTTTGATATTTTGGGATATTAATGTGTTCATGTTCATGTTACTGTTAATTCTGAGATGTTGAACAGGCGGCCTCTCGGTTTTTAGGTTACCGAATGCCACTTGAGCTCGGTATTATTTCCACTCTCCTTCGGCCTTTTGCCCAACAAGCAGTTCCTCCAGGCTGTGTGAATGAGGTCATTTTGTTCGGCTGAGAGTGCAAACGTTGCACTTTCTAAATGTGGTGACTTGTTCACACCTTCAGCCTCGTGTACAATAATAAGTTCCATCAGGCTGTAAATTATGTTTATTTGGACTCACACACAAACTGTAGGAATGACATTACACTTTCACAAACCACAAACAAATCACCGTGAGGGTCATGTTTTGTTGCCATGGACATATGGAAATCATGCCAAACTAAACACTGAGGAATATCAGTCTTGTCCTGATACATTTTTTTATTTCTCATTCTGCAGTGGATTATTTTAGAGCTGAAACAATTTGTTTATTGACATTAATTCAATTAATCTGCAACTATTTTCATAACCGATTAAAGCAAAAATGCCAAACATTTGCTTCTTCCAGCATCTCAAATAGGAGGATTTGCTGGTTCTTTGTCGTATTTGATAATAAAATAAATAACTCAATACATTTGAATACTCAATGTTTGGCTCTGTGGAATTATAATTGGCATGTATTTCTTTTTTAATTAAAGTTTTATAAGCCAAACAATAAATCAATTCATTGAAAATATAATCTAAAGATTACTTGATGGTCAAAATAATTACTTGTTGCAGTCTGAATTTACTGTAGGTGTGTTTCATTACCTCTGTATACCACCTTGCAATTCACCCTGCTCGCCAAAAACATGTCACATCATCACGCCATTGATTCAAACCTGACAATAATCTCACCAATCAATTATTTCCCATATCGAGCTCACACACCCAGCAAACAAACACTGACTCACAGGGCATGACCACTCCCTTTGATTCCCTCACACTGTCACCATTTTGTTCTTTTCTTTTACACTCCAACTCAAGCATGCAACCGAACAACACACACACACACCAATGTGGACACACATTCAGGCAGTCCCTCATTCCACTTTCCTACAACTGTTCAGTGAAGCACAACTTCACATCTCACAACCTAGACAAACATATTTATTCATGATTCCTGTGCAGGGAGGGGTGGACTGTTAACGCTGGTTGACAGGACAGACATATTTCTCTGTCTGGAAGGATTCTTCACGCCTTTGTTAGGTTGTACAACATGTACTGTGGCTCTGCACATAAACACCAGGCACCCAGTTCCTTTATAAAAATGATGCACAGATGCCATTGAGAGGCTGTCAGTGAACATCGTAATGTTGCAAGTGTAGACAAGAGTAGAGCTTTGACTTCTAAAGACAGGTCTTGTGAATTTTCTTTGTAATTATTATAATTATTTGTAAGATTTCAAAATGCACTGATGATAGTGCTTTCAGATGGGATCTGTACTGCAGCATTGATTACAGACAAATCTCTTAAATCCAGTGGTGTAGTAGTGCCTGGAGAAGTAGGTATAATAATCTTAATCTATGCCTCCCAGTTTTTTTTTAAGCGGCATGCTGACATGTAAGACTACTCTTGCATATTCTCACCCAAAAATGGAGCACTAGAAGTTGCACATTGTCCCTTAAATTCTTCTGCTTGACTTCAGGGAATAGGGATCATTATGAAATTCACATCAGACACAGAAGAGGTGCAGATTTTGCAATTAATTCTGGCCCGCAGACGGGTGAGACAACTACATAATTATGTGTTTTGAGTCAAGTATTCCTTACTCCATCCTCTCATGAAAATTGGACTGAACTATGTCATGCATTTGCTATCCAAAAAAAAAATTGCCTTTCAAAACACTATTGAATGATGCTTTAGAGGGGAATTAGATCTCACTGTCATCTGTTAATCATCGGCGCTATAATAAAATTAGACCAAAAAAAGCACAATTAGTTCATTTTATTGAAATACACATACATTTGCTTCGCGGCAGAGTGATGAGAAGACCAATACCAATTTCATGTTTGTCTCTTAGCTTAGCACAAAGACTGGAAACATGTGAAAAAGCTTGCCTGGCTTTGTCCAAAGGCAACAAAATCCGACTATCATCATTTGCATAAAAAAAGTGTAAAAATTACAATTCACTGTTTTATAGGGGGTTATGTGCTAGCCTGCTGTATTTCTTGGCTTTGAGTAGTTAACCAGAGAGTTCAAACAGAAAAGAAAACAGTTATAAGTAGCATGAGAACATATTTTAATACTTAGCTATTTTAATAGGTTTGAATACATCCTGTTATTCCAAAAAAGAACCCCAACCTGATCTGGATTTCCCTCTTGTAATAGAAAAACTCCAGATGTGGTTCTTCAGTCACTTTGACTCCTAATGCAAGTGTGAGGAGATGCTGTACAATGTATGAAAAGATCAAGTGATGAAGTGATCAAAGAGAGACTGTTGAGACTCAGCCCTAACCTCCTCCTCACCGCTCAACAATCCTGTCATTATTCTTTCCCCACCAGGGTGGGCCGGGAATTTTCCCCTGCAAAACAGCATAAACAACAACAACAAAAGATAATAATACACGGTGACGTTCCAATTTTTCAAGACGGAAGTTGTAAAAAGAGCTTGAGTTTGTTTTTCTATGTCTCCCCTTGTGGACCCACCCAGCAACGTCATGCCATCTACAATGGGAAAACAAATCACACTGAATGCTCTGACCTGAATCCCCCTTGTTTAATGGGAACCAAAACCACAACAGAACCATGTACATTTGTCATAGTTTGCTTATTATTTGCTAAATCAAGACACAGATCCGCTAATGGTGCCTTTTCTCCTCGGGTGACATTTTATAATGGGAGTATTGATAGCCAGGCAGTTTGCGTTGCCCTCGCCATTTCAAACAAGCCCTGTTTTCTTTTTGCTCCTGAGCTGCTTTAAACAAACTGACTAGGTAGCTGGCTCTGCATGTTCCAACTAGACTCCACATCTGCTGCATCCTGCTGATCTGTGCAACAGAGAAAGTCTGCAGAATCATTCTTCACGTCCCACAAATTTAATATTTCTTTTGTACAGATAAGCTGTATCATCTTTCATCCCAGGGTTACAGGAGTGGTGCAAAGTGCGTCGTAGATTATCATCACATCAAGTTCAAGGTCTAAAGTAAAGGTTTTGCTTAGACTCTGATGAGTAATGTACCCTACATCTCTCTTTTCCTCTTTGTTTCAGGTCACAGGTGCTCCACAGCTGCTGTGGACGAAGACATCTGGAGCGCAGGAGGATGTTGGAGAAGATACAGAGGGCAGGAAAGGGCACAGAGGTTTCAGGGTGGATCCAGCCTCTGCCCTCGGCTGTGGTGGGGAGGGTTCCTGGCACCGTGATTTGATGCACAAAGAGAAACAAAAATCACATTGCCAGGGATTTCCACTCTTTCACAGCTCAGCAGGTGACCGCGTTATATTTCCACACTGGGATTCTTTTGTTCTTGGCCGTTCTGTTTGTTCAGTTATGATCTGACACTGGATGTTGCTATGGAGTCAAAGGAATAAATATTGGAGAGGTTAGACAGATATTGTGATCAACTCTCTCAATGGACTTGAAGAAGTCAACTTGTGGTTTCTCACACAGTAAAAAAGTACACGTCTCTTTTAAATACTGTCTAAATGCATTTAAGGCTGCAGTTCAGCTGTCTTCACTGCTCTCCCCTTTCAAATCAGCCAGGAAGTCGATGTAAAGATAGAAGATAGAATGCATTTTTTTGAGGCAGATCACGTTTCGGCTCTTGGATCTTAGATTTATAAACAAGTAGCGATTTTGATCCTCTATTGGCAGAATACTCTGAAACACAATACGAATGAGCCCGGTTGAAGGCGAAGCAAACCTCTACATCATAAGCATTGCTTGGCTTTGAAAGCCGGCACACTTTACCACTGAGCAGTCACGTAAAGGTCTGCGTGAGTCTCTGTTCCCTCGAAAGCCAGCCACCCACTTGCTAAAGGCACAGAGCTTAGCTAATTGGTGAGCATTGATCCCTGCTATGTGTTGTTCACAGTGGCTAAGTTCAGTGCCTGAGGTGAAATAGTTGATTCGACGGAGGGGATTTGTTCCGGTGAATGGAAAGAACTTGATGATCTCGGATATGAAGAAGGGAGGAGGGAGGAGGAGAGTGACGAGAGATTAGGTGGAGAGGGAGAGAGGTGGGAAGACAGAAAAGGCTAAAGGTCCCACGTAGGAACTACGTCGGGTTAAGTGTGTTGCCATGGACTAAATGCAGGTCTTGGTTGTGCAATGGCCAGTCCAGGCATGAGACAATCTGCACCGTTTTTTAAATTGTGCTTGCCTGAAGCAATAACTGCCTTATCTTACCTTGTCTATCTGGCAAGAACCATCATGCATACCAAATATATTTAAAAGCGCTTCAGTGAGACAGTTTGACCCAGGTTTAATGTGGACTTAAAAATGCCACAGGTTGTATTGCGATTTTAGGAATGTGGTTCTAAATGTCAGACCCGTCTGGGCATGCCCAGTTCATGTCCAACTGAGTTTGCTCAGGACTAGTGTGCCAGCGTTTTGGTGCCACACAGCAGCCTGGACTGTGTTGGAGTCTGATAAACCGCTCCTCATAGCTAAGCAACTAGTAAAACAAAGTGTATGAAATAGATTATACTGTGTGTATAATGCACACTACATGCTCATAGCTACAGCATTAGGCGAAGGAGTGTATTATTAACAGCATTAGTCTTTGGAGTCACAAGTTATTTAAAAAAAACCCTCCTGTTCAGAACTAGCTGTGTATTATTTCTTCACTGTGTGTAAGCTAACATTAGCCGCTCTGTCCCGCTCTTTATTAGATTAGTTACACTCCAGCAACCCAAATTAATGTTAGCATTACATTACAGACGCATTGGTTCGTCCTCTTAGTCCTCACCATAAAACCCTTTTCTCTTGTGATATTATAAATAAAATTATGGTGGTTGAAACTACTAACACATTTGTATGCTAAACCGCCAATGTTAAAGCAGAATAATTAAATATTTTATTAAAATATTAGGACTAACTAAGCTAGCATTATGAGATCAATCCCACTTCTCTTTGTCTGTTTTTCTGCCTATTTTATTGATCACCAACTGCTGAGGATGCTGACTGTCTGCCTGACCTCAGTTTTTTAGCACAATATATCTTACTGTGTTAATTTCTGTACTATTGTCTGACAAATTATTAAGACTTTTGAGCTGTAATTCTGCCACTGTTATCGCTGTAAACAGTATGCGTGCCATACAAGCACAGAAAGCTTGACAGGCGTAGCAGCTGCTGGGCTTAGCTAACAGTAAATACACTGCATGTTGCATGTCATATTACACTTTTTGTTGGGATTTTAAAAAAAAATCCTTCTGCATTTGTGTTGTCAAACAGAACGAGGGCTGTGCCCTCCCGTGCCTACTGAACTGGTATCAGTGTTTTACCTGAAAACTGGCTCAGTTCAGCAGGAACAGGAGTGGAGCCCACTAACTAGCAGCATCTATGTCCCGCGTTACCTCATCATCTTCCACTGAACATGCAGCAAGGCGGCCCAGCTTCAACATTTTGCAGCGCTCTCTTGTTTAGTTGACCACACCCACCACAGAGTGGTGTAGGGCATTAGCGTCGAGTCATTGGCCCTGATGAAAATCAAACCCGAGCCCTCCAACCTGTCAGACGATGGCACTGAACCCTGAACTGTATGCAAGGCAGTGCAGCTCCAGTAAGATGACTGTCCCTTTCTTTGCTAAAATATGAATGTTTCATAAGCAGATTTACCATTTTTTGCTTGATAGGTAGGCCCTGGCATCCTGAGCTGTTGTGTGAATATTGTTACATACTGATGCAGTCGATCTTGTTGTTCTGCTCAGCCTTCATGTTTATTTCAGCATTGTTCCTGCAAACACGTCTCTCACTCTTTGCCTATGTCTCTCTCTCTCTTTCTCTTTTTTCGGTCTTTCTGTGCTGTCAAAGGCCAGACTGAGACTGGAGTTCATTGTCAGGTAATCACAGTGAAATGTCTGCTATGCATATATAATTGATGTCACCCAGCAATCCCCATTATCAGTGATTGGGAATGTGTGCAATGCTGCTTCTTCCCCGCTCGCCATTTAACTCGCAGCCAACAAAAAAAAGTGCTTCATCTTGAAGATTTCATACCCACAGGAAAATGGAAGCTCATTAGCAAGCATGATGAATATGCTCTTACCCAGAAACTCTACTGATCCTGGTTGGCAACGTACAATTATATTTCTGTTTCTCTGATTTTTGCGAATTTAAATGTTCCACTCGGACCTTGAGAAGATTACCCGAAGAAAGGTTATTAGGAAATCTGTGTTTTTATCGTGTCAGTGATGTGATATTGACTTCAGGGCATTGTTTCAGCCAAGTGCTACCACAGATAGGTTAGCTATGATTTGCGTAAGCGTTTATTCTAACTGAATGTGGAAGACACCAGTGCATGAAGTGCATTATTATAAATGTCAGTGATTTCCTAACTACTTTTAACCATTTGAAGTATGATTTGTTTTTATGTTACAGGTGCAAACTGTGTTTCATTTCATTACAAATTCAGCCACATTGTAATGTAATAAAGTTCAAATGAACCTGAGAAAGTATTCTAGCATTGTTTTTCATTCACGATAATATCATTCATCCCTAGAAGGGAAACGTGTTGCAGCAGGAAAGAACAAAGGAGACAAAATAAAGAGGTAGTCAAAGAGGTGGGACATTCCGGAAGGTGTAAATGAAAATAAATAAAAAATAATGTGATTAATGATGGGGTTTTGTTAGCTTTGACCCTGATGCTTCAGGAAACAAGCGGTGGAGTAAACTTCCTTTCTGCGTGAATCCACACCTACAGGTTTGTTTCATTTTGAAACTGACGTAGTCTTCAGCCACAACTGATGCTGACTCAAGTGATACCACTTAAGGCGATGTTTTAGACTTTGCCACAAAAGGCTTTATAGAACTTTTTTCACTTTCAGTTCCTTCAGACCTGAAAACAGACTTTGTAAAATTGATGCAGTGCCTTTTAAATGATTAAAATTTTTTTTATGGGTTGAGAAGAAATTCAAATTCTTGTGAATTTGGTGAAATAAACCAATGAAATCCGTTGGATTGTCTGAAAAATGCTAAAAATACTTTTTAGTTCATGAAATGCTGACATTTTGGTGATTCACGGTTCATAGACCTTTATATTCAGGAAATAAGATTTACAGACATTCCTGACAGCTAGTTATTTAAATCCAAATAATAAAAGAGACACTATTCACAGTATTCTGTCTGGTCAAACCTTTCTGTGGGAGATAACTTTGACTCATTGATCTCAGTGTTTCTAAAATCCAGTGCATTGCTTATTGTCAGTGTTTCCAGCAAAAGGTCAGGTTCAACTTTCTATTTGAGTCACACTTGTTACACCCAGTTTCAGACTGCTTGTTTCATACATCAAAATCAAAAGAATGACACTACATATTCTTGAGCACTCATGAAAACAGACACACACATCCACACAGCCAGAGACGGGTACCCAGACCAAAGCCTCCAGCTCTCCTTTTAGTCTCCATAGCAATGTCAATATCCCTTTTATCTTCTGGCCTCAAAGGCTGACCAGATTTCATGATGTGGCTGCTTTATTGAGCCTGATCTGCTTCAGTCGCCCCCTCCGCCATTCAATCAGCATCCGTGCGGTTCTGGCCCATGGCCGTGAGCTTGGCTGCGTAATTTGGTTTAGAGCTGAGCGGGAACATCTGTTCTACAAAGCTTCAGCTCCTTCCATTCCTCAGGCCTCATGGAAAAAACCAAGGCCAGCGGTGGGGCCGCTGCTGCAGTACGGGACCTCCAAACCTGCAAGTCCCAAGATCGAGTCCAAACCCTCTCAAGAATAATCTCGGCGATGAGAGAAGAAGAATGACAGGTCTTTGAAATGCGAGGTCCAAATGTGTGAGGTCATGTAGGATTTATAGTCCGACTGACAGTGAATAAGAATATACTTTATTGATTTCATATGTACAGTAGGAGGTTTAAAACTTTGAGACAAAGTGTTTCATTCAGTTGGATGATTTATTATGTAGTTACAGAGTGTGTACAGTTGTGACATTAATATCTCCAGTGTTTCAGTGTTATTAGCATTATTTAGTCACAGTTGAGGCCACAGTTGAACATATTTTGTGCTTGAGCCAGAATCTATATAAAGCTGGTTTTATGAAACTCTGTATGGAGCTGGTTTCTAAAATCTTATTTGAATATTTTCAAAAATGGTGACATTTAAACACCTGCAAGCCCTGTCAACATTTTGAGAAACATCCTTATTTGCGCTTAAGTTAGATGACAGGACTGATATCACTCTCATATCTATGATGCATGGAAACAAGGTGCCTAAAGCTCATGAAGTAACCTGTTCCTACATCTCGCTTGTTAAATCTGTACAAAAAAAACTAAATGTAAAAATCAGCCTCAGCTGTACTCTGTATGTACCGATAATTAGCAAAGGTTAGCGTGCTAACACACTGAACTAAGAGGGCAAACATCAGCATGTTAACATTGTCATTGTGCGCGTGTTGTCGTGTTAGCATTTAGCTGTTCCTAAATTCAGTCTCAGAGAGCCTCCAACACCTCTGCAGAACCCCTCTTTAAGAAAACACTCATCGTCCCTTAAGAAACCTTTGGAAACTGAAGCCGAATCATCACCCTTGGAACATCTTTCACAACACAATTAGTTAAGTGGTCACAGTGCTCAGCCAAAGCACAGCAAGAATGAGAGAGGGGATTAAGAAAAGAGAGAAAACATGCTCACATAGTATATTCCCAAGGTTGAGAGCAAAGTCACCGCAGATGGCTGACATCCAGCCCTCAAGAGAAAACTTGTGTTGTCTTTGGTAATTGTCTTCCACACTCACAATGGAAGAGGAATGAAAACGCACTTTAGCGTGCTTGTGGCAGTTTTTCATCTAGTTGGACCACGCTATTTATTTATTTTATAATTAACAGTTGATAAGAGAACTTGTGTTGACACACGTCTGCCTCCATCATTTTACTCCTCATAACTTCTGGCCTGCTCTCCTGTGTATCCGCTGTCCCACTATCTAGAATCTGATAAAGAGGAAACAGCTGCGTCCAGAGATGGTGCAGATTTTAAGTGCCCTTCCTCGTCTACACTGGCATCTCCAGAAGAGACTCCTCTGAGCTATTCTTCTGTTAAGATGCAGAGGGAAAAAATGCAGAACGAAGACAACGTGGCAGTGCATTCCCCTTTAATTAAGAAACAACTGAACAGAATTTTTCTTGCCCTCTCATCCTTCCTCATTCCTCTTGAGCTGATCTCTTCCTACTGTGTTTCTTCCATTTAGAGACCAACTATGTGTACAGGGAATAACAGACATATTTAGTATGTGTTTATGCACAACTGTAGAGACATGCATCACCATGAATAAAAAACTAAATAAATCCAGACCCACTAACGCAAGAGAAGAAGAGGACATTGTTCTTCGGCTTCCTCAGACCTGATTCCTCACTCAGGTGCAGTCGATAGAAACAGACACGTGAAGGAGAAAAAGGTTCTTGTATGCTGAATGTTTGTTCGTGTGGACATGCAGTGAGTACGCCCTTCTTGGTCTTTTGTTCTCCCTGTTGCAAGAGCGTGATGTCAGCTGCCCAAAGGAATGGCAAACACATTGATTGATTGGGTATAATTGTAACCACAAAACTGGATATTTGCACAGCCATTATTGATGTCTGACTGTGAAAATGGGACGCTGTAAAGTTGCCAAATAAGCTGGATGTTTTCTCTGGGAGTTTTTCTCAGGGAGCGAGTCCGCCGGGTTAAATAAAGAGAGAGTTTCCTGATGCTGCCAGTTTATGAAATCATGTGTGTGAATGAGAAAGGCCAGATAACGAGTGCCTCACCAAACGGACACCTGGCTATCACTGTCTGCTTCATATCACTGTGGGAACACGTTTACTGTAGATCCATGAGCACACTCATGCACACTTACAATGACACATGGTTAGGTATGCACACATAAAACATAAACACATGCACTTTGCACACATGTTCGCTTAAACACACTCAAACAAAGCTCTCTAGAAAACACTGGACATCTAGAGTCTAGATGTCCAGTATTTTTGTTACATTAAAGTCATTGTTGTGCAGTCATTTTGCAAAAACTTATGTTCCCATTATAGTATCCATTAAACAGTTGGAATTATTTCATAATTAGCTGTTTAAATGAACTGCAAATATTATATTATATGTAAGAAAAACAACCATGTAGTTAAAACCTTCTCCGACTGGACCAGATTCTGACTGATTTTTCCTCCACTTTTACGTGAGCTGTAGAAGAAAACAGAACAAGATATCACAGGCTCTCTCTTTTACAGCTTTCCATTCCCATGTGATCTCCATGTATGCGTGACAACATGTCAGCAAGAGAGGAATGATAATCTATCTGAGTCAATACATTACTGTCATTTTCTTTTTTCTCTACCTCAGCCCATACGTTTTCTGTCAGTGCAGTGAGCTGTGTGTCTAAGCTCTCTGCTTATACACACTATGCTCATACCTTCTCTTTGGCTACTGTGTGGATTGAAGAGTCAAAGAGTGTCCTTCCATTACTGGCCTGTGCACACTAGTAAAGTCATATCTCTGCAGCTGCAAGGTTTTCTCATAATAGACTCAGGTGGTTCGTGATCACTCTTTCCACAATGACTAAACAGCCATCGACACAACGCTGGAAACATTTGTGTCCAAACAAAATACCTTATTGTTTTTTTCAGTGAGTGACCAAGATGCTTAGCCAACAGACTTTTAGTAAAACCGTGTTTAGTCTATTTTTTGATGCATCCTGCAGTCTGAGTTGGGGCTTGGAAGTAGGCTAACACTGGATCTAGTTCTCATGTGATCACTTCTTTCATTTTTCTGAATGCATCATCATGTTGTAAATCCCCAAACAAACTCAGTAGAATCTTTCAAGAGCTGATGCGAGGGGCATTTATGATGAGAGGCTGGGAGAAATGGGTGATTTAATGTCCTGTGTAGCTACTTTGGATCCATCTTACTTTCCATGAATATGGAGACAAAGGAGCTGCATGAGCATTGAAACCAGAATTTGTACATTTAGCCATATTTGGGGCAAGCTTTTGGGAAAAATATAAGCAAGTGGTTGAATCACAGAGAAGTAGATTATGCTGCAGCGGTTTAAGAGAAGTTACTATTGACATTTTGATGTGTATTTTTCCTGCGAGAAACTGGGTCGCTTTATAACTGCCGTAAAAACACATTGACATCCGCCCTGAAAGAGGCTACAAAAAACCCCTTCAAGACTTCATAGGTTGTGTTTGATACTCTGAGGAGGTTTTGGGTGGAGTATACCTTTAAATTGATTGCGTGTCTGTGAGAGATGCCACCTAGACTCTAAGCTGTCAGTTCGGTATTTCAGCAATTAAGAGAGTAAAATCTTATTTTTACTGATGAGAACGATGGCCAAAAATACAAAAAATGTGACCCAGAATATGAAAAACTGGAATTTCCCTTCAATATATGAAACACACTAAGAACTGATTGCAGTTTTTAACAAGTGGAGAACAAAAACATGACTTATCCATGATGATTGATTAGAGAGTTTCTCTTTTTCCAGGCTGTTATGTTACATTTATTTTTTGTGCAGCACATGTCATCAAGGTGTTGCACTGCTGATGGCAACGTATCACACTCTCCCCCGTGGCTTCTCCTTGCCTCACCCGCTGCCTTCCCCTCTCCTCAGACAGTACATCATTAGCTGTCTGCTGAACACCTGGAGGCAAAGCCAGCAAGGTAATTATTGAGGGCATAGCCACGTCTGCACGCTACCATCATTAACCCATCGTACCTCATTTAGAGCGGAGAAAAGGCCTTGTTGTTGTAAGGGGAGAAGGAGAGAGAGACTAGCGTGGATTGGTGATCAGCCCCTGACATGTCAAATATGATATAAGAAATGTCTCTGAGCTAGAGCTAATAAAGCCAGGAATTTGCCTTTGCTTTTTCATCAGGCACTGGACCTGGAGCTGTGCCAGCACCAAGGATGAGAGAGGCTTATCCCCTACTCTTAACCGTAAAGGTGCAGGAATTCATGAGCGGGGGAACTCACACAAACATACACACACAACCAGCAATGACTTGTTTGCTTCCCTAGCCACTAAAAACAGGAAAAGATTTTGAGGAGAGCCGGCCTCAGAAATCCTTACTTCTGAGAAACCTCATAAACAACTGCAGAGACCGGATTTAGAGTGTGCGTATTTATGGGTGTGTTTGTCTATGAGTGTGTGCAAATGCATCTACAGAATGTATGTGTGGGCCTTAAGGTTATGCATTTACATTAACAATAAAGTCTATATGTGCTAGGTTTCAAGCCGCTTCACTGTCATATGCACAGAATGAATAATAAATAAGTGTGTGTGTGTGTGTTTGTCTGTAGAGTTGAATGTGCTCTCCTGTTGTTATGACACTTCACAATCACCTCAGACGCTGCGTGGGCGGCCGTTTCAGGTGAAAGGATGAAAGCAAAGTTCTTCCTTTCTCACCTCAACGCCTCATTTCCTTCTTCTAGTCGTCACTGACGAGCCCGTGCAGCTCACACACGTCATGAACAGGAATGCCTGCATGACAGGCTGCCAGGAAAGTGGAACATCTCCAAAAAGTTATTGATAAGCAAGTGAATTGTATTTAAACTGAGGATCACTTGCCAATTTTTTGTGTTTTATTATTTTAGTTGTTGATATGTTTGCACCAATGGGATCAATCTGAATGTCTGATAAATATATTCTATTGTCCCTGGCTTGCATGAAGTACACCACAGTGTGTGCCACCTATGTTCCAGATTAGCTTATGTTCCACTCTTTTATCGCTGCAGAGTAATTTCTTTGTTGATTGTTTTTAAGAAAGAGATTTTGTCAGAACTGAACACAATTCTAAAACTCACGGGATATTGAGCTGCTTTATCTTTGTTAAAATGACAAAAGCGCTGAAAATGATAGTATACTAGCTAGAGCAGTGTAAATAAGTACTCATTAGACAATGGACAGAAAATCCCAGTATCATGTTTGAGCTTTTAACCCAAAAAAAAGCACTTCCCGGTGAGACTAATGGAACAGAGTCTAGCTTGGAGAGAAAATGGGGCTTCAGCACTCGTCGTCTCCTGGGACACTTTAGAACAATATTCAGCAATTTCTGGCTAAGAAAAGAAGGATTAAGGACATTTTCACCATCTTGCTTAATCTCTTATATTGTCAGCACGGGTCATACACATGAACACACACACACACACACACACACACAGACTCTTATCCGTACATTGCTCTGTCTTGTAATAATGTAATAATAATAAAATCTGTTAACACATTATTTCAATGGTTTTTAAATGGATGTAAGTTTTACGCAATAAAACATGTAGGATTTTAATAGTCACTTAAGTAAAAACAGACTGATGGGACAAAATAGACTCTTCACATGCTATATACCTGGTTTCATTCTTAAAGAGCCTAAAAACACATTTTCTCTATCAGCCTCTTTGGTTTTATATGACTATTTTCAGCCCAGTCCAGAGGTTATTTCAAAAAAAATATTTTACAGTAGAGGTTTCTTTTGAAGTGGGTGGTGGCTTAGTTCGTGATGTCACGCACACCTAAGCACCAATCAGCATTTAGCAACATTTGAATCAGACTGATGACAGTTGGTGGGTTGTTTGATGTTGTTTGATGTTTCCAGGCCACTGTCAAATCGAAACTCCACCACCCTCCAACAAATTAGCTGAGATTTTTTACATTAAAGGCTTAATACGGAGGTGTTTTCTCAATATCATTGCTGATTCACTATTCAATTTTTATTTGTATAGCGCCAATTCATAACAGAAGTTATCTCAGGACACTTTTCAAATAGAGCAGGTCTAGACCAAACTCCTTATAACATTAATTACAGAGACCCAACAGTACCACCATGAGCAAGCACTTGGCGACAAGGGCAAGGAAAAACTGCCTGTTAAAAGGCAGAAACCTAGGACAGATCCTTCGGCTCTAGGTGGGTGGTCGTCTGTCTCGACCAGTTGGGGTGAGAGAGAGAGAGAGAGAGAGAGAGAGAGAGAGAGAAAGAGAGACAGACAGACAGACAGACAGAGAGAGAGAGAGAGAGAGAGAGAGACAGACAGACACAGACAGACAGGTGCACAGCAACAACAGTATTGGTAATGGCAATCTAGCAGGACCATGGCAGGAGGCTCCACCAGGATCGAACAATGTCATGAGTATTTATGGCTATAGAGAAATAGCCCTTTTTAAGATGTAAACGGTAGTTCCTTTAAAATGAGATGTGCGAAATGGGCTACTGCCCAAGTGTGAGAATAGATACTTCATAAAGTAACACATTATACTGAAAGTGAAAACTTTCAAATCTTCAACCTTTAAATGGCACACAGTATTGACTTTTCACAGTTTGTGAGACTGCACCTTCTTCCACCGATCTATTGCAGTGACTGTTTCATGAAATAAAGGAGTGAAACTGCCAAAGAGCAACACTTTGACTGCTGGATTTTATTTAGAGAATATGCTTTTTATACAATATCACGTCAGCTCCAGTATGCAGTAGCAGAAGTACAGTAGCTTCTATAACTACAGGTGCATACTATCTGCTAAACCATATCTATCTACCCTGCCAGACTGTCATAATGAATTTATCAATTAGCCCTGGCTGTGTTTGCCCTTGAGGCTGCAGGCCCAGCTCTCACCTTCTCTGCAGTGAACTTAAATCACTCATCCTGTCAGAAAAGCCAGAAGGGGAGAGCAGCCTAGAAAAGGCCTTTTAAAGGAGTCTGTTAGGTATAAAGAAGAAGATCAGCCTTTAAAAGTGAAAAATATTTCCCCTCATGTACAATCACAAGAGTTTTGCAAAGCCTGCATTAAACTGATGAGTGAACAAAGATCTTGTTTTGGCAGAGATTAATTTTAATGTGGTGCCACATGTAAAATGTAGATGTGGTAAATTTAGAAATATATTGCACACTGAGGTTACTGTAATGAATGTTTTCAGGCTGGGAAAATCTAAAACACTTTGAATCATCTGATCCATCCTCAGTAGGCCAGTCAAAGATTGGATAATGTGTCTCCCTCCAGAGGAAAGAAGAGGCAGTATACTCACTGAAAACAGCATGCACTCGCATTTAAAGCAAAATAAAAACTTTATTTATATTTTTCTCAGTTGTCTGTGTCAACAATAAAACATCAGGCTTACACAAAATGTTACAGTGCAATGCATTACACATATATACATATTTTTTTCCATTCTGCATTTTTATATTTCTTATGTAGATACTTGTTCTTGTATATAATCTGCAATATACATAATTCAAACAAAGTACAGTACAACTACAGATCAATATAGAAATAATGTAAAAGGCATTGAAATGAATATCTGAATGAATGCTTAAAAACGTCCTGCTTTTTGTGATATGATTGCAAACTTAAGGATAAATTCATATTTTCAGCTGGTTTTCTGACAGTATGTAATCATCAGTGCAAGTGCCTTCTGGCGGAGCACTGAACATTCAAACCAAAACTCAGAGGAAACGGTTAGATGTGTATCAGTGCACACAGGTCATGTTTGCCTGGGAGGGGATCACATTGTGGTTTAACCACTTGAAACTGACAGGCAGCTGGTGGTGGAGCTCAGCCTATATTTTTTGGGTGCCCTGCGAGGCTTGTTAGGAGTTGATGGTGGGGAGGCCACACTCAGATTCCTGACCTTATTAAAACTGTTCCTCAGACTGTCTCTCCTGCTCTCGGAGGTGCTGCTGGTGTCCTTGGATGTGAATGTGTCTGGGTGACAGAGGCCAGATCTCACGCAGCAGCAGCACAGCAGCTCAGCGATAGCCTTCCTCATGTCACTGCTGCCCAGGGCGTAGATGATGGGGTTCACGCCAGAGTTGAGGACAGCCAGGGAGATGCAAAAGTCAGCGCTGAAAAGCAGTGCGCATTGGCGGGAGACACAGAAGAAATCCACCAGTAACAGCAGAAACAGGGGCCCCCAGCAGACCATAAAAACCCCAACAATGGTGATCACAGTTTTAAGCAGTTGTAAGGAGCGCTTGCGGCTGCGGTGGGGGCCCAGCTTTGCACTCTTGTGCACGTGGCAGTAGATGGCACTATACAGCACGCCAATAGCCAGGAGGATGAGGAAGAAGATGATGAGAGAGAAAAAGATGTAGGTCTTGGAGTAGAGAGGGAGGAGGGTGGAGCATCCGTCCAGGCTGCACATACAGTTCCAGCCCAGCAAGGGGAGGAAGCCTATCACAAGTGCCAAAACCCAGCAGAGTGCCACCAAGGCGTAGATCCTGTAGTAGCTCTTCCTGGCTGATTTATCTGGCAGTGGCTTCATCATAGCGGTGTAACGCTCCACAGCAATCAGCAACAAACTGAATATGGATGCTGCCAGTGCCACAAACAGCATCCCTTCCCTGAAGAGCCACAGAGCAGGGGTGAGGCGAAACGTCTGGCTGCCAGACAAACAGATGTTGACCACGTAGGCAGCGCCGGTGAGAAGGTCACTGAGTGTGATGTTGGCAATGCAGACGTAGACCCAGCGCTGGCTGTGGCGGATGCGGGAGATAACGGCCACCAGCACCATGAGATTCTCCAGGATGATGAAAATACTGAAGACCAGGAAGACAGCCGTGGCGGCACTGATGTGGCTCTGGGCGTTTGAGATGGTCCTGTTCTGCAGGCGGCCGGTGTGGTTGTAATGCCGCAAGATCACATGGCTGATCCCAGTGTCTGTAGTGGTGTTGTCTGATATGGTGGTGTTGTTGGGGTAACTGGGTAAGTGGTACAAGTGGGGGCACGAGGAGGGGGAAGTGAGGGAGGTGAAGACATTCATAGTGACGGCTGGGCGAGGCGAGATCAAGGTTGTTGGTGGGAACAGGCTGAACTGAGCTGGTATGAGCTGCACGGAAATTAGTGTGGAACTCCTGTGACCAAACAGGCTATCTTCACACTCTAACCACTGGAGCTCTGCCTGCACACAACACACACCTGAGAAGAAAAAAGAAGAAGAAATAAGAACAATTTCAATACGGCATCCGTGTGAAAATGAAATAAAAGTCAACTTGGTCTCAAAATATGTGCTTCCTCATTATGGTGCTTCAGTCAATTTAAAAGGCATAATTTAAATGTCTCCCTTGTGTGACAACACTCCACCTAGCTGTGGTTAACACAGGATGAGAGAGCAGCTGCAGAGGGCATTTAAATCACCACATGGAGGAAATACACACATTGTTTCTTACAAACATTCTGGAAAATAATTTCTTAAAATTGGCAAAAAACTTTAGTTACATTTTTTTCTCCTTTTCCCACTAAACTCTTCAGTGATGTCAATCAAAATCAACTAATCCAAAAAAAAAAAAAAAGAAAACACTTTTTCCCAAGGTTCATATTGTTTTAAATCAAATCTGAGCCAAATACATAATTTTTTCCACATGAAGTACTGCATGCTGCACCCTGAGAGTTAAGTGCAAATTCTAAAAATCTATTTAAAACTCAAAATATTTAACTTTACATTCAAATTGTATCTTATTATAGATTAATAAAAATCCATTGCATTGCATGAAATTAATTAAACAATTAATCATCGCTTTGGAGTGAAGTGAATGCTGTGCAGTGGAGAGTACTTACTCCGGCTGCTGGTGGTGATGCTGAGTGTGTGAGAAGATAGCGTAGTTGCCTCTGACTTTGCAGTACATTTCATGGGGAAGTAGGCTAAATAAGGTTAGGTAGTGACACACACCACACCCAAAAAGCTACACACACACACACACACACACACACACTCTCTCTCACACACACACACACACACACACACACACACACAAACACATTTGATATGCAACAAAGAGATTGCAGTCACTTTTGTTCCATCACCTTGTAAGCAGTCAAAGCAACAGTAATAATTTCACAGTTGCCTACGATTATAAAATTTCCCCATCAAATAAATCAAAATTGTTCACAAAGTCTCTTCTAGCTATTTCGCTAAATCCTTTTTATTCTAACTGATATTTAACAATTCTTTTAACATCACTTTCTGCTGCATAAAGATCATCATGTTTTCCCAGGATATCACACAGATTTTACTACAATAACACATCAAATCCTATTGCTCAAGCTGTCCTATAATGACTTATACGGGAAAGGCTCTTTCAAAACATGTGCCACACTATAAGCCAGTTGTAAAAGTAACATGACTCAATGTTTTTAAGGATATGTGGCAACAATCACTTGCACTTACAAGACGGTACCTTGCGGTATTACAAAAGCTTCAAATTAGCATTTATTTTTCTCAATATTTCTCAGAAAGTACAAGAGAAAAACAGGAACTCCAATCAGATGGAAATGTGCCCCTCCCTGCAAGATAGAGGGTTTCATACATCTCATCGCACAGCTGTGGTTGTTGGTTTGTGTAGACAGGCCACTGACACACTATTCACTTCATACTGTTATTGCCAGCATGCATGGCACACTTGACAAACCTCCAACCATGCACCAGCAGACCGAAGCCACATGCTGTAAGACACTCAGTGGCATTGAGATCACTTTCAAGTCAACCATAAACACATAATATACTGAAAACCAGCATGAGGCATCTTGCAAGTACCAAGAAAGTGATGCCAGACCCCAAAATCATGAAACCACTTTTCAAATATGAACAAAACCAAAACTTGTGGCTGAACACATTTGCCCTTCAGTGTGGAGTTTTCAGAGAGCTATGATTATATATTTCAAGCTTTCAACAAAGTAGGCTCTAATTGTATCAGTGCACTGTAATTATCATTTATCAAATGCTTCAAAAGCATGCTATAAAAGGTCAAATGAAACCTTTGAGAAAATATAAGTATTGCCATGCCAATGCCTCAAACGTTTCTCTAAGAAAATATTGTTTTTCATGCTCATAAAAAAACTTATTTTTAAAAATTGCAAGTGTGTGTCATCTGTCATCTTCCATCTATGGCCATCACAAATATGTTTCTGTAGTTTTACTCCAGTTTGCATGTTTTCTCCATTCAAGAGCAAGAAAGAAGAGCCCATGTAAAGATTTAAACAATACAAAGGTAACATAAACCCATCATTGTGTGTAGCACGTGTAGTAGTAATGAGACATCACATTCATTGGCCTCCCCCATGAAATCAAAGTACATCATTTCTAACACAACTTCTCTGTTTCACTCCTGAGATGTAAAAATAAACAAACCCTGACATGCATCAATAAACCATAGTAAAAATGTCGATATAAGATAGATGCTCCTCTATCTAAATCTAATTATAGTGTGCAGACGCTGCAATTGTAAATAAGATGAGGAAAACGAAAAATACACAACAAGCTATTGCAACCTCGGGTGTTAACAACACCTACGACAACTGTTGAAAACGCCCTTACTCTGAAAATATAGCTTCAAACAGCACTGTAACCACAAACTGCGTATTCTAAACCACAAGTGTGTGTGTGTGTGTGTGTGTGTGTGTGTGTGTGTGTGTGTGTGTGTGTGTGTGTGTGTCTGTGTTTTTTGTTTTTTTTTAACTGATAAGCAGAGCCAACCCTGTAGACTTTTCCTGTAGTGGCTCTAAAAATATTTTGCTTGTTCCCTCAAGTCAGTCCAGTGTCTTTGTTTATTTAATGATAAACACCAAGTATTCCAACCACTATATTCTGTTCAAAGTTGCAATGGGTGGAAGAGCATGCAGACAGGTTACCGGTCTATCACAACTACAGGTATTTACAGTTTCAAATTCAACTGTATTGCATGTCTTTGGACTGTGGGAGGAAACCTATAACAACATGCAAACTCTAAATTTTGTATAGTAACATCTCAAACACTGTCAGTGCTGCAGACAGTGTTTTTACGATGTTACTATGACAGAAATGTGAGAGAAATGTGTGAGAAAACCCTCAAGGCCTTGCTGATTTCACAGTGGATCAGTCCTAAGCACACGTAGAAGTCACAGAGTCTGTAGGAGTGGACATCATGTCACTCTGTTTTCTCAGTTTCAGCATTTAGTGAGTATTACAGAGACATCTTTAGGTACTTCCATTTTTGCCTTGTGTTCAGCTTTTGCTAGTTGCTGCTAAGGTGTAAGCACATGGAGAACCTGACCTGAAATTGAGCTACAGTAAAATAAGCTTGATTCATCGAGTTTACCATTTGAAAAGTTGTCAATTTGATATTGAACATGGCCAAATGCAATGTGATATAATGCACTTTGGAGTCTTACACACTTATAAACTGTTTATCTTGCTGTCAGAGAAACAGAGAGTACCTGTGACATTTGGCCTAGGCAGATTGTCATATTGTCAGCTCTGGCTGTCGCCATCTTGAAGCCTTGTTACTGAAACCCCCACCTGTGATGGCACCCACCTGTCACTCAAAGCGGCAATTATGCATAACTTTAAGTCTTGATATAATTTAAACGGATGAGTTACATAAAAATTCAGCCCCGGTTCAGCTGTCATGAACAGGGAATTGAGCTAAAGAGACTGAACAGTTTTTTGTACCAGGCTGTAAACATGTTTATTTCTGCTGTAAAGTCTGGCCTTTTAATAAGGGGCCTTATGGAGGTTGACTCACTGCAGCCTCAAGAGCAGTTTACGTTACTTTGTGTTGGCTTCATTTGCATTCATCTTCCCTGTCAAAATCTAATGCCCACATTTCCCACAATGCAGCTTGAGTGCTGACAGTTGACAGAGATTTGGGTGTGCCATGCTAGCAGCAGCTAATTTAGCCTCAAGCAGAGATGAAGAGCGGGCTATAGTCTTGAAATCTCACTTCTGCCTAACTCCACACCCCACTCGTTTTTTCCCCAGTCCTCAGTACCAACTGATGCTGACTCAAGTGACATCACTTGAGCTAATTTATTACATTTCGCAGAATGCAGCGCAGCGTGTCCCTTTTCTATGTAATAAGGTTCCTCAGTCATTATACTGTACTCATTTTTTTGACCACCTGGGTGCAGAACAACTCTACAACAAGCTGACAGACACAAAGTCCTGACATGTGAATACAAGGGTGGACAAACATGTTGCACAGAGAGCCAACAGACTGCAGGGAGCTTCCTCTAACTCATTATCATTGCTTTAAGTATCGGGAAAAGCTAGTGGTGGGGGTACCAGTAGGAATGAAAACCTGCAGACTGCTGGCTGTCCCTGGTTCTACTGCCTTGTAAAGTTGTAATGGTTTACATACAAACAAAAAATTGCCTCCTTACACATCCACGTCACCAGCAGGCCCTTTCACATAACACACAGCCTCTTGCGTTATTGTTGATATAAAAATGCTGATTTGTGGAGCTTTAAACATTTAAGGAAACCACCTCCCTTCCTGTTTTGGGTCTTTGACATCAACTTCCATTGTGTGTTGTGGTGAAACAACAATAAATATCAGAACTCTGTGATACAGGGAGGATGGAAACAGTTAAAACTGCTTGTGTAAAAATCTGATGGCAATTATGGGCAATTTGTTGTGAGAAATGGCTTGGTGGTGATACCAGACCCAAAGAGCCAACCTCATGGTTGATAGGTTAGCGGTCACAATGTAGAGCGTTTTATTATGGTGACACCATCTGGCCAATTGTATGAAACCACCTATTTCTAACAATCTAGACTTCCAGTCTTTGAGGTAAAGATACTGACACTGCATGGTGTTGAGCAGTCAACATCTAGTGGCCCTAGAGTGGTATTACAGTCATTTTCCTGTCAAGAGGAGAACATGCAGCATCGTTGTGAGACCCCTGGAAGACGCTGAAAAGCTCATTTAAATTAAAATATTTGTCACAAAATTGTAATTAAGTTAAATATCGATGGCAGGCAGAACTAAAATCAAAGTTTATAGTTCTTTGTAAAATAAATTGTGAATCCCAATTTCACCTTTGTGTATTTTGAACTGTTGGTTCACATTTAACACGGTAGGTTTGTGTATGTAAAATGAATTTATTACATTTAATACATTATAATTCACTCCTTGTTTGCATATTGAGGTAGATCTTCTACACTTTAATAAACACATGCAATGAGCTAAATGTTTTTTTTTACTGGAGGTGATGGTCAAACTGTGAACATAGTATTGAATGAAACAGAAAATGTAATGATAGTGACGAAAAATAAGAGAAATAAGAAGGAAATACTACTTACCATACCAAGTTAGTTAGTAACAAAGAAACTGGATTTATAAATGTGTAAACTTGCTGACAAATCAGTTACATTGTTCCTTGTGCCAGGAAGAAACAAAGTATCACAGGTAAAACAAAATCCACATTAAGTCTAGTAAAAACATACAGGAGTAAAGAATAAAGAGCAAAATACAAAGCAGCCTCACAGTAGCCTAATCTAGGTTACTAGTCTCAGACAGCTATAATTAGCCCAGATAGCAGTTAGCAGTAAAAACATTATTCAACAAACTGAACATGTCACAAACAGCTATGATACAATACTTATATATAATACTGGAATATCAGCAGTCAGCAGGGGCGGACTGGGACAATAATTCAGGCCGGGAATTTGATACCATCCCAGCCCACCACCACCACCCGATTAACCACAAAACACCAAGAGTGAGTTAGTGTTTTAGTGTAAAATAATAAAGCAAAGGATCCACATGCTTTTTCTGTTTCTTTCCCCTACAAAATAAATCCTGCTCTGACTCTTCACCAGCACTAGTGCTACTGACCGTGCTGACACTGCTCCCTTCTCCACCATTGTAAAGAAAAATCCAAAAGCCACCCATAATTTCCCAGCTATTCAAATTCACTAATCGACCATTTTTCTATGCATTGGCTATGTTCATATAACAACAAATATCTTCTTAATGTCAATGGGATTTTACCTGGTTAAATAAAGGTTAAATGAAATAATATAATATATAATATAAAAGGATTTCAATATTCATATAATGTATTGTTATTGTGTCTGTTAGTTAATCATATTCTAAAATTTGCAATATCCTTTGTTACAACTTAAAACATTTGTTTTATTAAGTCAGTTTTAGCCCCATCAGCTTCCACAAAGTAGAACTAACCTCCTCATTAAGCTGGTGGTGCTGGATAGGCTGGTTGTGCGTCTGTTGTCTCCACTAGTGTTTAATGTCTGACCTGCTCCCTTACTGACAAACATGTCAGTTATTTTACAGCACTTCGCTGATCTGTGGCCAGTGCTTTTAGCTTTTTAAGCCTCTCCTTTTAAGATCTCGCTCCATTTTTCAAGGATGTAGAACTACAGGTGAGGGAGGAGGGAGGGAGGGGCGGGGGCGCAATTTAGTGTGTGTGTGTGTGTGTGTGTGTGTGTGTGTGTGTGTGTGTGTGTGTGTCTGCAGTGCTGTGACAGAGAGCCTCAGACAAAGAGAGGAGGGGGTGTGTTTGTGCCCAACGTTGCTGCTCAGTCTGTGTGAGCTTCAGTGAGGCAGATACCCTAATGAGCTGCACGACGCATTGTTTATTTAAAAATCAAGCGCGACCCGAACCGAGCCTTTGGTCCCGACCATCGGTAATCGCTGAGCGGGCCAGTTCGGCGGCCAGGCCCCCGCTAAATGTCCCGATGGTACCGATGGCCAGTCCGCCACTGCCTGTCAGTATTTTCTTTGTCACAGATCTGATAAAACAGTGGATGTCAGTCAAACTGGTATATGGAGCTGTTGCTAGTAGCAACCACTACTGGTAACACAATGTGGACAGAATACAGCTCACACAGTCAGAGCTACACTTCCTGTGTGTGTGTGTGTGTGTGTGTGTGTGTGTGTGTGTGTGTATAAGTGTAGGTGGGTGTCGTGTGTGTGTGTGTAGTGGGGAATATATTTGTAAGTATATGTGTGTGTGATATACGTGTGATATATATATATATATATATATAATGTGTGTGTGTGTGTGTGTGTGTGTGAAATATATTGGTGGTTGGGTGATATATATATATATATATGTGTGTGTGATATACGTGTGTGATATATATATATTTATATATATATATATATATATATGTGTGTGTATGTGTGTGTGTGTGTGTGTGTGTGTCAACATGAATGTGGTACACATCCTTTGATCAGTTATTCTGCTATTCAATTATTCATTTTCATTTTACGGAAACTTCTTCATTTTCATCTTCTTCAGACTCACCAGCATGGTGAACAAGAGAGACAGGGAAAGCAAACTCTAAAGCGATCATAAAGTCATACACCTCAAGAGAAGCAGCACAATAAAAGAGTATTTCGCTCTGTGCTGAGCAACAGTTTTAAGCTAAAGTAATTATATTAAGTAAATAACCTCCCGGAGCTATTATTAGAAGTTTATCAGAATTTTTGTTTTGCCCATATGCAACTGATACCATTCCACCATAAATCACAACTTTGTAGAGGCTCGCCATTTCATTCAAAAAGTACTGCCCAGGGAATCATTTATTGTGCTTACCTTTCACCTTAGCTAGTGCTGCTAAACTAGCTTCTAGTGAAGTTACTTCACTTCAGGTGGCAAACAGAGTCTGATTACATTTTTAAATCATTTATGGGCACACTACTGTTCTAGTATTAGTATTCTACTTTCGATCAAAATTACTAACAGAAAGGCCTCTGCTTCTGCAGCAAATTACCAGAGCCCCAGGCTGCAGCCACTTTCAAGAGCTGAGAGAAAGATTGAGGGGGGGGGGGGTTATTTTAAAGCCTGCTGCTGTCACCAGCGTCTGTGTAAGAAACTACCCATTGATCTGCATTGTAGTGGAGGAGACCAGAGATGGTATGTGGAGTCAGAAATATATTTGTCAAACATTGTTTGTTCCACCATTTCAATCATTTCTTTTTAGATGTGAATCTAAAATATGAAGAATGTGAAGTCTGAAAATACATTTGTTCAATTTTGAATAATTTAGGGTATTTCATTTCATGTTTTTAAGAAATTGGGGGGGGAAATGTCCCCCCGTCCCCCCTGGGATCTGCACCTATGGGTATATATATATAAACCCCAGTCTGTGGACACTTTTAAAAAAGGGCTTAAAACTTTTTTGTTCAGGCAGGCGTTGTTAAGTTGTCCTTAGATTTTTCTAATTTCACTCTGCACTTCAACTCCTCTTTTAGCTGTTTTTCTTAATGTATTTTATCACTTGTATTATTATTGGTTGCTGATTTTAATGTGTTATTGCCCTTAGTGTTTTTTGTTATTTTTTTTCTTGGTTTCTGTAGCACTTTGAGATCCTTTAATGAAAATTGCTTTACAAATAAAATGTATTATTATATATTAATATATATAACAGCCTCCTTCCTGCCACCGCGCAGTACCACCGCTGTATCCCTGCAGAGGGCGCTGTTCTGTAACAAATACCCCGGAGCAACAGGGTGTCTGCTGTAGAATCTGTGTGAGCCTTTTTCCCTCAACTTTTTTTTCTCTCTCTCTCTCTCTCTCTCTCTCTCTCTCTCTCTCTCTCTCTCTCTCTCAGACTGCTTCTGTTATCTGGGCAAAGAGAAAGGAAGTAGCGACAGGCTAGCTGGTTAGCCGGTCTGAAACCAACACAGGCTGTCAGGAAAAGAGCGGATTTTAATATCAGAGAGACCGCTCTTCTTTATTAAATACAACCGTGTGACGTTAAATACGATACGTCTCTGTTTTTTATTTTTTTGTCGGTTGGTTTTTTTATTTTTATTTTTTCCTCTCCCTCCACCCCGGTTTCAAACTGACTCAACCGGGAGCTTTGTCTGTCTGGGACTCCACCGCTGTTAGCCTGGTCTGGTTGGGTTGCAGCTCTTTTTTTGTTCAATCAAAAGGAGAAAACGAAGCACAAAACCGAGAAACGACTTTTTGGTTATAATTTTTCCTGGCAGTTGGTTGAACCGCGAGGAATGCTGTTGAGGATTAATACACCAGGACAATGAGAAAAACAGCCGGGAAAGGTAACGTTAAACGTTTATTGATCTTTTAAAAGCAGGAAAGTTTTCTTTATGGCAGTGAATGTTGTCGAAATGTTTTGGTTGTATTGTCGGTTGTGTGTTTCATTTGGCGTTGACAAACAGCTGTTTATAGGAAGTTTATTATGAAGTAACGTTAAGTTAGCTCAGTGAATATCACTCGTAACGTTTAACCCCTCAACGCCCGTTGGAAGTTTTTAACGTCCAGTTTATTTTTTTTTAAAAAAACACAAAACGGAGCTAGCTCAACGGCTAACTTCCTGGCTGACTGTAACAGTTGATAGCAGCATGTCGCCTGTTTTGGTCAGAGCCTTTAGCGCCATAGTGTGTGTGTGTGTGTGTGTGTGTGTGTGTGTGTGTGTGTGTGTGTGTGTGTGTGTGAGCTGAGAATGTAGGCTGACTTGTTGCAGTGCAATGTCCTCAGGCCTGGTTCATAATGTGACCAACCTACATGTCAATGGGTTGTTGTTTTGTTGGAGTCAACAAGGCTCACTTGGATTTCAGTGGGGGGAGAAAAAGAGGAAAAAAGAAGCTCTACAGTGTTGAGTTTTTCTGCAGACGCTTTGACAAGAATCCAACCAGAATAGTCTAGAAAGGGGGGGCAACTACAACTTATCCAAATTACACAGTGTTATCATTACTGTTATTATGTGTGCCCTCCATGGAGCACAATTTATGACTATGAGTGCAGCCATGATTGCCAGTGATAGGAGAAGTAGTATAATACAGCAACAGGGCTATTAGGAGCTGGGATATGTATTGGTACAGTGTTGTTTGAAGTATAAGGGATTGTGTGGGAGTATTATGTAGCTTAAATCAGTGGTTCCCAACCTGGGGTTCACCAGGCCTTCATGATTTTTAGGGGTGTAAGAAAGAAATATACTGAACAGGAAGCCTGTATCTCAGCATTTCATTTATTTATGTGAAGAAAACTAAATTAAATTGTAATTTGTATAGTTAATATTATTATTTAAGATATAAAGTACGGCAAAGACCTGAACAGGCTATATTCACAGAGCCTTCAATCTCTGATTAACAGCCTCACCCTGCATTAGATGTAGTTAAAACAACCAAAGAGCTAATATGGTGTCAGGGAGAAGAAAACACTGAATTTGTTAAAAAAAGAAACTTGTTAGGTATGTATGATTGTTAAAAATGATTTAAAAAAACACACAATACAGACAGAGAATTGTATAAATACCAGGAAAACTCATCTCTGATCAATAGTCACAGGAAATAATCTGCAGTCATAGTGCTCACTATTTGGGTTAAATGTCATATTTAGTCAAAGGTAGTCAGTTTACTCAATTATAGAAAAAAGGTTGGGAACCACTGGGTTAAATGACATGGGACATGTATTCACAATCACGTATAAAATAATCCCACACGTTCATTTTGTGGCTGTTTCTTCTGTACAGTAGCACATTGGCCAAACCTTAACAAAATCCTCCACACAAGCTGCAGGTTGAAGCTCTCGCTACATGACTAATGTCTGGGTGGTGGAAAAAAATCATACATAGGAACACTAAAATTACACACACATGCACTTCACTTGGAAGTTCCTCTCCCTCTCTGTTTCCCTCTTTCCATTTCTCTGACTTACTTTGGACTCAACAGTCTTCTAGTGGCCTAACTAGCAAGCAGTTTCCTCCGGGTGAAATCATGTATTTACACTAACTTCTGTAACACTAGCAGCTTCTTGGTTTAATAAGCCACATGTTGTGACGCAGGTTTTCTTGAATGGCTGAAATATATCAGACTAAAGAGTGGAACATTTTCACCTGCTAGATGGTTTAGGGATCTACGGCAAATATATGCAAAAAGTAGTTGGGGTGTCAACCTGTAGTTGGTGGAATGATCCTACCCTGTTTCCTTAATTAATTAATTAATTAATTAATTTGTAATTTTCTGAGCAAATGACTGTTTTGAAGTATATTTTATTATAATCAATCTTTTTAAAAACAATCAATAAGAACATTGACAATAACATAATTTCTTCACTACAATTGGATAAATAATTATACGAATAAGATAAACATTTTCACCAGGTGTTTTTTGATATAAAAAATACCTTGCAGTTCCTCATTGAACTACACAGCTTCTGCATGGAATATAATGAATGTGACATCTCATTAAAAAGGAGAGCGCTGCCAGACAGCCTTTAAATTAAATCTTCAAAACCAAACCTTGGAAGTGACATTGAACAAAATGTAGATGACATTTAATTTATACAGCATATTTAACCTTGCATTTGTATTATTTATATTGTGTATTTGTTAATGCATATATTTATGTATCTCTATAATAACAGAGCTATTTGATACGACCTTAACAAGCAGCATATAATAACTCAGTTGAAACACTGTATGTAACTTAACCACTGACAGTAAACATAACTTGACAAAACAAATTGACCACATTTTCCTGTTGTAATGGGTAATGGGTGAGTCTGAAACCAGAGACGTGTGATGTTGCTAGTGTGTGTGCAGCATCTGTAAGCCCACTGGTGGTGTAGGCCCGGCCAAATACACTGTGCTGTGGATCAAGCATCAGCATGTTCAATCCAATCAAGGTCCCAATCTGTCATATTCAAAATCTAATTAACATCCTAATCCCTCAGAGAAAGCTTAAGAGACAAATCTTCATTTATTAAAATGCTTAATTTCTCACAATTTCAATTACACTTACCTTTTAAAATGTCTAAATGGTAAGAGGTGAGATGTAACTGAATAAAGATGTTATTTAGATATGAACACATTATGCTCTCTAAACATATGGCATCTGAGCTGGAACTGTCATATAAAGCACAATGTGTTTTAACAGACCTTTCCCAATATCATGAAATGATTGCAAACTGCTAAACACTCAGGCAGCCATCAGTGAGGCTCTCTGCCGTCTTTGAAAGAAAAAAGGGCCATATGGCCCCCTGCTAATGGCTGGTACTCTGCAAACCCCACTGCATAGCTGACAGAGGTTGAGGACAAGAAAGGGATGGGGGAAGGAAGACCAATTACATCTCCAGCTCAGCCTTGAGTTGTAATTGGTCTACACATCCTAGCGGATGCAGTTGTGTGAAACTGCGGATGAAAAGATAATTGCTTCAATCATAGCTGTGCCAACATTTCTCAGAGGAGAGATTCAAGGGTGTCTTCAGACTCAGCTTTCATATTTAGCTCTATTACATTTATTTTCAACCACTAAATCTTACCGTGTGTTTTAATAAATATTAATTTCCTCACAGATGACAGTATAAATCAGTCTTATCTCACCTACGCTTTGTGTGTTTTAACAGTCCACAGTGCTGTTGGTTTTATCTATAGAGGCAGTGTCCTGCTTTTTGCAGTATGCTGGTGTTTTTTAATAAATTTAGGGCTGTAGCTGTTTTGGATCATCAGCCTGAACCACATTAGAGGAACTTAAGTTGTTTCCTAATATGGCGCTTATCAAGCAAGCTGCTTTTTGCTGTGACAAGAAAACCACAGCAAGTAAGATAGTTTATAAAAAAGCGAAAACACTTTTTAAAGGCAACAGTAATGAAGTGGTGGGCGAAGAACAGCAATGAGAGTGCATTGGGTTATTTTTATATTGACGTCATATAAAATGTTTTAAGGTATTGTGGTTACTGTGCTACTTATACACATTTTATTTTTAGATGACTTCAGAGGGGTGTAGGCAGTTTTTGCATTGTAGCTAGTAAAAGCAACTTTGTGGAGGTTGCAATGGATCTGTCAACACCTCTCTCTGGTGTCTATCTTATCCTGTCTTTTCAGGGTCAAATGTGCTGGGGGTTTCTAGAAAAATGTTGATGAATCATGGTTAGTGTGGGAAATTAGGTCAGATTGATGGCTGTCTAATATGCTATATGTCTGTAATGTAAAACCTTCAGATTGTGCAATGTTGGCTGACTTTAGCCTATTTCAAATGATTATGAAAATATAAAATACAGATGCAAAAAATCCTTGTATTTCATCTGCTTACCTAGTTCAAAGCAAAGATGTAGAGTTTGAGTACCGTATTGTAACCCTATGCATGTGTGTTTGAGTTCTTAGGTCAGTTCTGTGTTCCTCTTTTTATGTTTTGCTTCAGAATTTGACTAATTCAGGTCGCTGACAGAACAAGGACAGAAGAACAGGTTGAGCCATGGTGTGCTGTGGCAGCAGAGTTATTTTTAATGAGTCCCTTAGCAGCATGCGTTTTCTCTATATACAGTTGTTGTACTGGGCCAAGATGATGTAGGCTACCTGTGGAATGACGCAGACACCTGCAGTCCCATGGCATTGCAGAGCAGCATCAGTACGTCGGATAGACAGCAACACACTCTTCACTGGATCAATGATATATTCTCTAAGTGGTGGAAGGAAGGTGGAATGAACACAAACGACATAAAAACTTTAAAATCTAGTTCTGTAAATGTTGAGTGTCATTTTGTTTGCGACTACTCAAAGTATACTGAAGGGCTTATTGCCAAGGGTTTGGCAAGAAAGTCAAACATGTAGAGGCTTGTGTTTCTTTTACCTGTGTGCTCACCCGGAAGATGTCAGTTATCCATGTGATACTTACACTGCTGCTCAAGAACACTGGTTGGGCTGTGTTAGGTGTCATTCTGCCCTTTGTGAACCGATGGGCTGGTTCAGGTGCTACTATCATAACTTAAGGAGAGCAGAATCTAAGATCATATATCACCCAGCTGTTGAAAAGGCTTAATCTCCATATCTTTTCATCATAGATGTTGACAGCTGATTTGAATAGGCTGCGATGGGTAAAGACTAGATGATTCCCCATCAGTGTTACCCTTCCTCTCAGTAAAGTGAGCTGGGTAGGTGTATGAAGACAGAGGAGGGGATAAATGAAAAGGAGGTCAGAAAGGAGAAATGGGACACCAGTATGTGTGCATATGCGTGCTTTTGTGTACATACAGTGTCAGCGCTTAGTGACAGGAATGCTCCAGGGTCCGCCTTTCTGTGGCAAAAGACAGGAGAAAAAATAGCCTTGCATTCTGCAGAAAGCTGCTAAGCGAGCTTTGCAATGTGGATTTGCAGTGACCTGTATTTTGTAGAGACTGGACCAGATGAGTGCAAGCCTAAGAAAGTTTGTGAGTGAGCAAGGCGGTCTGTGTGAGTAGACAAGTAGAGGTAAAGAGAGAGTGGTGAGGTTTTAAAATCATCAATTCCCCAAACTCCTCGGTAACTTGGCTCTTTCAGTGTGGCAGGCTGAATTTATGGGCTTTATAAATAGACCCAGCAGTAATGATAGGGTATAAGTGAGGAAAAGGCAGACCGACTGTTTAGGGATGGCCTCCTTGCAATGCATTTGTTTGTTGCCCCTTAGTCTTCACTCAGCCATCATTGAAAAGTCCAAACACAGCAAGTCAAGATGATTGAGATCAAAGCTTGATTGTGATGATTATGATTATTCCAAATCTGCCTGTTTAGATTCAGATTATAGGCACAGTTATAAGCCAAGCAAAAAGTTTTGACCAAAATATACAGCTCAAGAATTTTCCATGGCGAAGTGAAAAGTGGTGTGTCAACGTCATGGAAGACGTATTTTAACCACTTTCAGGCTGGTTGGGCACGCTGATTTCATTTAGGCATTTGGCATTTGGGTTATAATCGACATGTGACATCGTTGGTAGTGGGTAGTAACCTTCCACAGTGTTTATATTACCTGGCTTTCTTCACAGTCAGATGTATGCATTGTGAAGTGAGAGATCCCAACAATAACCCAGTTTTACCAGCTCAGCAGGCCTGAATTTCAAAAGGATTTCATCTTTTTGACTCTTAAGCTGTTCATGTTGAAGGGATAGTTTTTTTTTTATGGCCTTTTCATGGCTTTATTGGACAGCTGAAGATCGACAGGAAAGGTGGGTAGAGAGAGAGGGGATGACAAGCCGCAAAGGGCTGCAGGTCGGATTCAAACCTGGGCCGCTGCAGCAACTCCGTATATGGGACGCCAGCTCTACCGACTGAGCTAACCGGGCGGCCAAAGGGATAGTTTTTTTTGATGTGAAGTGGTGTGAGTTACTTTCCGTCTGTGATTTAGATGCATTGGCTTTATCTCCAACAGAGATCACTGCGGCTGCAGATCTCCCAGTGAGGGCCTGTAGCCACACAGGGCCAACAAACAAAAACATTTCAGATACAAAAACACACAAAATAGATAATGGCATATTTTACACAAGTCTCTCAGCAAAATAGAGTGTTTGTTGAAGTGTAGCATGTTCCCTGTATCACTCACTACTGGTCAGTAACGCATGCAACTTTTTGCAAAAAAAAAAAAAAATCCACTTTGTGCTTGAATCTCAAATTTCAAGTCTGACATATTGAGTTGAGGCATTCTGTCACTCGCTCCCTGCCCCCTTAGCTGCAGTGGTCACCCCTCAGGAAGGAGACTGTTGAGTGTGTGTATGTGTGTGTGGATACAGATTGACTGACTCGTTGATGGCTGTGGTGAGTGCTGTAACCTCCCCCTCCATCCTTTCTGCGGTCACTGATCCTGTCCCTTGGCTCTGGATTATGGGCAGGGAGAGGGCACACCCTGACGCTCTGTTTGCTGTTGCTCTGCACCATAGTCCAGCTCTGAGGGTGACTGTCAAAATAGGATCATTAGGCATAGTTAACAAGTTTTTTAAGACTAAATTGGACTAAGTGACTGTGAATTCCTGAATTCATGTAAGTAATTTGGGTTGTGGGGTTGTTTTAGTGCACATAAAGCTTTACAGTAGTTATGTACATACTGAAAATTACTAACGTCTGCCTGTATGATGGAGATAAATATGCACATTGCATGATGCCTATGTTATGATCAAGGAAATTGAAGTTCAAGATGATTGTGCTGATCCAAATGGAGAGGAGAAAACAGATTTGAGAAAGAAACCTGAAGTCCTAAGACTTTATAAAGGGGATGAAACAGTACCTAATCTAATACTAAGTCCAAAATCCCCTTTTAAAGGCATAAGTATATTGGCACAAATTGGGTTAGGCGTTACATCTTGGTTTAAGAGTTATGGACAAGTCTATGGAAATGGACTCCAACGTCATTCTTATTCACTCCTTTTGAAATGAATTGAGGAAAAAATGCATAATCTCAGCTGGGCAAGGCGGTGGAGGTGACAAACCATTCCCATTAAATGTGCTAGGGTAGAAGCAGGACAGTGTGTTACAGAGGACAATAGTGGAGGTGGTACAGTCCACATAGCGCCACTTGAAGCACATGACATTGGTCAGTTTAAGTTTCAAACTTCAAAGTAACATTGGAGTGATGGTGAGTAAAATCATACTCATTTAAACATAGCAATTAACATAAGCAGACAAGGTTTAATCTGAATCTTTTTCTATGCTGTTATTGTGATTGATCTTTAGCCTTTGGTGTACATTTCCAATCCGAATATCTTAATACAAGGCATGTATTTTTGGGCATGTGTAGCACTTTGTGTTCAGCATTAGGGTTGAACTGTGCCCCAGTCTGCTAACTGCAGCTCAGTCTTACCACTGGATGCCTTGAGGGCTGCGGAGACTGACAAGAGAAGTGAAAAAAGAGAGAAAGTAAAGCACAGAAGAGTACAGACAAGGGAGGCACAGATGGGGAAAGAGATGGAAAGAAAGAGACAAGCCGAGGGTAGAAGGAGATGGAGCAGGAACAGTAGACCTTGGCTGTGTGCTCTGTATTGGCTGGGCTCTGCTCTGTTCTGTTTGTTTTTGTTCTATTTTTACTGTGCAGTCTGATTCTGGTCACTGATGAATGACTCCATATGTAAGTTACATTTCATCTGACAGAAATCATTCAGGATGTCTGGCCCAGGTTGGGAGAGTGGGAGTGTTAAGAGTATGATGTGATCCGTACAGAAGAAAAGAAAGAGAAAATATAAGAAAATGTTGTGCCTTTTGGAAAACAGATTTAGTGATGTTTCATTGTTTTTAATACTCTTACTGTCCAGTCCATGTTTTATAAAACAATGCAGATGGGGTAGATTTAGAAAAGGGTTGCCCTGGGCCTAGATGTTAGAACGACATTATCCTTTCTAAGATGCTTATCATCTCCACGTTGGTGTGTGAATCTGCCAGGCCACCCAAACATCATCAGGCCACACCACAGGGAAGATGTTTTCAATAGATTATACAAACTACACCACATATAATCTATTGTATGTTAGAATGTCTGAGATTATGTTTTTCCCCTTTGTTCCTCTTCATTACACATCCTTCATTACAAGCCCTTTCTTTAACCCCCACTCCTGCTGCTTTTTGCCCCACTATTAAGTTCAAACTGATGTCAAGGCATATATAAAATGTAGAATGAGTAATGTTACTTACATTGAGATGTTTTCCAGTTGGTATAACATGACTTTCAGCCACCCACACTAATGGAACATGGTGCCACAGGAGAGAGAGCAAAAGCTTTAGCCTGTTTTAGCTAGGTTGAATCTAAGTTTCTTCCTGTCCCCTGTGATGTATGCTTACAAACAGAAGCAGTTTTGAGATCAAGTTTTTGGCATTGTACCCTTCTGTCTGAAATTTTTTCCCCCCCAAGGAATAAAGAAAAGTTTGTGTGGCATGTGTAACCAGCGCCAGGGGTAAGGGATTTTAAATAAGTATGAACTTGGTGCAGTGACTATTCTGGTGTTACAATGGAGTCATGTGTTTGGGAAGTGTTTTTAGAGCAGGGTAGCCCACATGAGTGAGCGTGTACAATAATCCCCTCTGTCTGCCTCCTTTGCTTCCTTTTCCCCTCTTCCTGAGTCCTGTAGCCTGCAGCTGCCCCACATCTCCCGATGACATACTGTATGTTTGTGTGTGTGTTTGTGCATGTGGTTTATCACGCTGAACGGGAAGGAAGTGTTTCCGTAACACGAGACCATTCTGAGCAGCCGTTGTTTACTTAATACCAAATGCACCTGAATCGAATAAACACATGCAAATATTAGCATTTATATAGATTGGTCTTTTTGATGTTAAGAGGAGCAAACATCTTTCTTTAGGCTGATTTCTTATAAAGGGGTACAGTACAGTAGTCACTGCCCCAAAGAAAATTAAAACATCATTCACCAATTTATAATAATTGTTAAGAGCTCAGATTAAAAAAGAAACTAAATTAACCTTTGGCCACATAAAAACAACTTGCAAATATCATGTTTAATCTTTACCAAATCCTTTTTTTCGGCTATAAAACCCGTCCATCTCAACACTAGTAACTAAAACTACTCGTTGTTAATGGCATTGTTGGAAATTGAACCTGACAACAGGCTTATTTCAGGTAGGGCACCAAATAACAATTCAATCCATTCATGATTAATCTGATGATTACAAACCCCAAACATATTTATTTTACAGCTTCCTGACTAGCTGTCTGCTACAAAATCTATAAATACAAAAACATTGAATAATGTTACAAATCTAGAATCTATTGGAGCATTAAATTATATCATAATGGTGTTTATGTTATGTTGGCAAACCCCTGAACGTTTATAATATCCAGGAAACGCATACCAGCGTCCTATATGTCATCATTGTACTGTATTTGTCTACCGCTGGTCTTAACTAGTCTATTAGTCCAACATGGCTAAAATGACTGGTCCGGAAAACTCTCAAGAATTCCCTGTCACCACCAACCAGCGTGGAATCCCAAAACAGCCAATCAGACTCAGCAGAGCCTTCTGGGTTGCATTAAGTCAGACATGCTATGGCCTCACCGGTCTGGTGTATTTCATGTGGACGCTGCTGCTTTGCATCTAGAGTTTCAGCTCATCACGCTGATTGAAAACATACATTTCTCTACACCATCTAGGTTTCTATGGATTGTCTCATCCCAGTATTAACCTCATAAGATGAAAGAACCGAGGGAGAACCGAGGAAATGTATGCAAGGCAGACGAATCACGGCTGGGATGGTTTTTGGGGAGAATTTGCATGTACTTTAGATTTGCATGTGATCTTCACTGCGCTCTGTTGTAGCACACTGCAACACATTGCACAATGTATTGTGTTTAATTCAAAATGTGTTTTGTTGGCCTTTCTATTCTGCTCGCTGGGGCTTTCCCTGAGGTCTGGTTGACTGGATGACAGAATATTAAAGGGGCATTATGTGTAAATGAAAAACACCAGGACATGGTTTTTTATAGTAAGCAGAGTTCCTTCAAGACTTCTCCTCCACTCTCCTCCAGTCAGTGTGGCTTGGCATCTGGACTGAGTTAAAGCAGCAATGCCAAATGTTAAGCAGTGGGGAGCAGAGGGGGGTGAACAGCAGGGGGTCGAAGGGGAGGCATTGGAGGGTAGCATTGGGGGAGATTCTGTGAAAGACAGTGGTATGACAGGAGAGTTGGAGGGAAAGGGGCACAGTTAAGGAAGCAGTTGAAAACACAGCAGTACAGCTGAGGCAGACGGGTGGCGAGACACGGGGGAGTAGTGTAAGGCTGTACCCGGGCCTCTTGGATTACTGACCTGCTGTGAATTGTACATAAAGTAGGAGTTCATAAAGCTGTGGCTAAAAGTAATATCGGATTGCCTCAAGCAACAGCAGAATGAGCTAACACGTGGAGGCCTTGGAGGAGCAATGCAACCATGACAGTAGGTTGTCCAGTGTGTTTGCAGCCATTCCCAGCTGTTGATGTTTACCCCTCTCGCTTGGCTTACAATTATCTGTGTGATACGGGGTCATACCTACCTCCGAGGGATGTCAAATGAACAGCAGCCCACTTCAGTTTGTCAATACATGACTCAGACACATGATATTGGGAGTGGCAGATCAATGGAGTGCACTCAGACAACTGTGTTACAATTGATTAGCATTATCCATCATAGTTATGGTTAAGTTATTGTGACAGACAGCTGGCAAGCTTTAATATGGTTATGGTATGGAAAACCGGGCTGTCATTGCAGTGGGGGAGGTATCGAATAGTGTTGTTTATCACTCTCAAAGATCACTGTGTGCAGTTGGCCTCAAACGTATGATCAGTGATGTCTTTCTCTGCCCTTCATACTCTATAAGCTCACTTGTGCTAGAGAAGAGGATTTTGACCATGAGCTTGGGTTCCATACTGAATGAATAGGGTAATATCAACAAGTCAAAGACTGGATCCCTGCAGCTCCTCTCTCCTTTATCCTCTTCTTTAGACGGAGGCAGCAGATGCTCCTCAGCTCTGGTTTTATTGTTCATGGCTGGCCAGCCTTGGGAGCTGACTTTAAAACAGGGGGGGAGGCGATGAGCTTTTAGTGCCCTTTTTTATCCTTTTCCTTCACTCTCTCTTCATAGTTCTCTGTCTCTGTTTGTCTTATTGAGCCCACTTGGTGTCTGCTGGATGAGTTAATTCCCTGATTGAGGTTTTGGTCCCTTTTTAAACAAAAGGGCTGCGTCTTTGAATAGACCACATGGCTCTAGTGGGAGGGCTCTGATCCATTCACAGCCATTTTGGGTGCATCTGCACTTCCTATACAGCCTCAACTGTGAGTCTGATTTACCACCACTCAGCAGCAACAGGAGCAATCTTTATCTCAATCATACAAGTCCCGAATGCATGTATAAATCCCTCAGAGGACACACACAAACACACACACACACAAACACACACACACACACACACACACACACACACACACACACACACACACACACACACACACACACACAGACACACGGGCTGAAAGCCACAGGGAGAACACACAAACAGACACACACAGAGTGAATCTGTACATCCCTTGCTTCTATCTCTCATTGTGCCCAGAGGACAATGCAGCCTGCTTTGGCAAAGCGCCAGCCCCTCTCATCTCCATTAGGTCATGCTGAGAGAGTTGTAGTGGTGATGGATACTTCAGTGGCCCCAGCTCCACTTTCCCTGGGGACAGGAAAGGAGGTTGGTCTACAGCGTTGCAGCAGGGCTCACAGATGTACCGTGGAAGGATAGTGTAGGTGGACCTGGGGATTTTAAAATGTTTGAAATTCAGTGTAAAACAAAATGATTAAAACATTTAACTTGAGCACAGATGTTCAAATGGGTAACCTCCTCAACCCCACGAAGCCTTCGGCGGGTCCATCATTACAAGCACATGTTGTTGGAACAAGCACAGTTTAAACCTACAGAGCTTTATTTAAATTCTAGTCAAGGTCTCAAGATTTCCAGTATATCAGATATCAGAATTATAAAAATGTAAAAATGTAATAAAGCCTCCGAACAAGCTATATATGGCAAGTATGATTGTGATATTGTCCAAAAGTATGAGGAAAATGTAGCTTGTGATGAAACTACTTGAAAGGGAGGAATATTGATAAGATTAACATCTTGGTTGCTTCATGAAGCGGTCAGACATTAGTTAGTTATTAGTAGTTTTTTGTGTGTCTCTAACTCTATAGTCACAATCACTCATCCCTACCTTGCTCATCCTTTTATGAGTCAGATCCAGAAATGTCTCCTTTACTTAGAGCACTCAGTTACAGTCACACAGTTAAGCCTGTTGCTTTTTTGTTTTCCCTTTATGGTAATATTTCCAATTAAATTAAAAGTGCTGTTGGTATAATAGCTTTTACAAATACCAGCCCAGGAGTCACTATTGTTTGATTCTTGAAGCTCTGAATCACCCTTCTTTGTCACCTTGCCTTTTTCCCCTCAGAATTAAGGTTTTGTTAAACTATGACATAATCTGTTTTATAATACAGGGAGCCTCCTGACTCTGGTTCTATTGGCAGAAATGTGTTCTTCAGAATGATGATAGGGTACATCAATGTTGGTGAAAACAAACTATGGAATCAAACTTCTAGTTAGTTTTTGAGTTGTCTTAGTTGTGTTTGAATAAATCATAGTGATTGAGTTCTTAAGTTCAAATCACAGCCTTCTGGCTCTCCTTACTGCTGTCACTGTCATGTCGAGACTAGTTACGCCCATGATAGGAGCTCCTAGTAGCCCTGACTCATCAGATTTGTCAGGCGTCCTCCTGTGACGCTGAAGAGGAATGCTGGGAGTCACCATATCTTTGGTCCACACACAAGGCTGACTTCATAACTTGCTTCCTTTTGCTTCACCTCTCTGTGTTTATGTGTGTATTAGAGTATGAGGCAGACAGTAAGGGAGAGACAGGAGGAGTAAAAAAAAAAAAAAAAAAAAGAGTTGACATAGAGAGTCACTGAACTTCAGCTGGAATACTGTCTATGTGTCACTGGGTCACTCACTTCCTGCCAGATCATAGAGTCAGCTGGTGGTGTCTCAGCAATGACTGGCTGCTCTGTTTATACAGTCTACTGTATATGAGTGTGTGTGCCAGTCTGGGGAGGTCCATTAGGAACAAAATTTACTGTCTGTAGTACTAGACTAAGAGCATAACACTCATGGCTTTCACACATCTCAAAGTGAAATCATAAACACTACAACAACTGGCCATATAAAGGCAAAATATTTCTCTTCTCTCTCCACTAATTGGCACTCTTACTACTGCTCCTCCTCTTCCTCCTTGCTCTGTGGGTGGAGCTTCTTTTTTTGAAGGTGGGTAAAGAAGATGGAGTAGGAGTTGGGAGAAAGTGAGTAAGACCTTGTGGACCAGTGACTGTCGAGCAACTCTCTTTCTTACTGCCAACTTCAGCTTCACTGAAGAAGAGCTTGTTTTATGTGGCTTTTTTTTCTCTTTCTAGTTTGGCAGATGCATTTATGGTTCTTCATTCGTCTGGACTGAGTGCATGCATGTGACACACTTGTATTCAGTGATTGTGTGCATTATTGTTCTTTGAAAATTGTGCTTGCCAGAATGAAAGCATATAAAACGGGCCATGAATTCCAGTGTTAACAGCACTGCTTAGTAAAATATTGACCCCCAGACGACTGTCTCTAATAGCTCCCATGTGACAGGAGATTGAAAATCAGTGCAGCAGTCCAGACATGGACGTGTGTGTTCTAGGAAAATTAAATCTAAGTGGAGCTCTTTCTGAAAAATTTTGAAAAAAAAACAACTATAAACTTCATTTTTAGTCACTGGCTTTTCAATTGATTGTACTAAATTAAATTTCTGTTGTAGATAAAGCAGCTGTCAGTGTATAGGTCAATCTTTATTCATCTTGCTGATGAATGTACAGTAGAATTAATTTAGGGAAAGCCTGTTCTCCTTGACTGGATAATGAGGGGTTAGTTGGGATGAGGTTAGTGAGTCCAGTGGGGATGAGTGGGGCCGCCTTTAAGGAAATCTTGTTAGTTGTTAATGCCTCCTCCTGCACCACAGTAAGCAGTTACATAGCCCCCTCTCTACCATCAGCAGTAGATGTGCTTTAGTGGCTCCCCATCAACCCACAGTAAGCAGCTAAAGTGCCAGGCTAAGCCTACGCAAAGCAGACAACCCCGGGTCTTATCTGTGGAATGCTGGGCATCCTTGCAGAGGATCTCCTCCACAGGGAGGAAGTTGCATTATCTCAAAGCCTCAGTCTCCTTTGATTATCCCCTGGGACTTCTCTCTTTTCTGTCTCACTTTTAGATGTTTACCTTTCTGTGTCCTTCTGCCTTCCTCTCTTTTTCCTTCCTCAGTTTTCTCTGACTACCTTTTTTTTCTCCATATAAATGATAAATGATTTACGTCGCAGATACTGTAGCTTTATGTTTTTTTCCTCTTGTGAAACTAGTTGAGAGAGTAGCTCAGGAGTTAAAGTGACAGATTTAAACCAGACAGGGCCCATGATAGGATAATGATGATGCTGTCTTTTGTGGTCTCTGTAGTTTTGCATGCCTTGGCATTTTACAGTCTTGCATGTTTTTGGGACTGTGGTCAGCTAGCCTGGCAAATGCACAAGCTCATGAGTCTCAAGTTGCTCTATTTTTCCTCTAATTCTCTACTGTGACCTAAATGATTCCAGAGTCAGCTTTGCTGAGATATATTTATTGTTGCAGTTGTATTTGGTCCATTATAGTATGGAGTGATCTTTTCACAAACAACAGATTCCTATGACTGCTTTTTATAAATATGTACAAACAGAAACTTAAACACATTGATAATGCTCATGCATCATAGAGGCAAAAAGAAAGCACCATCTGAAAACAGGCTTGAACAATGCCAATCAATTAAGGCAGTTCCAGATATATTTGCTAGATACCACCAACCAGTTATTAGCAGCACCATGTGGTTTGGTTGTTGTTGGTTAAGCAGCTGTTAATTTCTTCTAAACATATTCATTGTTGTGTGAAATTGTTTGTGATTATTCTTTAATCGTCATAAGTTCCCATGGTTAAACAGCAGATGAAGAGACAGAAAATTATCTTTGCCACCATTATACAATTATATATGTTGCACGTTAACCTTTTATCTGAGTCAAACAGCTAATTTGTAAAATGGCTGCTTATTAGATTGTGTGTATTATTCATGATAACTCCACAGAACACACGAGGACAATTGGTAATATCAGTGGAAAGTTTTAGTGAAAACAAACCTAATAATGGAGGAATGGAGAATTTGATTTCATAATGCATGTAGACGTCTGTGAGAGCCTCTTTTGTCTCAGCCTGCTTTTGGGCATATCTCAGACTATAACATTTCTTATTTTTCAGGTTGAAAAAATAAACTGTCTCTGCTAGAATGATAAAAGTGATAAACTGTAGGTCTCAGTGCTTACAGGACTCGGCCTGGGATCAGGTTACCAAAGCAGTGCAGTCTGCCTGCCATACAGTGATTTAAACCAGGTTCCTGTTTCCCCAAGGGGGACTTACAGTTTACATAGCATGTATTACTGATGCAAAGCCATGCTACATGATCCATCATTAGACCAAACTTGAACCAGCTGCTGTCTATGTGATTCACACTCAACTATAGATCACTATTCTGCATTAATTTTGGTTACAGACCGCCTTAACCTGGATCATATTCCTTTGGCTGTTGTCCAGCTGGATCTTATACTGAAATCAGTCCTGAGATACCTCAGCACTACTTCAGAGAGTTGCCTTTAAATGAATCAGTAATTTTGGCTTTCTGTTCAACAGTGATGATGTAAAGCTGACATCATGTCAGTCCGGCAAAGTAACCGCAGCAACTGACACTGTCAGTAATTTGAGTGCAGTTGTATGAAGAAGTATGATTGTACAATGATTTGAAGGGTAATTACAGAGCAGTGTTAGCCTTACATTATTCTGTACTGATGCTAACTACTGTACAGTAGATTCTGGAGTGGATAAGTGTAGGGCTGCTCCCGACTACAGATTTCCTTTGTGACTAAAAGTCGTCAGTTAAAGCCAACAGTCGACTAGTTTTAGCATGTTTATATTAATTTCATTATTGGAATACGTATATATCTATATTCTATCAGCCGCCTGTTAAATCCTAACAGCAGACAGTTGATGGTAATGATTCTGAATGTGTCGTAACAACCAGAGTCTGAACATTTAGTTCATTTATTTCAACAGATACGATACGATGTATGATGTTTATTGTAACTTATAAATGAACTGGCTGCAGACTCGCTCCACACTTGATTCATGCCTCTCCAGTCCCTGTGGTGTCTTCGTCCTCCACAGAGTCGAAGTCCTGGTCGGAGCCACAGTAAAGGCTGTTATATACTTGCCATTCCTGACCTGTCGCGCGACAATGTGATGTCAAAATGACGTAGATCTCGCTGGCGCGCCAGGATTTAGGCCAGGTCGCGCACCACTCTTTTTTTTTTTTCAGCTGAGCGTGCCAAAGTGGAAACAGGAAGATGGACGCGTTCGAGGGCAAGCTTTCCGAGCAAGTGCGCCTCTACAGGCATCTGTTTACCTTTTCTTCTTCTTCTAGTGCGTAGAAGTAGCAAAGTCGGTAGCCTTTCCTCAGTTGCGACACCTCTGTTCAGGAGAAGACTGCAACTAGTGTCGCAACCACCACGCGCAAGTATAAATAGTTACGACGCCCCTGTGACGTCACATTGTCGCTCTACAGGTCAGGAACGGCGAGTATATAACAGTCTCCGTCTGACTCGATGTCTGTGAACCCGGTTCCATTGCATACTTGCCCGGCTCGGGCTCTGGTGCTCATTCTCCTATGCTAACCCCAGTGCTAGTGTTGTTAACAGAGGCGCAGCTCCCGAACAGATTTCGTCTGTTACTATCCAACTAATGAAAAGTAGGTCAACTAAGACAACTCAATGATTATTGGTTTAGTCGACTGTTAGGGGGCAGCCCCAGAAAAGTGCTACTCACACATGGATGAAACCAACTGTTCTTTTTCTTCTACGTGCAGGTAGCAGATAGGGATGTGTTCTTGGAAGAGTTATAGATGTTTATTTAAAGTTTAGTTTCACTTTTTTTCATTTACAACTAATGTCGATGTTGATTTAGTTAATAAAAGACCCTGACACATCTTCAACGCAGCTTCACCTCGGTCAGGAAATCAGTGATATCCGTAGTAAGGACTGAACAAACCTCAACATTGTTCTCATTTAATCATCTGCTCCGAGCTCTGTAATGTCGTAAGACTTTTGGTACTGGGACCTTGCCATGCTGAGAAAATGTTGTTATCGGTTCATAGAGAGATTAGGTGTTGGTGAAAAGCTGCTGAACACTTCTTAGCCATCCTGCCACCAAATTCTACGTAAAATTATTGTAGGTGTCTTGTCTGTGAGAGTGAATAATATGCTGTCATTACATCATTTGTGGTTTACCCTAAGTGCACTCTGTGTTTGTGTTTTGGTTGCTATCATGAAGCGGAAGGGTTCAATTTCTGTGCAGCATCTGCAGCTGCAACTTACGGTAAAGTTTCAGTGGCAAAGTTATCTACATGTGACGTGATAACAATGTACTGCAGTGTTATTAGATTTGAGTCACTGCCACTTCTGATGCTTATGCCTGAGCCCTGTACCCAGACTCATGTGCTCCCTAGAGCAATAGGGATAGTTTTCTCTTTATTATATTAAAATGGAAGTGCAGTTTAATTTACTTTGACCTATTTTGATGACTGAAGTGTATTTTTAGATGCGAGGAAAACCACAACTTAGTTACATTCACTTGTCACATAGGTGGAAAATGTTTTCTGTTTTTGAATCAGTTGAGAAAAGAGTTATTTTACTAAGCTAAGTTTGACATTGTGTGTTTACTTAAAGGGACATTGTGTAGGAATTTCTCCCATCTAGCGGTGAAATTGTATTTTTTTATTAACCCTCGTTTTTTGAATGCGCCGGTCACGTTGCCTTTTTAATTCCCTTATTCGCTTTTTTGCCGAAGAGGATTCCTTCTCCTGTGTCTCGGCATAAGTATGACCCTCCATTATGAACTAAAGTGCAGTGCAGACTTTCAAATGTGCTGGGGCAGTGACAAGCGCCTCTCACTGATCTCCTTTTCCGTTATAGCTGGTTTCAATCACGTAACGCTGGCTCTGAGCGATAACGCATTGTGGTTTAGCTAGACAGGTAGGCTAGTGCTTTATGTCCCTCTGGGCGATTATAGTTTTTCAAAATGGCGGAACGACATGGAAGCCTCCATGGACTTGCCCGTCCAATGTTTATACAGATAAGAAATTCTTCGCTTATGAGGATAAGTCAGATCATTGGCAGAGGTAATTTTACACCAATGAGGACACATTTATGAATGAAGACATTGATTTTAGCTAATAAAATACTTAAAACACTACACAATGTCCCTTTAACTGAATATTACAATGTTATTACTTTAAACATTTTGTGGGAAAGACGAAGCCTTTCCTGACTCCTATGTCATACATCAACCTGTATACTTTTACATAAATATTAATAGGCAGTTTGAACATGTACAGTTGTTTACTGTTAACAGTCATGTGATTATGGCCTGCAATTGTAATATTTTTTTTTTAGTGTAGCAGTTAGCACTTAACACTTACTTTAGGTATTATGCAACATGAGATACTGTGGATGTGATTTCTCTTGTGATATTTCTGAGACATTTCAGTGGTGATTAGTAAACGTTTGGTATAAGGTAATAGTATTTTGCTTTTGGTACTTTGCTCACTGTAGTCGACAGAATTTTAACATATTTTTCTGATAATCCACTGATTACAAAGAAAGAGGTCTTAGCAAGTAAATAACTTAATAGGACACAGGCCTCACAGATGATCTGCTGCTTATTTACAAGGCCTGCGCTGTATCCTATCAAACTGTTACATTTACTTGTATGAGCCTCTTTTCTAGGCTAATCTAAGACATACAGCTGAAGCACAGTTGCATTATACCCAGAAAGTAAAATTTAGAGGGTCAAATACCAAGGATGAGCTTCCCATGTGGTTTGAGACTGTTTGAAAATCAACTATTTTGTTTGCATTTTAAAATGTTTGCTCAGAGCTGCAATGACGCATTGCTTAGGCTTTTAGAAAGCTGCAATGCTTTATATTGGAAACCGTTCACTATCTTACTCTGTTTCTACTGGCATTACACTAGTGCTGAATGTTTGTTGGAATAGGATAGCTAATTGTTGGTGTGAGAGTCATTCCTCATGTTAACTACAGAGGCCTTGGAAAGCCTCCTTTTATTGTGGTCCAGTGCAAATATGGAAAAGTTATCAGGCATCATTACATCCATATAATGTGGATGTATAAAAGTGCCAATACTTGTCACTGATCAATCAATCTGTAATTTTCAGGTGCTGCGTGGTGAGAGGGAAGCAGTGGGTACGGCATGCTGAGGCCACCCCCCCTGGCTCAGGATGAGTGTCAGAGATGGCGCTGCCACCATGGCAACGAACGCAGGTGGAGGAGGAGGGGGAGGTGGGCCAGCTAGCCCTAACGATAATGATGGCCGCTCATACCTGCTTCAGATCTATCCACGGTTGGCTGCTCAGTCCACCACCTGCTGCAACCTCAGGTGAGTGTGCCACAGTAGAACGGCTTGTAAAGTAGCATCAACAGCTACTGTTTTACAATGATGTTGTTGAACTACTTGTTGCAGTAATTACTTTTATTTACTCATCAGGGTGCAGAAGGATGCAACAGCAGCCTCAGTAATTTCGGATGCTGCCATGGCACTGGGGCTGGACCCTGGCCGCATGTATGTGCTGGCAGAGGTTAAGGAATGTGGCGGAGAAGAGTGGGTGCTGGAGGCCGGAGACCTGCCAGCACAGAGGTTTCTGCTGTGGCCTCGGAAAGCCCAGGAGCAACACCCTCAGAGCCTTGGCTTTTACTTCTTACTACAGGTAGGCAACACACGGTTCACTTTACAGTCAGACTCGGTCGATATGGGCCGCTGAGAAAAGTTCTCCCACAGTCTGACAATTGCATAGTGCTTCCTTCTCGTCTCTCTTCCTCTTTGTTGCCATTTTCAGTGAGAAATGAAAACGAGTAGTAAACCTTGACAACAAATTACACACAAGTGATGGAAAAATATAACAAAAAAGGCAGGTAAATTTACCGCATGCAAAGCGTATCATTTCGCCCCTCTCAGCAACATATGAAACAGGAGCTCCCGTGTGCTCAATGCCATTTGCACCTGCCCTTAACAATTTTGACTGGTTCAATTCAAACAACCCAGAATACTTTTAACTGTCAGAAAGTTGCTGCATTACTTTCAGCAGTCAAAAGTCAAGCTAATTTAAGCTGTTGTCTTTTTTAACCCTGATCCAGGAAAGGAACCATGATGGCACTATCCATTACGTCCACCTACCACCTGTGACTAAGGAGCAGGAGGTACAGCGGCTAGCTGCCAGAGGCTTCCTTCCCCCTCCACAGGATGACTTTGCAGATCTCTGCAACCTCCCCGTCCTCAATGAGGACAGCATATTAAACGACCTTCGCACACGCTTTTACAAGAAAAAGATCTACACCTATGCAGGCAGCATCCTCATCGCCATCAACCCCTTCAAGTTCCTGCCCATCTACAATCCAAAGTACGTCAAGATGTACGAGAACCACCAGCTGGGCAAACTGGAGCCTCATATTTTTGCTATCGCAGATGTGGCCTACTATGCTATGCTCAGGAAGAGGGTCAACCAGTGCATCGTCATCTCTGGGGAAAGTGGCTCAGGCAAGACCCAGAGTACCAACTTCCTGATCCACTGTCTGACTGCACTTAGCCAGAAGGGCTATGCCAGCGGGGTGGAGAGGACCATACTGGGAGCGGGGCCGGTCCTGGAGGTAAGATGTTAACGTGTGACAGCAGGATTGCACAGGTTTATTTTGCCACCAGTCACTTCGGCTGAAAACCAACTCATTCTATGTTACTAGTTCAATACCTGCGTATTCTAAACCACAAGAGTGTGTGTTTGTGTGTTTGTGTGTGTGTGTGTGTGTGTGTGTGTGTGTGTGTGTGTGTGTGTGTGTGTGTGTGTGTGTGTGTGTGTGTGTGTGTGTGTGTGTGTGTGTGTGTGTGTGTGTGTGTGTGTGTGTGTCTTTCTTTTTGCGATGGTATTGAAAATAATTTTTTTATACTATTTTATCGAAGTTTAAAATGTTGGTACCATGGCCACCATACTATAGATTATGTTAGTGAAACAGGGGAGTCTGTTAGTAACTTATTAGCCTCTTGTCTAGCTGTCTCATAAGTCACATGGAAATAATTGCATATATAGAAACTAACATTTATTTTCTGCACTAGCGACAGTCAGGTGTGAAATGCATTGCTCTTTTGATTAAGTCATATCTAACAATGACGGTGCTTCCTCAAAAGCGACTCATCATGCAGCTACAACATGCAAAAGCACACACACATTTGCAGAGGATGCAAAATACACTTGTATTTTAAGATTATTTTGTGGGACAACGATTATCTGTAGTTCAGTGGTTTTGAATGATAAAACATCCCGTGAAAGTATCAGATACCATGCAGCACTGAGCAAACTTATTTTCAGGCTGCGAAACTCATTGGACTTTCGTGCGTGGGCTGAGCTAATGGAGCTTATGATAGTCTGTGTGCAGTGTAAAAACATAAAGCCTACAGTCTACCCAGAAAGAAGAAATGAAAAAGAGGATGGGAAGTTGCTTTATTTAACCCTTTAAGTGGCCCCCTGCCTTTCAAAATGCTGTGGGAATCTAGACAAGATAGTGCTGTTTGTTTTCTATCTCTACCTACATTTGAGCAAACACTGATGTTTCTGCTTATTTGAAGTGCTAATCTTGGTCTCTTGGGGTCACTGATCGTGTATCATCATGGTTTCTCTTTTTGGCCATAAGAATATGAACAACATGAATTTCATTTAGAGGCATTGTTAACCGAACGCTGTTATGTCTTTGTTGCTGTTTCGGTCAGGTGACTGTGTCCTCTTCCTGCTTTCTCTGGGAAATTAGATGCTTATACTAACTTGCTCTCCACAACCGCTGACAGGTCAGAATGAACAGAAACTATAGCCAGATACAGAAAGCTTTATGTGAGTTAATGATTTTGATAGCTAGTGGGAGAATATCTATTAATACATCATCAAAATTCAAGAAATTGTTATTCCATGATAGAACTACAATCATTGCAGTGTTGAATATTTGTCCAAGGACAGCTGGTTGATGATTATGGTCCACAGTGTGCACAGATCTGACTCTGGACAGATGGACTGACCAACCGTCTGTTCAACTGAGTCACATGGACTCTTTTAACTTGAGTGAACAACTGATACACAGGAAAAGTGTGCTAATCAGACAAAACACCAGAATACACATATTTCATCATGTATGCATTCACATTAAAAATGTATATTTTCAGATTATTGGGGGAACAAATGAAGGTATTAAATACTACTTTTATTTGCCCTGACCTGTCAGCAGTTTTGACTTGAATGTTTTATCAGTGAACTGTAAAAACATAAGGGCAAATAGCTTGGTATGCTAGAAGGAATGTCGAAACAGATACTGCATGTGGTGTCACCAGTGAGTGAAGGCTTCTGTCTGTAAGGCAACTGAGGGTATCGTTATGTTGCCGACAGTTAAAGATCCAGCGCTCACTAAAAAACTAAAGCTTTCTGAGTTTGGTGACAATAGAGGCACATACAAATACATGCAGACATCTGTTCGCTTTTACATTGTTTAACAAAAAATGGTTGCATCATAAAAGGTAAGTTATTACACAGTATTGCTTTTGCTTGAGTTTAATCCCTGAGCTACGTGGCAAAGAA